>NC_054379.1:168045338-168417838 GCF_017654675.1 Xenopus laevis | reverse complement strand
ATCAGTACTTGGGAGTATCAGTACTTGGGGAGTATCAGTATTCGGGGAGTATCAGTAAGTATCAGTACTTGGGGAGTGTCAGTACTTGGGGAGTATCAGTACTCGGGGAGTATCAGTAAGTATCAGTACTCGGGAGTGTCAGTACTCGGGGAGTGTCAGTACTCGGGGAGTATCAGTACTTGGGGAGTATCAGTACTCAGGGAGTATCAGTACTTGGGGAGTGTCAGTACTTGGGGAGTATCAGTACTGGGGAGTATCAGTACTCGGAGAGTATCAGTACTCGGGGAGTATTAGTACTTGGGGAGTATCAGTACTTGGGGAGTATCAGTACTCGGGAGTATCAGTAAGTATCAGTACTCGAGGACTGTCAGTACTCGGGGAGTTTCAGTCCTCGGGAAGTGTCAGTACTCGGGGAGTATCAGTACTCGGGGAGTATCAGTACTCAGGGAGTGTCAGTACTTGGGGATTGTCAGTACTCGGGGGGGTATCAGTACTCAGGGAGTATCAGTACTTGGAGATTGTCAGTACACGGAGAGTATCAGTACTTGGGGAGTATCAGTACTTGGGGAGTGTCAGTACTTGGGGAGTGTCAGTACTCGGGGAGTATCAGTACTCGGGGAGTATCAGTACTCGGGGAGTATCAGTACTTGGGGAGTATCAGTACTCGGGGAGTATGAGTAAGTATCAGTACTCGGGGAGTGTCAATACTCGAGGAGTGTCAGTACTTGGGGAGTGTCAGTACTCGGGGGGGTTCCAGTACTCAGGGAGTATCAGTACTTGGAGAGTGTCAGTACTCGGGGAGTATCAGTACTTGGGGAGTGTCAGTATTTGGGGAGTATCAGTACTCGGGAGTATCAGTACTCGGGGAGTATCAGTAAGTATCAGTACTCGGGGAGTGTCAGTATTTGGGGAGTATCAGTACTCGGGAGTATCAGTACTTGGGGAGTATCAGTACTCGGGGAGTATCAGTAAGTATCAGTACTCGGGGAGTGTCAGTACTCGGGGAGTATCAGTACTCGGGGAGTATCAGTACTCGGAGAGTATCAGTACTTGGGGAGTGTCAGTACTTGGGGAGTATCAGTACTGGGGAGTATCAGTACTCGGAGAGTATCAGTACTTGGGGAGTATCAGTACTTGGGGAGTGTCAGTACTTGGGGAGTGTCAGTACTCGGGGAGTATCAGTACTCGGGGAGTATCAGTACTTGGGGAGTATCAGTACTTGGGGAGTATCAGAACTCGGGAGTATCAGTAAGTATCAGTACTCGAGGACTGTCAGTACTCGGGGAGTTTCAGTCCTCGGGGAGTGTCAGTACTCGGGGAGTATCAGTACTCGGGGAGTATCAGTACTCAGGGAGTGTCAGTACTTGGGGATTGTCAGTACTCGGGGGGGTATCAGTACTCAGGGAGTATCAGTACTTGGAGATTGTCAGTACGCGGGGAGTATCAGTACTCAGGAAGTATCAGTACTTGGGAGTGTCAGTATTTGGGGAGTGTCAGTACTCGGGGAGTATCAGTACTCGGGAGTATCAGTACTTGGGGAGTATCAGTACTTGGGGAGTATCAGTACTCGGGGAGTATCAGTAAGTATCAGTACTTGGAGAGTGTCAGTACTCGGGGAGTATCAGTACTTGGGGAGTGTCAGTATTTGGGGAGTATCAGTACTCGGGAGTATCAGTACTTGGGGAGTATCAGTACTCGGGGAGTATCAGTAAGTATCAGTACTCGGGGAGTGTCAGTATTTGGGGAGTATCAGTACTCGGGAGTATCAGTACTTGGGGAGTATCAGTACTCGGGGAGTATCAGTACTCGGGGAGTGTCAGTATTTGGGGAGTATCAGTACTCGGGAGTATCAGTACTTGGGGAGTATCAGTACTCGGGAGTATCAGTACTTGGGGAGTATCAGTACTCGGGGAGTATCAGTAAGTATCAGTACTCGGGGAGTGTCAGTACTTGGGGAGTATCAGTACTCGGGGAGTATCAGTACTCGGGGAGTATCAGTACTCGGGGGTATCGATACACCATCTGTTTGATTCTGGTGGGGGTGTTTAGGGCCCCTGGGGGTTTCAGAATTGAATAAATTGTATTGTCTTATCTCTCGACTCGCTCTGATCTGCGCACAATAGACACGGCCCCCTCTGTATTTAAATGAAGGAGCTGGACCTCCTGCAGCCGATATTCTGCTCCAGTAAATTGTTTCCATGGCAACAGCTCTTTAAGTTTCCAAAATGTACAGGCGACATATGGGACGGACTAATAATAGATTTAGTATTTTATTTGGACTTTGTATAAGGGAGTTATTTATAGTTATTGTATTTAATGTTCTCCTCTCTGTAAACTTTAGGGGGTTGTCAGTGGCGCATTTATTTAGTGGGGTTCTGTCTCCTGCTGGGGGGGCCCTGACCCCCAGTCTGACGCTGCCAGTGGCCAAGTATTTAATGAACTCATCTTCCTCTCATTACATGTGACCAGAGTATCAGGGGGGTCACCATAGATGGGACATTTATTTGGCATTAGACTTAACTATTTCTGCTCCTGAAAGTGTTTCACTAATGGTTTCTGTATTCCCAAAATGTTTCTGCAACACTTACTGACCCCCATCACCCCCACAGGGGCGGAGTCTCACCTACACTTTGATCTGTGACTGTGATTTCACTAATTGGGAATAAACGAAAGCCCGTGGGCTGCGCCACAATGTTGTGCTTCATTAAGATGAATTGTGTCACAATAGAAATCCCATCAGCCGCGAGATTAGTGCGTCTGCCAGTCGCTCCGAGGGAAATAACGAGGAGAAAATTAAATGTAACATTTGCCTTTCGCTGATTATTGGATCTCGTTTCCTCCACTCACTTTATTACAATTAGACTCAATGGGACAGGAGTAGTGATGGGCAAATGTGTCCCGTTTTGCCACAAATGTTGCCAATTTCGTGAAACTGGCGAAAAATTTGTGAAACAAATATTTTGACGCCTGCACCGATAAATTTTTTTAGACGCCAGCAAATTTTCAAGGCAAATTCACAAATTTATTCCCTGGTGGCAAAACAGGCAAATTCGTGCCTGCCGAATAAATTCGCCCATCACTAGACATTAGCATTAAGGGCAGGTTTGTGCCAGTGAGAGAGAGTTAAAGGGTTACAGGGTTAATCACCTTTATGATGTAGAGAGGGATATTCTCAGACAATTTCCAATTTGTTTCTATTTTGTATTATTTGTGGTTTTTCAGTTATTTTGATTTTTATTCAGCAGCTCTCCAGTTTGCACTTTCAGCCATCTGGTTGCTAGGGTCCAAATTCCCCTAGCAACCATGCACTGATTTCAATAAGGGACTGGAATATGAATAGGAGAGGCCTGAATAGAAACATGAGGAATAAAAAGTAACAATAAATGTGTAGCCTTACTGAGCATTTGTTTTTTTAGATGGGGTCAGTGACCCCAGTTTGAAAGCTGGAAAGAGTCAGAAGAAAAAGGCAACTAATTCAAATACTATAAAAATGAATAATGAAGACCAATTGAGAAGTTGCTTAGAAGTAGCCATTCTATCACATGCTAAAAGTTAACCTCTTTAAAGGGGAAAAAAAAACAAACTCCGTGACTCATAACTTCTCCTCTAGGGGCACTAGACCAAATCTGCCCTAAATAACCGTTTCTATTTCTTTGTCAGACGAGCGTCAGCATCGAGATCCGGTACCAGACCATGGACGGTTCTGTTGGCGCCTGGAACGATGGAGAATTTATGGACAATTCCAACCTGCACAACGAGACAGTCGGGAACTTTCAATTTGAGACAGAGAGTTTGCTGTCTGGCCAGAGTCAGAACTCAGCCGTGTCCCCCGGGAGATCACAGAGCTTGCACTCTGGGGAGAGAGCCTTTAGGAGGTGAGTCTGGGCTTTATAGAGAATTCCAATCTTATATTATCGTGATGTTCCTGCTTGACCTGCTTACACGAGGAGCATCAGTAATCGCAGTATTTCAAGAGAGGAGAAATTATAATGCTAATACTTCATATTAACCCAGGATTTCTCCATGGTGTAAGAAACATAGGGGCTGTTCCTGCTGAATTGTGCTTAGTACAGGGAATACCTATGTACAATAGTTTTATGGGATCTCTCTGTACAGACTATGAGCAAACTTAGGGACTGTTCCTGCTGAATTGTGCTTAGTACAGGGGATACCTATGCTGCCATAGTTTTATGGGATCTTTCTGTACAGACTATGAGCAAATTTAGGGGACTGTTCCTGCTGAATTGTGCTTAGTACAGGGAATACCTATACTGCCATAGTTTTATGTCATCTCTCTGTACAGACTATGAGCAAACTTAGGGGACTGTTCCTGCTGAATTGTGCTTAGTACAGGGAATACCTATGCTGCCATAGTTTTATGGGATCTCTCTGTACAGACTATGAGCAAACTTAGGGACTGTTCCTGCTGAATTGTGCTTAGTACAGGGGAATACCTATGCTGCCATAGTTTTATGTCATCTCTCTGTACAGACTATGAGCAAACTTAGGGGACTGTTCCTGCTGAATTGTGCTTAGTACAGGGGAATACCTATGCTGCCATAGTTTTATGGGATCTCTCTGTACAGACTATGAGCAAACTTATGGACTGTTCCTGCTGAATTGTGCTTAGTACAGGGGAATATCTATGCTGCCATTGTTTTATGGGATCTCTCTGTACAGACTATGAGCAAACTTAGGGGACTGTTCCTGCTGAATTGTGCTTAGTACAGGGAATACCTATGCTGCCATAGTTTTATGGGATCTCTCTGTACAGACTATGAGCAAGCTTAGGGACTGTTCCTGCTGAATTGTGCTTAGTACAGGGAATACCTATGCTGCCATAGTTTTATGGGATCTCTCTGTACAGACTATGAGCAAACTTAGGGGCTGTTCCTGCTGAATTGAGGGGTTTCCCAAACTGGGGGTTTGCCTATGGATGAGTGAAGCTGCTGAGAGATAAATGGAGCCTGAGCAAATAATTGAAGCCTCTGCACAGATGTCTCTTGCCCAGTAACTGAGCTGATGCTTCTCAGGCTGCACTTCCCATGGACTGAATTATTTAAAGACACAACGCCTATTTATCAGCGGGGGGAAGGATCAATAAGGAATAGGAAGAGAAGAGGGAATGTGTTTGGGTTAATACGTCTCACCAGTACTTTGTATCTGATCTCATTGTGCAGAAACTTTCTCTCAATCCCCAGCACAGAATGAGGCCAGTTACAAGGCAGTTGCTATTGAAATCAGTGTCTGTCTGGTTATACACTTTGCACTGCTGCTTCTGACTCCTGAAACAATGCAGCGGAGGCCGTGTCTCTTCCAGGTCTGTTATTGAAGGATTTCAGTTGATGCTGGGCCCCTGCGGGAGGGAAAGCTAATGAGGCGTCGGGAGAGAGAGATTATTGAGCGGAGATCTCGCACCTTCAATAAAATTGTGATGTTTGAGCCGTTTAGCAAGAGAAATACAAATAGTGCGGAGTCTGAACAGCATTGATTTACTATTTTGGCTGTCGGAAGAGATAAATAAGAGAGAGCTACTTCACTGGGCACGATCAATGGATGTAACTGATCACACGTTTGTCTGAAATGCTCTTTGTTACTCAGTCACTGAGCGGCACTTAGGGCTCTTACTCACGAGCGTTTTTACCTGCGCTCCCCTGCGTTCCGTTTTTAGGTATTCAGATGCAGGGGAGCGCAGGAATAGACGCATTTCATTATTTCAAATGGGGCTGTACTCACACAGGCGCGTGTAGGTGCCGACCGCAGGTTGAGACACAACATGCTGCATTTTTCCTGCATTCGGCGCCTACACGCGCCTGTGTGAGTACAGCCCCATTTGAAATAATGAAATGCGTCTATTCCTGCGCTCTCCTGCGGCTGAACGCAGAAAAACGGAACGCAGGGGAGCGCAGGTAAAAACGCTCGTGAGTAAGAGCCCTTACTGACCCCATCCCCTTACACTGGTGGGTGTCCGACTCCTGTCTCTGTGAGATACAATGGGAGCCCCCTTCCCGTAACCATGATTGTGCGCTTGCTAGACACCCCCATCATAGGTGCCCATTAAATACATATACACAGTAAGTGCCCATTATATACATATTACAGACAGTAAGTGCCCATTATATACATATTACATACGTAAGTGCCCATTATATACATATTACATACAGTAAGTGCCATTATATACATATTACAGACAGTAAGTGCCATTATATACATATTACAGACAGTAAGTGCCATTATATACATATTACATACGTAAGTGCCCATTATATACATATTACAGACAGTAAGTGCCATTATATACATATTACAGACAGTAAGTGCCATTATATACATATTACAGACAGTAAGTGCCATTATATACATATTACAGACAGTAAGTGCCATTATATACATATTACATACGTAAGTGCCCATTATATACATATTACAGACAGTAAGTGCCATTATATACATATTACAGACAGTAAGTGCCATTATATACATATTACAGACAGTAAGTGTCATTATATACATATTACATACAGTAAGTGCCATTATATACATATTACATACAGTAAGTGCCATTATATACATATTACAGACAGTAAGTGTCATTATATACATATTACATACGTAAGTGCCCATTATATACATATTACAGACAGTAAGTGTCATTATATACATATTACATACAGTAAGTGCCATTATATACATATTACAGACAGTAAGTGCCATTATATACATATTACAGACAGTAAGTGCCATTATATACATATTACATACGTAAGTGCCCATTATATACATATTACAGACAGTAAGTGCCATTATATACATATTACAGACAGTAAGTGCCATTATATACATATTACAGACAGTAAGTGTCATTATATACATATTACATACAGTAAGTGCCATTATATACATATTACATACAGTAAGTGCCATTATATACATATTACAGACAGTAAGTGTCATTATATACATATTACATACGTAAGTGCCCATTATATACATATTACAGACAGTAAGTGTCATTATATACATATTACAGACAGTAAGTGCCATTATATACATATTACATACGTAAGTGCCCATTATATACATATTACAGACAGTAAGTGTCATTATATACATATTACAGACAGTAAGTGCCATTATATACATATTACATACAGTAAGTGCCATTATATACATATTACAGACAGTAAGTGTCATTATATACATATTACAGACAGTAAGTGCCATTATATACATATTACAGACAGTAAGTGTCATTATATACATATTACAGACAGTAAGTGCCCATTATATACATATTACAGACAGTAAGTGCCATTATATACATATTACAGACAGTAAGTGTCATTATATACATATTACAGACAGTAAGTGCCATTATATACATATTACAGACAGTAAGTGCCCATTATATACATATTACACACAGTAAGTGCCCATTATATACATATTACAGACAGTAAGTGCCATTATATACATATTACAGACAGTAAGTGCCATTATATACATATTACAGACAGTAAGTGCCATTATATACATATTACATACAGTAAGTGCCATTATATACATATTACAGACAGTAAGTGCCATTATATACATATTACAGACAGTAAGTGCCCATTATATACATATTACAGACAGTAAGTGCCATTATATACATATTACAGACAGTAAGTGCCCATTATATACATATTACATACAGTAAGTGCCATTATATACATATTACATACAGTAAGTGCCATTATATACATATTACAGACAGTAAGTGCCCATTATATACATATTACAGACAGTAAGTGCCATTATATACATATTACAGACAGTAAGTGCCCATTATATACATATTACATACAGTAAGTGCCATTATATACATATTACAGACAGTAAGTGCCATTATATACATATTACAGACAGTGAGTGCCATTATATACATATTACATACGTAAGTGCCCATTATATACATATTACAGACAGTAAGTGCCCATTATATACATATTACAGACAGTAAGTGCCATTATATACATATTACAGACAGTAAGTGCCATTATATACATATTACAGACAGTAAGTGCCATTATATACATATTACATACGTAAGTGCCCATTATATACATATTACAGACAGTAAGTGCCATTATATACATATTACATACAGCAAGTGCCATTATATACATATTAAAGACAGTAAGTGCCCATTATATACATATTACAGACAGTAAGTGCCATTATATACATATTACATACAGCAAGTGCCATTATATACATATTAAAGACAGTAAGTGCCCATTATATACATATTACAGACAGTAAGTGCCATTATATACATATTACATACGTAAGTGCCCATTATATACATATTACAGACAGTAAGTGCCATTATATACATATTACAGACAGTAAGTGCCATTATATACATATTACAGACAGTAAGTGCCCATTATATACATATTACATACGTAAGTGCCATTATATACATATTACAGACAGTAAGTGCCATTATATACATATTACAGACAGTAAGTGTCATTATATACATATTACATACGTAAGTGCCCATTATATACATATTACAGACAGTAAGTGCCCATTATATACATATTACAGACAGTAAGTGCCATTATATACATATTACATACGTAAGTGCCCATTATATACATATTACAGACAGTAAGTGCCATTATATACATATTACATACAGCAAGTGCAATTATATACATATTACATACAGTAAGTGCCATTATATACATATTACATACAGTAAGTGCCATTATATACATATTACAGACAGTAAGTGCCATTATATACATATTACAGACAGTAAGTGCCCATTATATACATATTACATACAGTAAGTGCCATTATATACATATTACAGACAGTAAGTGCCCATTATATACATATTACAGACAGTAAGTGCCATTATATACATATTACAGACAGTAAGTGCCCATTATATACATATTACATACAGTAAGTGCCATTATATACATATTACAGACAGTAAGTGCCCATTATATACATATTACATACAGTAAGTGTCATTATATACATATTACATACAGTAAGTGCCATTATATACATATTACAGACAGTAAGTGCCATTATATACATATTACAGACAGTAAGTGCCCATTATATACATATTACATACAGTAAGTGCCATTATATACATATTACATACAGTAAGTGCCATTATATACATATTACAGACAGTAAGTGCCCATTATATACATATTACATACAGTATGTGCCATTATATACATATTACAGACAGTAAGTGCCATTATATACATATTACAGACAGTAAGTGCCATTATATACATATTACAGACAGTAAGTGCCATTATATACATATTACAGACAGTAAGTGCCATTATATAGTGAATAAAGTACCCCCTCTTGTAAAATATAAGGATATTATAAGTTACCGAGGAGTTTCATGACCATATAAAAGTACGAGGCCGAAGGCCAAATGTTGTTATACAGGTCATGGAACTCCGAGGTAACTTCTAATCTCCTCATATTTTGCAAGTGGGGGTACTTTATTTATTATAATACACAAATTTAAGCGAGTCATGTGACAGAAATGACATCAGAACTCACCGTTTATAAGGATATAATTTACAGGATATTCATGGCTTTTGTGTATTATATACATATTACATACAGTAAGTGCCATTATATACATATTACATACAGTAAGTGCCATTATATACATATTACAGACAGTAAGTGTCATTATATACATATTACATACGTAAGTGCCCATTATATACATATTACAGACAGTAAGTGTCATTATATACATATTACAGACAGTAAGTGCCATTATATACATATTACAGACAGTAAGTGCCCATTATATACATATTACATACAGTAAGTGCCATTATATACATATTACATACAGTAAGTGCCATTATATACATATTACAGACAGTAAGTGCCCATTATATACATATTACAGACAGTAAGTGCCATTATATACATATTACAGACAGTAAGTGCCCATTATATACATATTACATACAGTAAGTGCCATTATATACATATTACAGACAGTAAGTGCCATTATATACATATTACAGACAGTAAGTGCCATTATATACATATTACAGACAGTGAGTGCCATTATATACATATTACATACGTAAGTGCCCATTATATACATATTACAGACAGTAAGTGCCCATTATATACATATTACAGACAGTAAGTGCCATTATATACATATTACATACGTAAGTGCCCATTATATACATATTACAGACAGTAAGTGCCATTATATACATATTACATACAGCAAGTGCCATTATATACATATTAAAGACAGTAAGTGCCCATTATATACATATTACAGACAGTAAGTGCCATTATATACATATTACATACAGCAAGTGCCATTATATACATATTACATATAGTAAGTGCCATTATATACATATTACAGACAGTAAGTGCCATTATATACATAATACAGACAGTAAGTGCCCATTATATACATATTACAGACAGTAAGTGCCATTATATACATATTACATACAGTAAGTGCCATTATATACATATTACAGACAGTAAGTGCCATTATATACATATTACAGACAGTAAGTGCCATTATATACATATTACATATAGTAAGTGCCATTATATACATATTACAGACAGTAAGTGCCATTATATACATAATACAGACAGTAAGTGCCCATTATATACATATTACAGACAGTAAGTGCCATTATATACATATTACAGACAGTAAGTGCCATTATATACATATTACAGACAGTAAGTGCCATTATATACATATTACAGACAGTAAGTGCCATTATATACATAATACAGACAGTAAGTGCCCATTATATACATATTACAGACAGTAAGTGCCATTATATAGATATTACAGACAGTAAGTGCCATTATATACATATTACAGACAGTAAGTGCCATTATATACATATTACAGACAGTAAGTGCCATTATATACATATTACAGACAGTAAGTGCCATTATATACATATTACATACAGTAAGTGCCATTATATACATATTACAGACAGTAAGTGCCATTATATACATATTACAGACAGTAAGTGCCATTATATACATATTACATACAGCAAGTGCCATTATATACATATTAAAGACAGTAAGTGCCCATTATATACATATTACAGACAGTAAGTGTCATTATATACATATTAAAGACAGTAAGTGCCCATTATATACATATTACAGACAGTAAGTGCCATTATATACATATTACATACAGCAAGTGCCATTATATACATATTAAAGACAGTAAGTGCCCATTATATACATATTACAGACAGTAAGTCCCATTATATACATATTACATATAGTAAGTGCCATTATATACATATTACATATAGTAAGTGCCATTATATAGATATTACATATAGTAAGTGCCATTATATACATATTACATATAGTAAGTGCCATTATATACATATTACATATAGTAAGTGCCATTATATACATATTACATATAGTAAGTGCCATTATATACATATTACAGACAGTAAGTGCCATTATATACATAATACAGACAGTAAGTGCCCATTATATACATATTACAGACAGTAAGTGCCATTATATACATATTACAGACAGTAAGTGCTTTGGGGAAGCTCTTTGCTAACACAAAATATAATATACAGCCGGGAAGACAATGACTCCTGAGTTTGGCTCGTTAAGAGAATGAAGATCAGAACAAGTGCTGAGAGTTTAATTAAAGGCAACGCTTTCCATATGGATTTCTGAACCAGAACCATAATTCTCTGTTCTCTGCCAGGACTACACATTGGAGCTTTAATAAAAGGGAAAGTCATTTTTATCTTTTCAGTTGGGATAATGGACGGAGAAAATGTTCAACTGAAATCGTTGGATAATGACACTGCTGCAAAGTCTCCATATCTAGATAAGCTGCAATTCTACGGGGCAAATTGTCTCTGTCGGCTTCTAGCCATGGCTTTATCCATGCTGCCTGGATTTAATTGTGATGTTAAAGTGCCAGAGCTATAAATGTATCTATAAATCTACCCCAAATGTAACTCTTGATTTAGTATGTAAATTAATTAATTTTATGCTCATTTATTTCCTATGGGCCCCTCTATAAAGGAATGTGTTGCACCTGGACACACAGCAATCCCTATGGGCCTGGAAGCACCAGATTCCAAAGACTGGCCGGCTGAGTGGGCTCTCACTGAGTGCACTCAATAAATATAACTGTGAGTGGCAGAAAGGCTGCCGGCAATGGAGAAAGCAAGTGCAGTACTAGCACTGGGCAGCTGATGGCGCTGTAAAGCTGTTGCATTGGCTACACTCATTCTAATTGCTTGTGTATACGGAGCAGGGCAGTTGTAATAGAGAGAAAAATATTTCCAAGCCGAGAGAAGAAGTCGACTCTCCCAGGAGGAAATATGAGAGTGGAATGTGAAAAATATAAATTTCCTTAATCCAGAGCAGTTTCTTGTAATTTGGGGTTTCCTTTGCCTTAATGCATCTGGCAATACAGCACAGGGGGGATGATAAAAGTGGGGGGACCCCATATCACTTCTTGGTTTTATCACTAAAATTTGGGGTGTTGCTGTAACTAGGGGTTCTCCGTGCCCATGATGAGTTAATTCAATTTCTTGCAGTTCATTGCTGTGGGGGTCACTGAAGGAAGAATTGGGGGGTAACCAGCTGTGGGGTCCACAAGGGGGCGCTGACGTGTGTCTTTGCTGCTCGTAGGAATGAAGAGGAAGGACATTACTATAACAGTGAAGAAGATGTGGGAGAGGGGGATAATAACAGTCAGTGTTCTCTTCTCTCCAGGTATCAGTGTTACACACGTGTGATGTGTAGTTGTGCATGTTGTGCTGTGGCGCCTCCACCTGTCTGCTCTGCTCCCCTAAACTTTCCCTCTCATGTCCCCAATATAGGGGCTCTCTCTCTCATCAAGTGTGATCCCCAATAATAAGTCTCACTGCAGCTTTGTTATATAGTTACACCAATACATAGTTACGCCGATACATAGCTACACCGATACATAGTTACACAGATACATAGTTACACAAATACATAGTTACACCGTTACATAGTTACACCGATACATAGTTACCACCGATACATAGTTACACCGATACATAGTTACACCGATACATAGTTACACAGATACATAGTTACACAAATACATAGTTACACCGTTACATAGTTACACAGATACATAGTTACACCGATACATAGCTACACCGATACATAGTTACACAGATACATAGTTACACAAATACATAGTTACACCGTTACATAGCTACAGCGATACATAGTTACACAGATACATAGTTACACAAATACATAGTTACACCGTTACATAGTTACACCGATACATAGTTACACTGATACATAGTTACACCGTTACATAGTTACACCGATACATAGTTACACTGAAACATAGTTACACCATTACATGGTTACACAAATACATAGTTACACTGTTACATAGTTACACCCATACATAGTTACACTGATACATAGTTACACCATTACATGGTTACACAAATACATAGTTACACCATTACATAGTTACACCAATACATAGTTACACAAATACACAGTTACACAAATACAGTTACACCAATACACAGTTACACAAATACAGTTACACCAATACATAGTTACACCATTACATAGTTATACCAATACATAGTTACACCAATACACAGTTACACCAAAACATAGTTACACCAAAACATAGTTACACCATTACGTAGTTACACCATTACGTAGTTACACCGATACACAATACACAGTTACACCAATACACAGTTACACCAATACACAGTTACACCAATACACAGTTACACAAATACATAGTTACACCGATGCATAGTTACTAAGTTACAACACTTCTGAGTCTGAGTTTGGGGCATTTGGAATATCCAGTGTGTGTCCAGTACTAGTGGGACCCACTGATCCACATCCCAGAGAGTCCAGTCCTAGTGTTACTGACCCGTAGTTGTGAATACTGGAGACGTTGTATTATCATTATTATTATCATTGTCATTATCATTATTATTATCATCATTATTATTATTATTCACGAGAGCACATTTATATCACAGACAATACGGGTGTGAGACGTGGGGGTCCCAGCAATGAATGTAAAATAAATCCCGTTTGTAAATATTTGCCGCCTGGCAACGAGCCCAGTAAATTCCCGTCAGTTCCGACTCAAAAGAGGCAGAGAATCTGCTTAAAATACAGCGAATGAGACACTGCCTGGGAATTACAATTAGATTTCAGTCCTGTCGGGGGAATGACAATAATTAGTGAAAGACTTTAGTAAAATTATCTTACTGATATTTGCCCTAGATGAGACTTTCCTTTAATAAGCATGAGCCCTCCTCACTGATGATGGAGATTAGGGTGTAGTGCAACTGGATCTCTCGGGTTTGAGATACCATCATTATTATAAACAAGATCCACAAAGGAGAGTAATAAGATATCGGAGAACTTTGCAGGATAACAGAACAGGGTGGAAGTTAAAGATGTACTCACAGCATAGAGTATCAGTCAGTATATATATATATATATATATATATATATATATATATATATATATATATATATATATATCCACAGTGTAATCAATGAGATCAGAGCAGTTAATTAAGAGGCTCCCCCAGCTTTCAGGACCTGCCCAAAGTGGAACCCAGAGATACTTTCCTCATCCCTGAGCCTCTGCACATAATCTCTTTGTCTTGCCTGTAGTGCACCCAACAAATATGTCCTACTGATATTCCTCCTACTGATATTCCTCCTAATGATATTCCTCCTACTGATATTCCTCCTAATGATATTCCTCCTCAGTGGAGCTCTGGGCTGCTGGGCTAAATAGCCCTAATATACCTGTCACCACTAGAGCGACGTATTAAAGATTATTTCCTACTAGGTCTGAACTATCTAGCTTCCACCAGATCCTACCTGCCTGCTCAGTTAAGGGCTACTCCAAAATTGACCCAGAGCACTACTTCTACTACTACTACTACAGCTTATATACTTCTTACAATATTGCCACCTAGTGGATAAACTAGGAACTATAAAGGTCATTCCCTGATTTGAGCTGATCTCCCTTGTATGTCTATGACTATATAAACACATACTGAGGCTCATATAGCTGCCAATACCTTAGGAGACTATCCTGTTAAAGGGGAAGCTAAATTCCCAATTATTATTATTATTATTATTATTATTAAGATTTATTTATATAGCGCCAGCATATTTCGCAGCACTGTAAAGTTAATGTGTTTATACAACTAAATCACATTAATTACATACATAGATCATATAGAGTAACATGCGTCACAACCAATACTGGTACAAAAGGTGAGGAAGGCCCTGTGCAAAGGAGCTTACAATCTAAAGGGAAGGAAATAAGACACAAGGTGTTGGAGTGGCAAGATCAGAACTAAGTGAGTGAGAAATGTGGTACTGTATGTGGTGTTGTATTTGGTAGTTAAGCAGAGTGAGGGGAGGCTTCTCTAAAGAAGTGCGTATAAGAGATCTTTTGAAAGCAGAAAGATTGGGAGAAAGTCGGACAGACCGTGCGAGAGAATTCTGGAGGAGGGGTGCAGCCCTTGCAAAGTCTTGAATGTGAGCATGTGAGGAGGTAATGAGAGAAGAGTTGAGGAGCAGGTCAGTAGAGGAGAGTAGTAAGCGAGTGGGTGAGTATATAGAGATGAGTTCAGAGATGTAGGGTGGAGCAGAGTTGTGAAGTGCTTTGAAAGTCAGGGTCATTAATTTGAATTTGATTCTGAAAGGTAACGGAAGCCAGTGCAGGGATTGACAGAATGGTGAGGAAGAGGAGGAGCGGTTGCTGAGGTGTATGAGCCTCGCAGCAGTGTTCATTATGGACTGGAGAGCTGACAGTCTCTGGAGGGGGAGGCCAATTAAAAGAGAGTTACAGTAGTCTAGACGTGATATGATGAGAGAGTGAATAAGAATTTTGGGTGATAAAAGATGGTATTTTGGATATGTTCCTTAGGTGGAAGTGACATGATTTAATAAGTGACTGGATATGAGGAGTGAATGACAGGGCAGAATCTAGGATAACCCCAAGGCACCGGGCCTGGGGAGAGGGGGTGATAGTGGAATTGTTAACTATGATGGATACTTCCGGGATGTTACTGGTGTTAGTTGGAGGAAAGAGAACCATTTCAGTTTTAGAGAGGTTTAATTTAAGGTAGCGTTGCGACATCCAGGTAGAGATAGAGGACAGGCAGGAGGAGATGCGAGTTAGGAGTTCTGGGTTGAGATCAGGAGATGAGAGATAGATCTGAGTATCGTCAGCATAGAGGTGGTAGTGGAAACCATATGAATTTATTAATTTGCCAAGGGAGGAAGTATAGAGGGAGAATAGTAATGGTCCCAGGACAGAGCCTTGAGGAACTCCAACAGAAAGAGGTAGGGGAGAAGATGATATTCCATTGTAGGAGACACTGAAGGAACGATTGGTGATGTAAGAAGAGAACCAGGACAGGGCTGTGTCACTAAGGCCAAGCGACTGGAGGGACTGGAGGAGGAGAGGGTGATCTACAGTGTCAAATGCGGCTGAGAGATCAAGCAGTATTAGAAGTTAAAAGGTCATTAGTTAGTCGAGTCAGGGCAGTTTCCGTGGAGTGTTGTGGCTTAAAACCAGATTGTAGGGGGTCCAGCAGGTTATTGTCAGAGAGGAATGAGGTAAGTCGGTTGTAGACTAGGCGCTCAAGTAGTTTAGAGATGAAAGGTAGCAGAGAGATAGGTCGGAGGTTGTCAAGATTGGAGGGATCAAGAGAGGGTTATTTCAGAATGGGGGTGACAAGAGCATGTTTTAGTTGAGAAGGAAACAGTCCAGTTGAGAGCGAAAGATTAAATAGGTGAGTTAAGGCTTTGATTAGACAAGGATTGGTATTGCGGAGAAGTTTTGAGGGAATTGGATCAAGCGGCAGGTGGTAAGGTGAGAAGAGGCCAGAAGCTTTGAGATTCCTCATCAGTGACAGGGGTGAAGGAGCACAGGAGAGACTGGGGAGTGTGGAGGGAGGGTGGTGGAAGTCTAGGGGGGTTGAGTAGTGTAATGTCCCTTCTGATAGTGACAATTTTGTTTTTGAAGTGCTCAGCAATATCTTGAGCAGAGACAGATGTGCATGGAGGGGGTGGAGAAGGGGAAAGGAGAGGGTTAAAGGTGGAGAAAAGTTGTGCTGGTTTTTTAGAAAGGGAGTTAATGAGTGAAGTAAAGTAAGTTTGTTTGGCTTGGAAGAGGCTGGTGTTAAAGGAGCGCAGGGCAGATTTGTAGCTCCAAAAGTCTGATTCTGAGCGGGATTTGCACCAGCGACGCTCAAGTGCACGTGAATGTCTTTGGAGCTTTTGTATGAGCAGTATGTCACGGTTGAAGTGGTTTGGGTCGAGAACGTTTAGTTTTTATAGGAGCAAAACCTAATCCCAATCCCCTACATTAGCAATAAATCTCATACCCAGAGGCCGGCATGGCATAGGGATTGTGTATTTGGCTACAGTAAGGCTCAGTGTTTCTCTGCTGCTCACAAGTGACCAATAAATGAAGCTGCAGCGGTGAAATATAAATCCACCGACCCTGAGGTTGTGAGAGAGTTAAACTGAATTGTACATGTGACATTTCCCTATATGGGGCAGCAGGGGGGGCTAAAGAGTCAGACTGACAGAATGGGGTCAGGGCAGAGCCGCTTTAGTGAATTGTCACCAATTTTGGGTTGATCCACCTGATGTTCCTTCAGCTGTTGCAATTGGCAGTGCCCAGTCCTAGGAAATGTGATTCAAATACACATAATAATAATAAAAACAATATCAAGTGTTAGAGTCCCTGTCTTGTCCAACTGCCACCCTCATGCCCAACTGCCATCTTCTTCTTCTTCTTCTTCTACTGTATGTGGGTGCCACTTGCTATTGGGGTTCTATTACAGGCGGCATCACAACTCCCTATTTATATATATAATCTGTAACCCCTGATGTTGAGGTATTTGCCCTCGGGGAGGTGCCGGGCCACAGTGGGGGTATTTATGTGGGGGACAGACAGAAGGATAAATATTCGATGTGTCCGGCAGGTAAAACTACAGAATGATTCACTCACATAAATAATGTATCACTGCAGGGAGAGAAAGGGACAATATTCTGCCACATCCACAGCTGCAGCAAAGGAAACTCTCTAATGCAAAAGATCACTGGTTGCCCCGGGAAACCAAAACGGCTGCTCCCTAAGGAAATGTTTCTGTTATTCCCACTGTAACAACTGGAGATGCCGGGGAGAGAATGAGAGACTGACACTAATCCACATACACAATAACTTCTATTATTATTATTATTATTATTATAGGAACCTCTATGCCCACTAGTGAGCCAGCAGTTCTGACTACAACACAAACTGTAACCCCAGTGTGGAACATTTACACCGGATGCACTTCCCTAAGTAAATACCTTTCCTTCCATTTCTTACTCCTCTGTATTCTGCCTGGGTTTGCTCTGTGTGTGTGACTGCACCGTCGCTTTAAAGGGCATGTAAAGGCAAAAAAAAAATCCCATTTTTACTTTTTTTAATGAAAAAGAAACCTATCTCCAATATACTGTAATTAAAAAATGTGTATTGTTTTTATAAGAAACCTGACTGTATGCAGTGAAATTCTCCCTTCATTTACTGCTGTGGATAGGAATTGTCAGACGGTCCCTAACTGCTCTGCAGGGAAACAATCATACTTATGAACAGCAGGGGGAGCCCCCGCCTTACTTCCCAGCCATACAGAACTCAAGCAGCTTTGTTTGTTTCCCTGTAGAGCAGTCGGCGACTGTGTAGAGATTTGTATTGGATTTTATTTTTGCCTTTACATCCCCTTTACTGTTTCCAACTCCAGCTGCAGGGACAAAGATCATGGAGCCAGATTTAAACAGATAAACTGGGATTCTATTTGGAGGATTATTTTGCTGCAGCCACTGGTTCTGCAGAGTTGGAGAAAGTTTATATTAAACAATACAAAAACTATAAAATCCACATTAGATGACATGACAATACAGGACCCAGTGCAGTCTGTATATTCTGATTATTAATCAGTCTTGTGTATCGGCTTCTGGCAGATATTATTTGACTTGTGCTGTTTTGATCATTTATGATGATCCCTAAGCAGCCCAGATCACACTGAGCATGTGCACAGTCTTGGTCTTGCAAAGATGTATAACAAAGTTACAAGATGGTGACCCCCTGTAGCCAACTTTGAAAGCATAAATTATTTGTTTGATTAGGCTTGTGGTGCAGTGAGTTCATGTTTATGTTTAGTATACAAAATACAGCATTTCTAGCCTTATTCTATTTTACACTTTCCTTGTCCTTTAAATGGGATTGTAATACCACTGAGGCCCATTTATAAATAAGGTTACACACGCACACACACTCACACATATAAACACACACATTCACATGCAGGCTGCAGGGCTTACTAGAAACCAGTGGAGGCTGCAGCAGCACTACTGATTAGTGATGAGCGACGCGGGATTTTATATGTAAGTCCTGCTGTATGTGAGGGGGGTACAGAGACAAGGGCACCGGCAAACACTTGGAAGAGGCAGAGGATTTAGGTAGACTGTGCCCCCCAGTAATAATCCCCCCTCCCCCACACTTATGTCTGACATTTTATATCCGCACAGCCACAATGATGATCCTCAGGAGGAGAACAAACGTCTCACTGGGTAACTATATCTGCCCCTCCTCCTCTTATAGTAACGTCACTGCAGTGATGACACAATGGGGGTGTTATTATTCCTGATATATCTGGAGGCGGGATTTATCCTGTAGCCAAACAATCCCCTAAATACAATCTCAGTGGATCCCAGTAGCTCCCAGGACTGATCCCAAATGAGATGAGTGAGATGAGGTTCAACACCAGCACCATTATATTTACCTAAAAATGAGCCATAGTAAATATAAATATAGGCTCTGTATTTGTTGGGCATGGTGTGTATATTGGGGGGCTGTCCTTAGTACTGGGGTCCCCATATATACATTGTGGGGCCCCACTGTTTAAATTAAATTGTGTAGATATTTCACTGCTGTTGAACTACAACTCCCAGAATGCTCTGCCAGTTTTGGGCTGTTGGTGATTGGAATGGAGAAAATGGAGCCTGGGCAGCTTGTTCGATTGGCTGAGCTGATAATAATAATAATAATAATGAATAATAATAATAATGAATAATAATAATAATAATAATAATCCAGACACTGGTACCAGGATAATCTTTTTCTCTCTCCGCCGGGGGTCGCACAGCAAGATGTCAGACATGCGCAATAAGATGAGCGACGGATATAAAGCAGTACCAAGGCAAGTGCTGCACCAATCACTTATAAAGGGGAAGTTGAACCAAAAGAAACTATTTGTGCACATTAGCGTCTGTGTAACCCGCCTGCAGCTCTCTCATTAGTTCCACTGATTGTAGGGCGGCTGCCAGGTATGGTAATGGGTATTCGGTTGCTAGGGGATTGCATTCCCTAGCAACCAAACAGCAGTTGGGAAGTCAGCCTGGAAGATGAACAGGGACAGGCCTGAACAGAAAGATGAGCAATAACATATAACGGGAATATATAAATTTTTTGGTTGCTATGGTCAGTGACCCCTGACAACCAGACACAATTTCCAGTTGCAGTGTTCAGTGTGACGCTGAAGGTTAGGAGGAGAGTGTGGGGGTTGTAAGATATTGGGGTTCAGCTCTGATCATTTCTTGTGTCTGTTCTGTCCCACACAGAGGCGACGAGGAGCCCAGGTACCATGTGACTAATGGGGGAGGGGTTTGCAGTGAGCGAGGGGGGGGCAAATGGGATTTCACCCCAACCCACAGTGCGACCTCTGCAATGTTATTTACTATATACAGTATAAATATATATATATATATATGCCCCCTCTGACTCACACACATATATATATACACACACAAATGTCAGCTGCACCAACTGTCAGTTCCAATCAGATTCTGATCCAAAATAAAGGAACCGAGTGCAGCAAGGAATGAGTTAAACAGCCAGTGAGTGTCCCCCATTATACAGTGAGTGTCCCCCATTATACAGTGACTGTCCCCCATTATACAGTAAGTGCCCATTGTGTCTGATCCAATCACAGTGCAGGTTGGGTGAATGTATTCAGGAGTCGCACTGTGCAGTGCAGTGGAATTGTCTGTAATATACAAACCGAAGCTTCACCCTGTGTGTGACTTTTATATATTCAGCATTCCTGATTGTGTGATCATCTACCCACCTACCTACCTACTTCCCTACCCACCTACCTACCTACACTCCTACCCACCTACCTACTCACTTTCCTACCCACTTACCAACCCATGTAACTACTCATGTACAAACCCAAGTACTGGACTGGACTGACAGTCAGACATGGGCCTCGGGGCTGGTTCCCTCTCTGGAGAGTCACTGATCTCCCCCTTTCCTTTGCCCCCCGAGTCTCAGCTCCGCCTCTAACCTGATTGTTCTTTGGCTTTTCAGTGACAAATCTAAAGGAAAAGAGAAAAAGTCTGGCATTTTGCAATTCAGGTACATTCCCTAATTCCCAGCACATTATATAGAGTATATAGACTTAGAGTATATAGAATATATAGTGTATATAGTGTATATAGAGTATATAGTGTATATAGAGTATATAGTGTATATAGAGTATATAGTGTATATAGAGTATATAGTGTATATAGAGTATATAGAGTATATAGAGTATATAGAGTATATAGTGTATATAGAGTATATAGTGTATATAGAGTATATAGTGTATATAGAGTATATTGAGTATATAGAGTATATAGTGTATATAGAGTATATAGGGTATATAGAGTATATAGAGTATATAGAGTATATAGTGTATATAGAGTATTTAGAGTATATAGAGTATATAGGGTATATAGAGTATATAGAGTATATAGTGTATATAGAGTATATAGTGTATATAGAGTATTTAGAGTATATAGAGTATATAGGGTATATAGAGTATATAGAGTATATAGTGCATATAGAGTATATAAGGTATATAGAGTATATATATATATATATATATATATATATATATATATATATATATATATATGTGTGTGTGATGTCACATCCCCCTGTACTGACCCCTGTTCTGTGTTTGTCCCTGTGTGCACAACACTGACCCCCCGAGCAGCAAAAACAAAGAGAAGAACAAGGGGAACAAAGAGAAGTAGGTGCTGAGTGTCTCTTACTCACTCTCTGGCTTCTTATTGGTCCTCACAGCTGTCAGACTTTTACTCCACTCACTGAGTCTGACTCACCTCTAACTCCACTCACTGAGTCTATCTCAGCATTACTCTCTACTCACTGAGTCTGACTCACCTCTAACTCCACTCACTGAGTCTGACTCACAAACTGAGTGTAACTTTTTTATTGCCTGTGTAAAAATGGTCATAAAATATTTTTTTCCCTTAATATGAAATGTGATTTTAAACCTTCTGATTTCCACTTGTGAAATATAAAACTGCCTTTGTCCCAAGTCAACTGATTTCCTTTAAATCCATTTGAGTGTGAGACTCATTATCACTATGGGAATCGGCCGACGCTGGGGAGACCAATTGCAGAGTTGTTTTTCTCTGGGGACTTACTTTATTGCAGATGTAAAACCATTTTGGGAAACTTTGTCACCCACAGAAGTGTAGAATTAACTGTGGGCAACAAATCTCCCCACCTGCCACCTGTGTCTTTAAATCTATTTCTATACAAGTGATGTACCCGGTACTGATATACTGAGCCACAACTAGCCGAACCCTTGTGCTGTTCCTGCTCAACTCAGTGGTATTAACTATACTTAGTGCCCATGAATTTTCTACTCACTGATTACTAATTATCCTGTGACAAAACTGCCTTACAGAAAGGGGGAACAGACTCCCAGCAGGGGTGGTAGGACTAATACAGTAAAGGAATAGGAGGGAGAGTGAAAGGGAACATAAGGAAGTGATACTTTACAGAAAGGGGGATAGATACAGGGAACAGACTCCCAGCAGGGGTGGTAGGACTAATACAGTAAAGGAATAGGAGGGAGAGTGAAAGGGAACATAAGGAACTGATACTTTACAGAAAGGGGGATAGATACAAGGAACAGACTCCCAGCAGGGGTGGTAGGACTAATACAGTAAAGGAATAGGAGGGAGAGTGAAAGGGAACATAAGGAACTGATACTTTACAGAAAGGGGGATAGATACAAGGAACAGACTCCCAGCAGGGGTGGTAGGACTAATACAGTAAAGGAATAGGAGGGAGAGTGAAAGGGAACATAAGGAACTGATACTTTACAGAAAGGGGGATAGATACAAGGAACAGACTCCCAGCAGGGGTGGTAGGACTAATACAGTAAAGGAATAGGAGGGAGAGTGAAAGGGGGATAGATACAGGGAACAGACTCCCAGCAGGGGTGGTAGGACTAATACAGTAAAGGAATAGGAGGGAGAGTGAAAGGGGGATAGATACAGGGAACAGACTCCCAGCAGGGGTGGTAAGACTAATACAGTAAAGGAATAGGAGGGAGAGTGAAAGGGAACATAAGGAAGTGATACTTTACAGAAAGGGGGATAGATACAGGGAACAGACTCCCAGCAGGGGTGGTAGGACTAATACAATAAAGGAAAAGGAGGGGGGAGTGAAGGAGGGGCTACTTTATTAAAGGGGGGTAGATAGGGGAGTGTGAATAGTTTAGGCAGATATTGGGGAGGTTGGTGGTATATCCCAAAGCTTCTCTCATACAATGAGGTGTTTCATGTCAGATACAGACTTGGGTTTCTATTCGTGTATTTGGGAGGCTCAGAGGGGATTCCGGGACAGACTGTTCCATTCAGCAGGTGGAGCATAAAAGTCTCATTGAAAAGGGGAAACCGGAGCTGCCTTTGTGCCTCTTAATATTTAATATATTGGAGGAAACCAGATACTGAGCCCAAGTCTCTATCCCAGAACCAGTTTGGTGTTAATAAAACCCACAGACATTTCCCTGGGGTTAAACTAATAAGCACAAGAGCTGACACATTTCGGTGCAACTTTGGGGTTTCACTTCTCCCCTTCAGTGACGCCCCCAGCTACAGAATATTGCCCCCCGTCTCAGGTTGACTTGCCCTCATGTAATATTAATCAGAGGTATCAGCTCACAGCTACTCCCACACCCCTTCTCTCCTGCAACTCCCCGCGCCTCTTTCTCATTCCCAAAAGAAACCGGCCCCAAACTGCGGCTTTATCATGGGATATAGAAACTGCTGGGGGGCTGCATAGGGATTTGATGAATGAGGAGCTGACACAGGTAAGGGGGGCACTGAGCTCAAATGTGGGGGTAACTACAGGCTGGGCCAGGGGGCAATTAGGCTGCACCCCCAGTCTTTATTATAATGTCATTACTGAGAATGGGTCTTATGTGTCATTTCTGCAGCCTGGTACACAGGAGCTTACAATTAAAGCTTGGCAAGAAAACAAAACAGAAACAACTCCCTATGTGCCTTATTTAAAGGGGAAATCTACCCAAAGTAAAGTAATCACTATTCAAAGTAAAGTAATCACTATTCTTTATGTTCACTGCACTGCTGGTTCTACATCGAGAAACAACGGAGCAGAAGCTGCAAGATGAATGTTTTTTGTTGTAGTTCTGTCGGCTGCAAGTTGCACGGCCCAGTCAGATATATTGTAACTGTTGTGAGGGCCGAGGGCCACTGGTCTTCTTTTTGCTCCGCCGCAATGACTTTCTTTAACTCGTGTGTCTGAGAATAACGTGTCATATAAAGGACTTTGGGAAGTTTGTTGTAATTTTCCTGATGTTACAGCCATTGTTGTGCTTGTATAGGAAAGTGTCATCTAATGGTTTAGTTTTACAGAGCAGCAGTTCTGCCCTGCCTTATGGCTGAGATTATTTACTATCTGTATAACAGAACATTCTGTCCCAGTGGCTGCACAGATCCTATCTGATCCCCATTGTAAGCAGCAGTCCTGTCCTGCTTTATGGCAGCTGAGATTCTAGCTATCTGTATAACAGAACATTCTGTCCCAGTGGCTGCACAGATCCTATCTGATCCCCATTGTAAGCAGCAGTCCTGCCCTGCTTTATGGCAGCTGAGATTCTAGCTATCTGTATAACAGAACATTCTGTCCCAGTGGCTGCACAGATCCTATCTGATCCCCATTGTAAGCAACAGTCCTGTCCTGCTTTATGGCAGCTGAGATTCTAGCTATCTGTATAACAGAACATTCTGTCCCAGTGGCTGCACAGATCCTATCTGATCCCCATTGTAAGCAGCAGTCCTGTCCTGCTTTATGGCAGCTGAGATTCTAGCTATCTGTATAACAGAACATTCTGTCCCAGTGGCTGCACAGATCCTATCTGATCCCCATTGTAAGCAGCAGTCCTGTCCTGCTTTATGGCAGCTGAGATTGTAGCAGAGATTTCTTTCTTTTCTATTTTTTTACTATTTAAAGCAATAGTGGCACCTGCTGGTGATTTAGGCAACTGACTGCAGTTGGCAGAAAATACATTTAGTAGGAAAATGCACTTGTTGTGATGTTGATCTGCTTGGGATTGACCACATGACTGGGAGTCACCTGCACAGTTGAATAGAACGACAGACTGTACGAGTGTCTCTGACTTATTGTCCCACCTACAGCAGAGCAACTGAACCAGTAATGGCACCCTCAGGCAGCTAATGGGGGACCTGTGAGAGATTTCATTAAACGCCCATCGCTCTGGTAATGGAGATGGACAGGAGGCTCGGGGATCAGTTTCCCTCTGTGAATGTGGGACGTACACAGGAATATTTTCTGCAGGCAGAGGTCATGGTCCTTCTCCTCCTCTGTATTCTCCTGATACATCTCCTCTTAAAGGATAAGTAAACCTTTAAAATGAGTGAATGTTAAATTGATGAGGGGACTTTTCTAAACTCTTTTGCAATGTACATTAATTATTTATTTTGTTTTTATTCCAAGATATTAAGGGATACATGTACTGTTAATATGAATGAATTTTGTTACAACAGCGCCACCTGCTGGTCAGTTTCCCACCAGTCTGACCAGCAAGTAGTCAAGGAAGTTGTCAGGAGAAAGAAAGAGGCTGATGTTCTTCTGCTTAGGAAAGATGTGAGAAAGGTTTCTAATTTTATTCCTAAGCAGAAGAACATCAGCCTCTTTCTTTCTCCTGACAACTTCCTTGACTACTTGCTGGTCAGACTGGTGGGAAACTGACCAACAGGTGGCGCTGTTGTAACAAAATTCATTCATATTAACAGTTTATGTTTCCCTTAATACTGTATGTTGGAATTAAAACAAAATAAATAATGAATGAACATTACAAAAGTGCTTAGCCACAAAGTAGGGAAGGACTGCTGCTTCCAATTCACTTGTTTTTAAGGTTTACTTATCCTTTAAGGATTTTTCCACATCCAGTTGACCACAGGTTCCTGCGCCGGTCCAATAACCCAGTCTGGAGGGTTTATAAAGTCTCACCAGTACAGACCCCATGCACAACATTGTCTAACAGAAGTTGCCTCTTGTTTGCAGAGTTGGCAAAGGGGTATTTTCAGCCATGAAGCTTGGAAAGATGCGCCCACCCAAGGACGAGAGCAGGAGGCAAGGTAATGGCACTGATTGGCTAATGGGTTCCACTGGCCCGATGGTCACAGGAGTCCTTGTGCTTATGCAATAATGGAATATGATGAGACTATTCTGTGACCTGCCCCTTATCCACCCACAACCCCACCCACTTCCAGGAGCGCTGGATTTTTGGGGGTCCATCAGCTTAAATAGGACTATTGACATAGGGGTGACAACTGAATGCAGGACATGAGTGCAGAGCGCCTTCTAAATATTCACAGGAGCGTTTATGTACAATAGGGATAATGAGCTCTGTATAAACAAACCCCCTCCTGATTGCTGCCTGCATCTCAGGTTTGCAGATAAGGAGGAGCTCATTACGGGAGATATCTGTGGGATGGTAGTATGATTAATTGCGCTCTCCTCCTCCCACAATTGCTCTGAGAAACCAAGAAAATGAATGAACATTCAATTGTCCCGTCACTGTTCTGCACTGTTCAGCCTAATAGAGAAATTAAAATGAATTAATAAAATTATTAACTAAACTGTATTTAATACTATATCCATTGAGCTCTCCATGAAGAGCAACAACAATCCTAGTGATTGAACCCCTCCATGACCTTTATTAATCGTCTTGCTTGTCTCTGTACCATTTCGAGCAGTTTTAATCATCGATCAGAATATTCAAATGCTGGAATTAATCACAGCATAAATAAGAAAATTCCAACGTTAGTGAACAGGACCAATATGAACAATATGAACAGCAGAATTGAAATCTCCCAGTAATTGTGGAATTAAAGGGCAACTAACAAGGACGTATGTCTTTGCAGATGAACCTGCTGTTCTGGAGACAGAAGACTTGGACAGGAAAGCGATCAGACTGGCGGGAGGCCTGGACCCTGACACCATATCTCTCGCCTCCGTTACAGCCCTCACCACCAATGTGTCCAATAAAAGGTGATGGTTATCAGTGATAGGTGTTAGTAACCGGAGACACAACTAGGAATGTTCTGTGTTCAACAATAAGCCATTCTGACTCCTGTTCTGTCTAAAGGAGAAACTGTAGGATGGCAAATAAATGCCTGGATCTTACTCACACTGGCCCACTGTCTGGGCTTCTAGGAATTCCCATGGCAACAAATGAAAACTCACATTGGTGTAGAGGTTCCTCAGTGGGAAAGGAATAAATAAATGTGAGGGGTAAGTGGTCTCATTAAACAGAACATACACCACATTAATACCTTGTGTCTCTTTCCTTTATAGGGCCAAACCTGATATCAAAATGGAGCCAAGTGCTGGAAGGCCAATGGATTACCAAGTAGGTTATGGGAAGTCCTTGTAGATGTGACCATGTTCTACACAGGACATTTGTCTTCCTTTTATCACTTCCCATCATGCTTTTCCTGGATTGTGCCCTCCTTTACCATCATTAGTAGCACTTCCTGACCCCATTTAGTTTCTTGCTCTCCCTAATGTATTTCACTACTCTATGTTCATCACATCATTGAGAAACTAAAAAGGATGGGATGGACATAGGACTCCATTGAGTTGGACTTAAGATGGAACATTAACATTTGAATCTCAGTTATGGAATGGGCATCCCATATGGACTAGTATTACCATAAACCCATAGGATCCAGCAGAGGAAGGAAGCTTGGGATGGACATAGGGCTCCCCTTGAGTAGTTAACAGTGCAATCTCAGGTAGTTAGGGAGTTGGTGAAACCATATGAACCAGTGGCCATAAAACCATAGGATCCAGTAGGGGAAGGGAGCTTGGGATGGACATAAGGCTCCTTGAGTAGGATGTAAGATAGAAAAATAACAGTCTAATCCTTGATAGTTATGGAATGGGCACCCATGTGGACTAGTATAACCATAACCCCATAGGATCCAGCAGGAGATCAAAGGTTGGGATGGAGATAGGGCTCCCCCTGAGCAGGACTTGAGATGGAACATTAACATTTGAATGCCAGATAGTTATGGAATGGGCAACCAATATGGACTAGTATAGCCATAAAACTATAGGATCCACTAAGGAAAGGAAGCTTGGAATGGACATAGGACTCCATTGAGTAGGACTTAGGATAGAACATTAACAGTTGAATCCCAGATAGTTATGGAATGGGCAATATGACTCCATTGAGTAGTTCTCAGGTAGTTATGAAAGTTGGAGAAACCATATGAACCAGTAACCATAAAACCATATCCAGTAGGGGAAGAAAGCTTGGGATGGGCACAGGGGTCCCCTGAGCAGGACCTAAGATAGAACATTGATCTGATCTCAGGCAGTTAGGGAAAAGGGAGCCCAAACACTGGTTTGGCCATGCACATGCTGAGTTAAATCAGGTTGATCTAATCATTGGCCAAACCTGGGCCAATATTTGGATCATAATGGAGGCAGTTGATCACATGGTCAAAAACTAGATATTGGACAAAAAAATTGGCCAACGCAGAGACCAATAGGCTGCAGACTCGGGGTGGGGGTGGGTTTAGTTTATATCGGTCCATGTATGGCCAGCCTTAGACACACGCTCCCCTAAACAGGACATACATTCTTAGTCTGATCTTTCTCAGACACTGGAGGAACCTGATAAGGAATCTTCAAGCTGCCTTTCTTTTCTCCCTTTTCTGGTTCTTCAGATTCTGAAGTTCTGTGTCTTCAGATTCTGAAGTTCTGTGTATTTTAATTTCCCTTCTTTCCTCCGTTTACCTTGTGTGAGTGCAATTCATTCCATTCTCCAGGTGAGCATCACAGTGATAGAAGCCCGGCAGCTGGTGGGATTAAATATGGATCCGGTGGTGTGCGTAGAGGTGGGAGATGAGAAAAAGTACACGTCCATGAAAGAATCCACCAACTGCCCCTACTACAATGAGGTAAGTGCCCCTGTTCATTCTCAGCCCCTCAGACTCTTGGTTCCCAGTAAGGAAACAGATCCATAGTCCAAATAATACATGAAAACCATTCCAAGGAATCTCTGTACTTGTGTCTGGATACAATGTATATAGTTTCATATTGAGGAAAACATTTACTATACTTTTGAATCATTTTAGGGGTCATTCACTTAGACCCCAAACAGAGGTGCTGAGGTTGGGTGACAGACAGGGATGTCTATGTGCCCCGCCCACCCAGGCACCCCTGTATTCATTGGGGCCAATGTAGGTCTTGACTCTCAATCACCCATGGGGATTGTCCAAACTGGACCTCCTGAGGGCTCCATACACTGTCCAGGTTGGTTTCTATCAAACACATTGAAGACAACTAGGGTTGCCACATTTTCTGGGAAAAGAATCCTGGGCTTCCAAGATCTTTATGTTTTTTAGATGAAAAAAAACGTCATTTTTGCTAATCTCAGTTCCGACTCTCTCCTTCCAGTACTTTGTCTTCGATTTCCATGTGCCACCGGACGTGATGTTTGACAAGATAATCAAACTGTCAGTAAGTGGATTTTCTCTTCTCGGCGGCCTGACACCAGGCTGAGTGATTGCCCAGTCGGACTTACTCTGTATAGATCTCCGTTTCCCTTTGGGTTTTATCTCTATTGATTGGATTTCCAGCGACATTTATCTGGTGTTATCCCTGATACACACACTCATTGTACAATTGGAAGCAGCGCAGAGTCTTCTCTCATTTATTTGCTGCAATTCATCTTGGGCTGAAGGAAGAGACAGGGAAATTCAGGTATTGGGTTAAGTGGCAGACTTGGAAATGAACAGGATGATTAGTAATAGTATTATAACAAAGGGGTCATTTGTTTCAAATAAAGATAATGGGCTCTGTATAAATGCCCCGCCCTTTCCTAAGATGCAGCCTTTGTTAGATTTTGAGATAAGGAGCAGCTCATTATACAGGGGTTTTCCTGGGGACTGGTATGTTACAACTTATTCCTCAGCAAACAGTGACTCTTTAGAACAAGGAGTACTTTAAACAGTGGAAGAAACAGAAAGGTAATTAAAATGACAAGTATGTTGAGTACAAGCCCTATTTATTGAGCGCATACTATAAAGTAGTATAGTGCCCCTTCAAAGACACCAGGGGAAGCTATTTGCTTCTGCGCACCCTTTAAATCCATTTCTCCGTTTTTCTGTATTCTGTGTCGTTAGGTGATCCATTCCAAGAATCTCCTCCGGAGTGGGACCTTGGTGGGCTCCTTTAAGCTGGACGTTGGCACTGTGTATACACAACCTGGTAAGTCTGGCATCTTCAGATATTTCTCAGTAGAGATGTACATTTCCTTACCCATAACCCACCCTAAGCTTCCCCTTAACTCACTCCATGCCCAACCTAAACGTTCCAGATATTTTCTAGAGCCACCTCCTCTGGTGGCATCAGACATGGGTGGAGACCAGGAATACTTACAATGCCAGAAATTACAGCCAATAGAGACTCCATGGGAGATTCAATAACCATTTAGATGATTTCTCCCAAGGCTTCTGAAAGAGTCAATAAGGCAGTGATCCCCAACCAGTAGCTCGTGAGTAACATGTTGCTCCTCAACCCCTTGGATGTTGCTCCCAGTGGCCTCAAAGCAGGTGCTTAATTTTGAATTCCAGGCAAGTTTTAGTTGCATAAAAACCATGTGTACTGCCAAACAGAAACTCCTATATGCTTCCAGTCTACATAAACGGTACCAAGTAGCCAATCACAGCCCATAATTGGTTCAGTTAGGAACGAGCAATGCTTGTGTTGCTCTCCAACAACAGGTTGGGGATCCCTACAATAATGTATTAACTGTGATTCCCATCTAATTAGGGATAGAAAGAAGCTGTTATCCTAAGAAGCTTTCCAACCTACAATCATTCCACATGCTCACACTGTAAGATAAGGGGACAGAACTACAGGCATGTATTTCCCAGTTCCTCATCCCGTTTGCCTGTTTTGTCTCCCAGAGCACCAGTTCTACCACAAGTGGGCGCTTCTCTCAGACCCTGATGACATCACGGCGGGGCTTAAAGGTTACTTGAAGTGTGACATCGCCGTGGTCGGAAAGGGGGACAACATTAAGACCCCGCACAAAGCCAATGAGACGGATGAGGATGATATTGAAGGGTAACTGTTTATTTCTGTCTTTAATGCATGAAATAAAGAGAGTAGAAAAGGTGTGAAAAAATCCAACGCTCTCCTGGAAATGAGGTGCAGAGCCCTGTAATAACATGTTTATTATTTTATATTTGTTGATGTTCTAGAATACATGAGGTTTATGGGAGTGAGGTCAGTGACCCTGTGTTTACAATTGTGCTGAGCTACTGCTCCATGGCCGGGGGGGGGGGAATAAGGAGCCTGGAAATTCCTTTAATATCCCACCGGCTCATTGAAGAGCATCTAATGGCGGTGCCTCTGCAATGAGAGGGACATTATCAGGGACATAGACCAGGGGTCACACAGACTCTTAATAATGAAATAGATTCCACTTCAGCTAAATTGCCCTGAAAAAAGCAAATTCCAATACACTGGCAGATGGGAAATGTCTTCTTGGATTCCTGTAAATATACGGAGATACACTACTATCCTACCAATAATGTGTATTTTATATGAATTATAACATTAGTTTATATAAACTTCAGTTCTCTGATATATTTGTATGTAAAACAAGAGCAGATGGACCCTTTGTCCTCCCCACTGATCCCTGGAATGACAGATGGATCCGGGCAGTGGATCCCATTACATTGCAGTTGGGACGTCTGTCCATAGAAACTCCCATGGTGCTCAGCTGAGCTTTTAGCAGCTTGGCATGTTCTTTGGGAATCTGGAACCATTGGACCCTGCAGAACCCTAGTCACTTGAAGGTGCCCCATTATCCAGCATGGAACATTTCTTAGGGGTAGAGTTAATGATGCCATTCTATGGTGCCAGCATGCAGATATTTTGTGTATTATGCACTAATCTAATGTTCAGGTCCACATAGCCTCCTCCAGGGATAATGTAGAATTTGGTCGTGACATGGTCATGATATCCAAAGCTCTCTTTTAGATGCAAGTCAATGTACAGAACCAGTGTTGGGAAAAGAAAAGTGGTGGGGGGGTATTGGGGAGGCATGAGAGTAGGGCAAGGTGTAAATAGTATCCAGTTGTATTACTGCTGCCCCACCTAAAGTTCTTCAGTTGACTTACAGCTCCCACAAAGGTTGTTTTGCCCCATGAACAAGAGTCCAGGTAACATCACAGCTGTAGCACCACATCTGCCCTATGCCATGCTCTTAACCACAGCATAAGTCTAAATTGGAAAGGTGCCACAACTTATTACCTCTGATGATTTGGGTCAACTGACTAATATTGCTATAGGAACTTGCTCCTCCCGGATGGAGTTCCCGCAGAACGACAGTGGGCTCGATTCTACGTCAAGATCTACCGCGCTGAAGGCTTGCCCAGGATGAACACCAGCATCATGGCCAACGTCAAGAAAGCTCTCATTGGAGAAAACAAAGACCTGGTGGACCCCTACGTGCAAGTTTTCTTTGCAGGACAAAAGGTAGAGTAACTATACAATTGACTCAGGGTGAAATTAAGCTCAGATGGGGTTAAATCCAGAGACCCATCTTCTCATATATGGTTATATAATAGCACCTGGGTTGGACTGGTTGGTTGGAGCCCGCCAGGAATCTGTAGACAGATGGCTTAGAACAGGCATGTCCAAAGTGCAGCCCGGGGGCCAATTGCTGCCCGTTTTCAAGTTTACACCGGCCCTCAGCCTCCATCATGAAATTAATAATAATGAGGCCGCCCAGCACAGTGCAATCAGGAATCCCATAGCAGTAATATTTGGGCACATTAGTGAAATGATCTGCCACTTGGTCTATACTGCTGCCTGTGTGCTGAAGGGGTTAGTAATAGACACGTACTGGCACATAGTGACGTCTCACTTACTTCTTTACGGCTGAAGGTGCAATAGACATACTGACCTGCCAGTACAGTAAACTAAAGAAGTATGGCGTCACTATGTTCCAGTACGTGTCTATTACTAACACCTTCAGCACACAGGCAGCAGTATAGACCAAGTGGCAGATCATTCCAATAATGTGCCCAAATATTACTGCTACGGTTACTCGATTCCTGTAATTTAATGTTAATGGTTCAAAGAATGTCGGGCTGAATGGTCGGCCCCCACACATTTTCACCTCACCAAATCTGGCCCTCGTTGCAAAAAGTTTGGGCACCCCTGGTTTAGAAGGTTTTAAATGGTAACCATGCCAAGGAGCGCACAACAATGTGGAATAGGGTAGGTCGGTCAGTCAAGAGTATTTAAGAGTAGAAGGCCAACTGAAACCAACTGAAACCAACTGGAGATCTCTTGACATTCTGCTTAATCTGCCCGGCATGGGATCCCAGCTAAAGGTTGACCTCTTCTACTAACCAATTAGTCGAATGTTGTTAAATGACATGCACGAGGCTCGAGTTAAAGGCAGAGCTGAAAGACTGATATGGTCGAGGGGTAAATATTTGTGTTTTCCCGGGGTCAAATGACCGAAGATTTCAGGTTAATGACATAGAAGCAGAGCAGATTAGCTGGTCATTAGCACAAACACATTCTCTATTTATAATCCACTCCACTGCCTTTGTCACATTATCTTCATAAAATAAAAAATAACCTCGCGAGCCAGAAACATCTCATTGTAAATCCTGCAGATGGATAGAATGAAATGGCTCCTATTTCAATAAAACTGTATGACTACATTCAGAACAACTGGGCTGGAACTCAGGCAGTGGATCCATTCCCAACCCAACAACGCCATCTGCTGGGAACCCACATTCTGCCCATTTTATTTCTGCTGCATGTGAAACAAAGGCTCGTTCTATGTGGCCAATGTTGTTGTTGTATTGTGATATGCTCTGTCTGTCTGTCTGTCTGTCTGTCTATCTATCTATCTATCTCTATTGTGCATATAACAATACACCCAAATCAAAAGGCTTTCCTTATTTATTAGAATGTATAATGTGGAATGAGATGAGAAGACAGGCATAAGATGTGGGTTAGTTGCAGCTGGCAGTTCATATAGAGAGAAATTGGCAAGTAGATTTTCTTTTCTTTTGGGAAATAAACCTAGAAATGCATATTTTTAGTAGTGATTTACAATCTCTGTTTAGTAATTGACTTAGAGATCTGCAGAGTATTATTGTATTGTATAAGAAACAAGGCCACAGTACCAGCTCAATACAAACAAACGTAGCAATACTGGAGAGAGTGACTCTCTTCTTGTTTCCACCATAGAGGACATCTAGAAGGCCTTCATCTCAAATGGGAAGATCTTCCTATAAGGAGCATTTAGGTGAATGGTTTGAGGGAGAAAAAGAGACAGCCTTGAAGGTCAATGAGAGTAGATGAAATGTTCTCCTCAATGTAAGCAGAAGCCAATGTATGGCTTAGGAGAATGGGGAGACTGAGTGGTGGGTGAGACATGTGAGCCTTGACTTGCTAGAAGAATGGAGAAGTAGAGGAGTTGTTGGTGAGCTTTTGACCATTAACTTGCTAGAAGAATGAGAGAAAAAATTATTGGTTTGTGAACTGTATGAGGGTTCATTTTATAGAAGAACGGAGACGCAGATTAGATAAGGTTATTGAGGTCCGTACACAATAGAATAGAAAGGTAGATGAGTGATTGGTCAGCCATGTGAGCATTGACTCGCCAGAAGAATGAGAGGCACAGGAGTTGTTGTTGAGCTTAAGACCATAACTTGCTAGAAGAATGAGAGGCAAATGAGTGGTTGGTGATCTTTATGAGCATTGACTTGATAAAGGAGTAGAAAAGCAGATATATTGCTGGTAAGGTGTATGAGCATTCACATTATAGAAGAATGGAGAGGCAGGTGGGTCATTATTAAGACTGATTTAGATGTTTGTCTTATTTACCCGCAGGGTAAGACCTCGGTGCAGAAGAGCAGCTACGAGCCCATGTGGAATGAGCAGATCATTTTCACAGAGATGTTCCCTCCCTTGTGCAAGAGGATGAAAATACAGATCAGAGACTCAGACAAGGTCAATGATGTCGCCATCGGGACCCACTTTATTGACCTGAGGAAAATTTCCAATGAGGGAGACAAGGGCAAGTATAGAGTTTATGGTTACACTTCTGGTACCAGATAGGCTGCACCAACTAATGTCTTACAAATAGAATGGAAGAAATAAAATAATCCATCAGGAACATTCGTAAGCCCAATACTCTCCAGAGCAGAGACAATAAAAGCCTTCTGATTCCAAAGCTGTTGGAAGGATGATGGATGATGTCAATATTTCATTGTTGATCGCTCTTGATCAAGCCGCTCTTTCTCCCCAGTTTGGCTTTTAGCTGCTTCAAAGGCTTCTGCATTATCCTGAGTCCTCCTCTGAATAGGCCTTCATGCAGAATCACGAGAACATGAGAGAGACCTCATTAAAATTTCAAGCCTGGACAGACAATATTCTTTTGAAGCTGACGCCTGGAGAACTGTAGACACAAGACAAAGAGGGGGTGTCTCGTTATTTTAAATTAAATATACTTGTATCCTACACAGAGTTTTTGACATCATCTTGAGAATAAGCTTCAGAGACACAGATATAAAAGGAAACATCTGGATTACAGAATGTGGTAGAAACACACTCTGGTCCATTTAGAGACCTAAACTCAACGCAGCTCTTGACGTCAGTTACAAAAATGTCTGAGCATCCAATAACACCCTATTTTTTAAAGAAACAATGCAGAATTTATACAAAAAAGGAGGAGAATTATATAATTGTCGACTTGACTGTCTTTCTTTGCTGCACCATGTTCTAGTCTGGCCCATTGCTTAGAGCAGTGCTGTCCAACTTCTGTGGTACCGAGGGCCAACATTTCACTGGCCTGTGTGGAGGAGGGCCGATAATGGGAGTCAGTGTTGACCACTCCCCCTTTTAAACCACACCCACTGTAAACCACACCCATGTTACCACAAGAACTTTTAAGATCATATCCACATTAACGGTGGTAACACACCAAAAAAACCAAATGGTTGGTGCTCACTGCAGGGAAATCCCTCATCACTCATATGTGAGAAATTGAAGTCACGTTAAAACATCCCCTTAAATCCATATGCCTCATCCTCCCCTGTGGATAATACAACAACCCCCCAACACATGATTAAACACCTTAGGGGCCCTTAACAACAATTTCCAAATGCTAACAAACCCCAAGAACAAACCCCTAACAGACTTACATCCCACAGGTAGTGTAGGGCAAGCAGAGAATGGCACACACAAGCAGCACTGGGCAAGCAGAGAATGGCACACACAGGGAGGGAAGGCAGAAGAGAGCAGGAGACAAGGAAAGCTCTCAGTCTAATATGTACTACATACAGTGACACAGTGCTGGGGCCCCATTAGCATTTTGTATAAAGTGAGAACAGGAGAACAATGTGGCAGTTTCAGTCTGGGTCTCAGGTAGAACAGTAAAGGGGCTTTAGGATATAAACAATAGAGGGGTCTCAGGTAGAACAGTACAGGGGCTTTAGGATAGAAACAATAGAGGGGTCTCAGGTAGAACAGTACAGGGGCTTTAGGATATAAACAATAGAGGGGTCTCAGGTAGAACAGTACAGGGGCTTTAGGATAGAAACAATAGAGGGGTCTCAGGTAGAACAGTACAGGGGCTTTAGGATAGAAACAATAGAGGGGTCTCAGGTAGAACAGTACAGGGGCTTTAGGATATAAACAATAGAGGGGTCTCAGGTAGAACAGTACAGGGGCTTTAGGATAGAAACAATAGAGGGGTCTCAGGTAGAACAGTACAGGGGCTTTAGGCAGCGCCGATCCGCGCCTTAATGCCGCCTGAGGCGGCCTTCTGTTGCCGCCCGACCCCTCCTCACGGCGCTCACATTTTCTGCGCAGGAGGGGGTCGGGGCGCTGCACGACGCTATTGCGCTCTCTGCACTAGAAGAGACGAATTTCCGGGTTGAAAACCGGAAATTCAGCTCTTAGTTACCAGGAGCGGCATTTTTGCCGCCCCTGGTAACCAGGGGGCGCTGCCGCCTGAGGCGAGTGTCTCAACTCGCCTCATTGGTGGAGCGCCCCTGGCTTTAGGATAGAAACAATAGAGGGGTCTCAGGTAGAACAGTACAGGGGCTTTAGGATATAAACAATAGAGGGGTCCTCAGGTAGAACAGTACAGGGGCTTTAGGATAGAAACAAAGAGGGGTCTCAGGTAGAACAGTACAGGGGCTTTAGGATAGAAACAATAGAGGGGTCTCAGGTAGAAACAGTACAGGGGCTTTAGGATAGAAACAATAGAGGGGTCTCAGGTAGAACAGTACAGGGGCTTTAGGATATAAACAAAGAGGGGTCTCAGGTACAGTACGGGGCTTTAGGATAGAAACAATAGAGGGGTCTCAGGTAGAACAGTACAGGGGCTTTAGGATAGAAACAATAGAGGGGTCTCAGGTAGAAACAGTACAGGGGCTTTAGGATAGAAACAATAGAGGGGGTCTCAGGTAGAACAGTACAGGGGCTTTAGGATAGAAACAATAGAGGGGTCTCAGTAGAACAGTACAGGGGCTTTAGGATAGAAACAATAGAGGGGTCTCAGGTAGAACAGTACAGGGGCTTTAGGATAGAAACAATAGAGGGTCTCAGGTAGAACAGTACAGGGGCTTTAGGATAGAACAATAGAGGGGTCTCAGGTAGAAACAGTACAGGGGCTTTAGGATAGAAACAATAGAGGGGTCTCAGGTAGAACAGTACAGGGGCTTTAGGATAGAAACAATAGAGGGGTCTCAGGTAGAACAGTACAGGGGCTTTAGGATAGAAACAATAGAGGGGTCTCAGGTAGAACAGTACAGGGGCTTTAGGATAGAAACAATAGAGGGGTCTCAGGTAGAAACAGTACAGGGGCTTTAGGATAGAAACATAGAGGGGTCTCAGGTAGAACAGTACAGGGGCTTTAGGATAGAAACAATAGAGGGGTCTCAGGTAGAACAGTACAGGGGGCTTTAGGATATAAACAATAGAGGGGTCTCAGGTAGAACAGTACAGGGGCTTTAGGATAGAAACAATAGAGGGGTCTCGGGTAGAACAGTACAGGGGCTTTAGGATTAAAACAATAGAGGGGTCTCAGGTAGAACAGTACAGGGGCTTTAGGGTATAAACAATAGAGGGGTCTCAGGTAGAACAGTACAGGGGCTTTAGGATAGAAAACAATAGAGGCGGTCTCAGGTTAGAACAGTACAAGGGGCTTTAGGATAGAAACAATAGAGGGGTCTCACGGTAGAACAGTACAGGGGCTTTAGGATAGAAACAATAGAGGGGTCTCAGGTAGAACAGTACAGGGGGCTTAGGATAGAAACAATAGAGGGGTCTCAGGTAGAACAGTACAGGGGCTTTAGGATAGAAACAATAGAGGGGTCTCAGGTAGAACAGTACAGGGGCTTTAGGATAGAAACAATAGAGGGGTCTCAGGTAGAACAGTACAGGGGCTTTAGGATAGAACAATAGAGGGGTCTCAGGTAGAACAGTACAGGGGCTTTAGGATTAGAACAATAGAGGGGTCTCAGGTAGAACAGTACAGGGGGCTTTAGGATATAAACAATAGAGGGGTCTCAGGTAGAACAGTACAGGGGCTTTAGGATATAAACAATAGAGGGGTCTCAGGTAGAACAGTACAGGGGCTTTAGGGATATAAACAATAGAGGGGTCTCAGGTAGAACAGTACAGGGGCTTTAGGATATAAACAATAGAGGGGTCTCAGGTAGAACAGTACAGGGGCTTTAGGATATAAACAATAGAGGGGTCTCAGGTAGAACAGTACAGGGGCTTTAGGATATAAACAATAGAGGGGTCTCAGGTAGAACAGTACAGGGGGCTTTAGGATAGAAACAATAGAGGGGTCTCAGGCTAGAACAGTACAGGGGCTTTAGGATAGAAACAATAGAGGGGTCTCAGGTAGAACAGTACAGGGGCTTTAGGATAGAAACAATAGAGGGTCTCAGGTTAGAAACAGTACAGGGGCTTTAGGATAGAAACAATAGAGGGGTCTCAGGTAGAACAGTTACAGGGGCTTTAGGATATAAAACAATAGAGGGGTCTCAGGTAGAACAGTACAGGGCTTTAGGATATAAACAATAGAGGGGTCTCAGGTAGAACAGTACAGGGGCTTTAGGATAGAAACAATAGAGGGGTCTCAGGTAGACAGTACAGGGGGCTTTAGGATATAAACAATAGAGGGGTCTCAGGTAGAACAGTACAGGGGCTTTAGGGATAGAAACAATAGAGGGGTCTCAGGGTAGAACAGTACAGGGGCTTTAGGGTATAAACAATAGAGGGGTCTCAGGTAGAACAGTACAGGGGCTTTAGGATATAAACAATAGAGGGGTCTCAGGTAGAACAGTACAGGGGCTTTAGGATATAAACAATAGAGGGGTCTCAGGTAGAACAGTACAGGGGCTTTTAGGATATAAACAATAGAGGGGTCTCAAGGTAGAACAGTACAGGGGCTTTAGGATATAAACAATAGAGGGGTCTCAGGTTAGAACAGTACAGGGCGCTTTAGGATAGAAACAATAGAGGGGTCTCAGGTAGAACAGTACAGGGGCTTTAGGATAGAAACCAATAGAGGGGGTCTCAGGTAGCAACAGTACAGGGGGCTTTAGGATTAAAACAATAGAGGGGTCTCAGGTAGAACAGTACAGGGGCTTTAGGATATAAACAATAGAGGGGTCTCAGGTAGAACAGTACAGGGGCTTTAGGATAGAAACAATAGAGGGGTCTCAGGTAGAACAGTACAGGGGCTTTAGGATAGAAACAATAGAGGGGTCTCAGGTAGAACAGTACAGGGGCTTTAGGATAGAAACAATAGAGGGGTCTCAGGTAGAACAGTACAGGGGCTTTAGGATAGAAACAATAGAGGGGTCTCAGGTAGAACAGTACAGGGGCTTTAGGATATAAACAATAGAGGGGTCTCAGGTAGAACAGTACAGGGCTTTAGGATAGAAACAATAGAGGGGTCTCAGGTAGAACAGTACAGGGGCTTTAGGATAGAAACAATAGAGGGGTCTCAGGTAGAACAGTACAGGGGCTTTAGGGTATAAACAATAGAGGGGTCACAGGTGGGAACAATACAGGGGGATCACAGGTGTGAAGAATAGATTAGAGTCTGAATTTGAGGTTTAAACAATGTAGTGATACCTTTTAAATTTTACATATGGTAAGAAGACACAGCATGTTGGGGGCCACAGAAGGGGGGAGGGGCGCGGGCCGCGACAGCCCTGGTTTAGAGAATAGATATTTAAAACATATCTGCATACTTGCATACTGACCCCATACTCCTCCACCTTATGCATTTCATACCCTCCGGTACTTACTCATAGGTGATTAATCTGAAGTGCCGGAGTGTATGAAACGCATAAGGAGGAAGAGTATGGGGTCAGTATGCAAGTATGCAGATATGTTTTTAAAATATATTCTCTAAACCAGCGCTGTCACGGCCCGCGACCCCCACTTTCCCATTAACTTGGGTCCTTAGACTGGACTTTTTTGGTTACCCTAATTACCAGGATTTTTTCCATTGCTTAGAGCAGTGATCCCCAACCAGTAGCTCGTGAGTAACATGTTGCTCTCCAACCCCTTGGATGTTGTCCCAGTGGCCTCAAAGCAGGAGCTTATTGTTGAGTTCTAGGCTTGGAGACAAGTTTTAGTTGTATAAAAACCGGGTAAACTGCCAAACAGAGCCTCAGTGTAGGTTGACAATCCACATAGGGGCTACTAAATGGCCAATCACAGTCCTTATTTGGCAGCCAAAGAACATTTTTCATGCTAGTGCCACTCTGAGGAATGGGTCAACCACAACAGTGGGGTTCATTAGCTGTCGTGCACATACAACATAGAGCACGAGCAGCCTCTTGTGTTAATGGAGAAGTCATACTGCCAAGTGTGGAGGGACATTAAGGATGATTGTTTGTTGAATTGATCATATCAGATCAGCTTTTTAACATTACCTTTTATATGGGAAAGCCTACCTATTAGTGATGTGCTGGGCCAGGAAAAATTCAACCTGGACCCAACCTAAAAACCCAACCCACAACCCAAAAAACCTTAACCCGCACAAAAGTTGTTGGACCCGTACCCAACCTGCACCCATGTCTTCTTGCTCTGTAGGCAACTTCTATGCACGACTTTGGTTCCAAGTCATAGAATCTTTGTAAGCAGAGGTTGAGTGTACATCCCCAGTACCATCACCCAACCCTTACCCATAATGGTCACCCCAATTTCAACCCAAATCTGCCCAACTGGTGGTAAACCTGTGGGTTTTGGGTCAACCGGCACTTCACTATTAGCCACCCTAGTCTTTGCTGCTATAGAACTGATGCCAATATGGCCATTGAGTCATTTTTCTGTTGGGTAAGCAAAGAGGTGGTGGATGTTCCAAGCAAAGTGATTTTGCTGCACCAGGACACCTTGACAGCATCTTTCATAGTGAGGATCAGGCAAGATTCCATTCTATTAGAACTTGGCTGGTTGCAGAGAGACCTCATTAAAGTTTCTAATGCTTGAGATTTCACCAACGGTGCAGTTTTGTATTTAATACTGTACATTCATATTGTATTGTACTTCCAGTTTTAAATTGATTTTAAAATATAAGAGCTTGCTCTCATGTTAACAAACTTGTTTTGAAGGTAGACCTCAGCATTTGTCATTGATATATATAAGATGTTAATAAAAATCCATTGATCACTTAGTGACTATTTACTGTCCATTAGGTAAGGTTTCCAGCACAGCTGAATCCTCATTCTAACCCTTCTGTATGTGCAGGTTTCCTTCCCACTCTTGGCCCAGCCTGGGCAAATATGTACGGCTCCACCCGGAACTACACACTCATGGATGAGCATCAAGATCTAAACGAGGGGCTTGGAGAAGGTGTCTCTTTCCGTTCAAGGCTGTTGTTGAGTCTCGCTGTTGAGATATTAGATACAAGCAATCCAGAGCTCACCAGTTCCACCGAAGTTCAGGTTGAAGGAGCTCAACCAGTGGCAGAAGTAAGAAGAACATTGTGTTGGTCTAAAATTCATTAAGAATGTCCTGTTATGAAAAGACACAACATGACAAATACACATATCCACACAACTTACAGGTCCATTATCTTCAATGCTTTAAAGGTCGATCTAATAACCACAAACTTTACACTACTGATATATTTTACCTGACATCTCTGCTTTTTCATTCAAAATACATGATCTCCATTGATGAAGGAGGTTCTTATTGTCATAAACGTATTCTTGTGTCAACAACTTTCCTTACTGTCTCCCCTTGCAATACTGTCTGCATTTTGTCCTAATGATTTATTTTGCTCTTCATCTTCCATACTGACTGCATTTTGTTCTATTTTCTTATTTAATTCCATTATTACTTGTTCTACCGTCTCCACCTTGTTCTACTGTTGCCATTTTGCCCTATTGTCTTCATTTTGTATCATCTCCATTTATCTACTGTCTCCATCTTGTTCTACTGTCTCCATTTGACCTACTGTCTCATCATGCCCTACTGTCTCCATCTTGTCCTACTGTTTCACTTTGCCCTACTGTCTCCATTTTGTTTTACTGTTTCTATCTTCTTCTATTGTCTCCATCTTGTCCAACTGTCTCCATCTTGTCCAACTGTCTCCATCTTGTTCTGCTGTTTAACTCTGTTCTACTGTCACCATCTTGCCTTACTGTCTTCATTTTGTTCTACTGTCTCCATCTTGTCCTGCTGTCTCCATCTTGTCCTACTGTCTCTATTTTGTTTTACTTTTTCCATCTTCTTCTACTGTCTCCATCTTCTTCTACTGTCTCCATCTTGTCCTACTGTCTTCATCTTGTCCCAGTGTCTTCATCTTGTCCTAGTGTCTTCATCTTGTCTTACTGACTCCATCTTGCCCACTGTCTTCTTCTGTCTCCATCTTGACTTTCTCTCTCCACTGTTACATGGTATGGCTGCCTTATAATTGTTCCTACAGAAGACTTAAAGGATGATCAGAGCAAGTGATGAGGAGCTCCAGCTGCACTATGATCTAGCCAACATTCTGCATTAGCAGAAAAAATATTCCAACCTGCCCAATTCTGAAATTGACCAATATTTGCAGATGGTGCCCTTGTCCCACTATACCTGCCATCCCCACCATTCTTTCTACTTACAACTGCTGAACCCTACTATGTATAGGGCCCAGAGCAGTTTCTACTATTTACACCCCACCAAAGACATATCTGACAATATACATTACTTGTTAAGAGAGAAAACACTAAACTTTGATGTTGATCGCTTCTTGTTAAAAAACATGTTTATATACACGTATGTATAATATGAGCTAGTCTTCTGCATACTGGAGTGTGTTAACACTGTATTTCATTATTACTTGTTATTGCTCAGAACTGCACAGGTAAAATGGAAGAGTTTTTCCTGTTTGGAGCTTTCCTGGAATCCACCATGATTGATCGGAAAAATGGGGACAAGCCAATTAACTTTGAGGTCACCATAGGTATGTATTTTACACATACACATACAAGTTCAAAACATCTATAATTTCCCAGTTTTACAGAAATCTATACCTTGATTTGTGCTTTCTGTAAAATCTTTGCATATAATAAATATATAATAAATTCTGATATGGAGCCTGTATTATTCAAGAACTTTTTTGGGGCTAAAGTCTGAACCCGAGTATAAAAAACAGAAAAATATTATATTTCCAGTTAAAGAAAGAGGCAAATATTATGATATGTGCATTTTAGGCAACTATGGCAATGAAATAGATGGAGTCTCCAAGCCAATGAGGAAGAGGAAGGAAGGGGGCAATGGAGTTGAGGATGAGACAGAGCTCTTGCAGAATTCCAGCGATGATGAGGCAGATGAAGATGGAGAAGTGCTATCAATCTCTTCGACTCCCGCAATGAAGCCACTCATAACTGATAGGTATTGGTTTAATCCAGTTTACCCATGCATCCACCCATAACTGGTTTAATCCTGCTCAGGATTGTTGCATATGGTCATGGTACTGTCTCTTTAAGTTGGAATATGTTGTATTTTTTTTATTCTTCAATCCCTTAAATATTATCTGACAATGACCTGTTCAGTGACTGATGGGATCTATTGAAAGTAAAAAGTGTCAGGCTTTGTGCTACACACATTATGTTCCTCAGGCCGAGGAGCCGCGTTGGCTTTGACCGAAGTCTTTGCAACTGAATTTATTGCTTGTGCTCCTACAGGAACTACTTCCATCTGCCGTTCTTTGATAAGAAGCCCTGTATCTACATTAAGAGCTGGTGGCAGGACCAGCGGAGGAGGCTGTACAATGCCAACATTATGGACAAGATTGCAGATAAGCTGGTCAGTAATTGTCCTCTTCCTTCAGCAAGTCACGGCACAACAATCTCATTTCCAAAGCTAAAATGAGAAAGGGAGTCTCTGAGGAGGGGAACATACAATAGACCCTTGTAAATGCTTGCAAGCCTGCAGTCAGACATGTCAGCTCAGGAATCTACAGACTGTCTACCTAAAGACAACACGATGACAATAGTCCATCTGTTGGCCTTGCTAAAAATAATCCAGGCAGAAATAAAGGCAGAACTATAATACTTCTGCTTCAACCTATCACATTTTGTTTAACCAGTCAGCTCTGATGTCCACAAGTCCCATCTGTCCAACCTGGGTTTCTTAGGGTCAAAACTTACAACAGTTGCTCCTTTAGCCAATACACAAGCTACACTGCTAATAAATGTTGCCCAATTTGACAACCAAAATATCAATTGTGATATCACTCATGAGGCCTAAGAAACACTAAAGTGACAGCCAAAGACACAACAATTGTGATATCACTCATCTATTATAAGGAATAATGTGTCCCCAACTTAGAAGAACATAAGCAAGCCTATCCAACCTACCTTCTCCAAGCTTTTCTGGAGCTACAGCTTCTAGTAAGGTCTGACAGCCAAAGTGATAACATTCATGTGGCCTAAGAAATATTGTACTCACCAACTATATATGAATATGAAAGACCAAGTCCAACTAGGCCTTCCTAACTAGAGTTTCCTGCATTATGTGACAATTGTGATATCACTGATGTCTAGATGTAGAAAATATGAAAAATTTATAAGGATTAAAGATGAGTAAACCAACCTACAACTCTACAGCTACTATTGACCTACAAGATCTCCAAAAGCTAATTGTAACTGTAGTTACTCTGCCCTTTCTGCCCAACAGGAGGAAGGGTTGAATGACGTCCATGAGATGATCAAGACGGAAAAGCCTTACCCTGAGCGGCGTCTCCGAGGGGTCCTGGAGGAACTCAGTAGCAGCTGTTTGTAAGTTTGACCACAATACAAACCTCCACTGAGATCACAGCCCATCTGAAAGTATCACTGTCTACATATTATATATATATATATATATATATATACTAAAAATCTATTTCAAGACAAACTACTTGTTTAAGCTTAGATTTATCCACAGCACAACCAAATAATTATGTTTTCCCAGGGAATTAGCCATGAGGTGGAGAATCACTGGGCTGAGGTCTGAATGCTTTTGATTGGTTTTCCCATCAGGGTATATAGAGAAAACAGCCTTAGTCATTTGGTTGCACTGGGGAAAATATATACGTTTACAAACCAATGTTTGTGATGATTCAGCAGGAGGAGATGCTCTACCCATCATCATTATGGGCCCAGTGCTCAGAAAGAATCTGTGATTTATGGAAATAAAAACAATCGCTACTTGGATGATGGTGAATTACAGGGGGCTGAGGAATAGGAAAGGATCAGCACTAAGAGCCAACACATAGGAGTCATTAATCCCTATAATATTAGTAGGAAATCTGTTTAGAAGTAGCGGAACATTAGCAGCCGTAAAAATTTTCCTCTATGGCACCTCAAACCTTATAGCACCTTAAGAGTTGTGGGCATTAAGGAGTTTACAGCACTAATATAGGAGAGGGCATTTACTGAAGACAAGAAGGTGCATATGACATACTTTTGGCCCTGCTCCCCTGTATTTAACCACCATGGTCAGTTCTACAGGCCAGCCTACCTACCATATGTATTGATTATAGGATTCCCCTCACATATTTAGAACCCAAGAGTTAGTGTTAGAAGCCTTAGATGGGAGCAACGTCTGTTTGAAAGTCCTGTCTGGAGTACTTTGTAGATTTCCATCAAGTTGGTGACTTTCTGTCGAGATAGACCTTTGCCAGAATCCCAGATGGCAGATGTTTGACAGACCGGGGGAGTCTTAGAGGAAACATCATTCTCCATTAGTGTTAAAACAATATAACCATTTTATAACAATACAACACATCTGGTTTTTTTTTCAAGCCGATTTGTCACCTTGGCCAACAAAGATCAGAACCAGAATGGACAGACTAAACTGGACAGGGAGAGGTTGAAGTCCTGCATGCGGGAGCTGGTAAGGCCTGTACGCTTGATGGTTTAAGAGCAGGTTGATGGTGGACTCAGAACTCATGATTGTTTTAACCAATAGGAGAACATGGGGACACAAGCCAAGACCATGAGGTCCCAAGTGAAGAAGAACACGATTAAAGAAAAACTGAAACTGGTGCAGAATTTCCTGCAGAAGCTCCGTTTCCTGGCAGATGAGGTGATTAAATTTTACTAGAGGAACATCTGCTCATGGGTATAACACAAGGAATGGCACTCTATAACCTCCCTGTGAAATTTACAGCATGGCTAACCCATCTCTGATTGGCTAGGGTAGCAGATTTAGTAATGTTTGAAGGTTCCTCATTATTTCTTTCCCAACAGCCCCAACACAGTATTCCTGACATTTTCATCTGGATGATGTCCAACAACAAGCGCATTGCATATGCCCGCATCCCCTCCAAAGACATCCTCTACTCCATTGTAGATGAGGAGACCGGAAAGGACTGTGGGAAAGTCAAGTGCGTCTTCCTTAAGGTAAAATGTGCCGCCTCTCAATGACTTCTATGTCTGTTATATTATCTGGTTTATATTTAGTGGCAGATAAAATGTTTTGGTTGACCTTCATGATTTTCTTCTGTTGCCTCCAGCTGCCTGGCAAGAGGGGCTTTGGGCCTGCAGGTTGGACAGTACAAGCTAAGATGGAAGTCTACATGTGGTTGGGCCTGAGCAAGCAACGCAGGGATTTCTTGTGTGGTCTTCCTTGTGGATTTGAGGAGATAAAAGCAGTGAAAGGGCCCGGCCTGCAGTCCTTCCCACCCATCAGCCTTAACTACACCAGTAAGAGCTCTTCCCAATTCCCCTTACGCCTTTATAATGTTCCTTTTTTTGCATATTTGCAATCATAAGAGTTACGGCAGACAGTAGTAACTGTGTTTTAAGTGATGCCACAATCAGTGGCAACAGAATTCCTTGGGGTTAATAGGACCGATTTATAAAGCACCAATGTGTAGTACAATAGCGATCCTCAGTTTATTAAATTAGTACCCTTATAATTATGGCTTCTGTCTACATCATGTCATTTTTTTTCCAGAAAAACAAGTGTTCCAGTTACGAGCCCACATGTACCAAGCCCGGAGTTTGTTTGCTGCCGACAGCAGTGGGCTCTCCGACCCGTTTGCCCGCGTTTTCTTCAACACTCAGAGCCAGTGCACAGAGGCAAGAAACAGTAGCTTTGCTATGGCAACATAAAACCCCAGTTGAGGCAACTTAAAAAGCGTGATCTTAAACTATTATGTGCCAGCCTTCCTGCAGAACAGGTTTATCTCCACCAAGAACCCATCATGAATGGTCAAAAGCTCCATCATTGTAATAGACTGTAGACAGTTAAAGGCAAATACAGACCTATACTGATACTGTCATTTAACCAGGTGTTGCTTTCCAGGTGCTGAACGAGACCCTTTGTCCCACTTGGGACCAGTTGTTGGTGTTTGACAATATCGAGCTCTACGGAGAAGCTCACGAGATGCGAGATGATCCTCCCATCATCGTCATTGAAATTTATGATCAAGATACAGTAGTAAGTGTTTGACTCTTGGGCTCCTGTTCCGTTTGCTGTTATTGGTTAGCTGCAGATGGATTACATTACTGCAAGAACAGGTTGACAATAATAATAAATTAAATGCAATGAAAAGTCCCTACTCAAACATTTGTAAAAGCCAATTTTCTTTTGTTTAGGGGAAGGCTGATTTCATGGGGAGAACGTTTGCCAAACCTGTCGTGAAAATGGCCGATGAGCGATACTGCTCTCCACGCTTTCCACCGCAATTGGAATACTACCAGATATATCGAGGGAACTCAACCGCAGGAGACCTCTTGGGAGCATTCGAACTGCTCCAGGTGCTGGAAGTAGCCTTTCATTTCATGAAGCAAACTCCAAGTGCCCGAAATAGATATTGAAGACCCAGAGCTTGACATACCTTATTTGAGACTGTATGTTTGAGATAATTGTCCAAGAAATTACCTAAAAGTGCAGTTAAACAAAATAGAACCCCTCTTTTACATAACTACTGATGTTGAAACTAGTCAACACACAAATAAATGGCAGCCATCTTATCTCTCCTGTAGATTGGACCAGCAGGCAAGTCTGACCTTCCACAGATTGAAGGACCAACAGACATGGACAGAGGACCCATCCTACCAGTTCCTCTTGGAATCAGACCAGTGCTCAGCAAATACAGAGTAGAGGTATGAGATTTCACTAGTGCTGAACCATTATTCTGTATCTACATGTTTTATATAGTTGTACAACATGAAGTGCTAATGCCATTTCCCCCTAAATTATAGGTCCTTTTCTGGGGGCTGAGAGACCTTAAGAGAGTTAATCTATCCCAGGTAGATAGACCAAGGGTGGATATTGAGTGTGCCGGAAAGGGGGTGCAATCTGCTCTCATACAGAACTACAAGAAAAATCCAAATTTCAGCACCTTGGTCAAATGGTTTGAAGTGGTGAGTTGATGAACACAATGGAGGCCCTACTGTAATAGGCAATGAGGATCGTTACATGGTTACTCAATCATTCCCATTTTATGGTGGAACATTGAGATATCACCTAGAATGGACATGGAAGTCTACTGTCAATATTCTGAAAGTTTGTTTACATTAAATGTTAACTATAGAGGCAACATTTGGGCAAGATGAGTATAATATGCTGGGGGAAAAAACACAATATCCCAAAGAATTCAACAGAAGAGGTCAGAGGATTCCAGTCTTGCAGGTGATACTCTGATGTCTACAATTCCTTTACAGGATCTCCCTGAGAACGAGTTACTGCACCCGCCACTAAATATCCGAGTCGTAGACTGCAGAGCCTTTGGCAGATACACTCTCGTTGGTTCTCATGCTGTCAGCTCCTTACGCAGGTTCATCTACCGGCCTCCAGATAAGAATTCCCAGCATTGGAACACAGCAGGTATTTTGTGTTGGAATTTGTCCTCCATGTATAGGTCTGCTGGACAAAAAGGGAATTGTCCTTCACTGCGAGGTCCAGATTTCATCTACTGACACTGTAGCTTAGTGGTTCCTAATCTATGGGGCTGTGGCCAAGGACATTTTGTGTGAAACTTAATAAAGAAATGCCTTTTTACAATTTTAGATACTAGAAGCCCACCTTCAAGGTTTAAGTATGGGAGATTTTAGGAGAACACTCATTTGCCACAGTTTTCAAAAATATGGAATTGCTTAAAGTGGACCTGTCACCCAGAAATATTATTCCAGATCTTATTTTATCACGTTAGTCAAGGAAAAGAAACTTTACACAATATAAATGATTTGAATCTTGTTTCCTTCTGTCTGGAGCCATTTTGTGGACACTGTTATTAAGACAAGCCTTGCATCATCTCAAAATCTTGTTGGGGCACCAGAATGGGGACCTGATGTCCATCCACCAATTAAATGGTAACGAGAGAGGCGCAATCTGGGGTGTGCAGTTACTTCCAGGAAGTGCTAAATGGAAAGTGAAAGTAAATGCCTGTCCCGCCTTAGGAATGGCATCATTTGATTGACAGCTGAGATTTTAAATGTGTTTACAACAGTTATGAATGCTTTAATGGAAAAAAAAATTGGATTTCATGTTTCATTTGGAAAGGACTTTTATTATACAGCTTTTTATGTCTGGGTGTCAGGTCCACTTTAAATAGCAAAGTTCTTATATAGTGAACCTGTACTCTAGTTGGACTTCAAATTCTGCAAACCAGTGCTTTAGATGGTAGAAATGATTCTAATCCTTTTCTAATATATAGTGAGTTTGTGGAATGGTAAAAGCTGTTACTCTTTCCCTGACCATCTGATTCTCCACCAACCTCTGTAGAGGAGGACTTCTAGAAGGAATGGGAATTATTGAGAAGTACAGATAAACAAATATAGTGGAAGGCAAAGGTGGGATGGGTGGGCTAGTATTATGGCAAGTCTACCACTTGAGGTCATGTTGGTAACAGAGCAGCAGGACTAATGAGGTGACAACTTTATGCCTAAGTGAGGTGGCATCCAATCAATTTACAGAAATCCATTTTAACCCATTTACTTGTCTTGTAACAAGTTATCTCTCTGGCATCTAGTAGTTTCTGCTTTCTTGCAGTTTCCCTCAGACCCAACTTCATGTTCTCTATTTCCAGCGTTCTGCCTTTATCTAATGACTCCATGCTGACCTCTTACCTCCAGTCTGTCCTCTCTTCTGCTCTTTCCTCTCCTCCCTTTCCAGCTAAACTCATGAATGGCTACTTGGCAATGACAAACGGAGGGCCCCACTCTCGCACCACAGGTGAAATAGTTATCAACATGGAGCCGGAAGCGCCCGTCAAGAAGATGGAGACAATGGTGAAACTAGAAGCTGTGAGTAGTTTTTAATTCAGCTGGGGTTACAGTAAAATGATTTCGGAGGCAGAATTAATAACATAAGGTAGGTCTGCAGAGAGTTCAACAAAAGGTAGGTCTCCCCGACTTCTTTATGTTTAGTCTATTAGCCTTTAAAAATGGCTTACATTTTCCAACAAAGCTTTCTGTAAGCTGCCATGACTGGGTCTTAGTCCCACCCACTGGTTGAGTTGACTAATTTGCCCCACCCCTCGTAACTGCACTATGCCAGCCCTCCATCTTATCCCTTATTGCAATCACAATAAAAAGTGCACCTTACCAATGGTGTTACTGTTGTGTTACATTGTCCACATGTGTTGTTGTCTGTGAGTAAATTCCATACATTTTTGTTCCCATTTTGTTTCATTTCCATGTGGCAGAACTCCGATGCGGTGGTTAAAGTAGACGTGGTAAGTTCTTTGTAACGAGTTTTTATAATTACTTACATTGATGCGCTCTAAAAAATTCAGTTCTGCTCTTAGGATCTTGGAGATTTCTATTGGTGTTTGGTAGCAAATAACCTTTATTAATTTTCATTAAAATCTCACGGTAATGGTCACTGTGATATAATTATTATTATTATTATTATTAATTACAGAAAATAACATGGAAGTCTGTGGCTTATTTCACACTGACTACTGTCATGGAATGGTCACAGAGGGTTTCAACTTTCTTTGCAAAATGAATGATGACGTTGAACTGGATTTATTACAAACTAATTGTTTAGTATCAGTTAATTAGCAGGTAGAAGTCTCATTGTATGTCTGTCTGTCCTATGACAGGGTGAGGAAGAAAAAGACAAGAAAAAGAAGAAGAAGAAGAAAGGAGTTGAGGAGATTGAGGAAGAGGAGCCAGATGAGAGCATGTTGGACTGGTGGTCCAAATACTTTGCTTCCATTGAAACTATGAAGGAGGTGAGTGGTAGGACAATGAGACTGTCTTCGCCTTGTGGAGAGGAATATTAAGTGTAACTGTAGGAACCCACCCAATTCCCTTCCGATACATTGTCTCCTCAACCCCCCCATCCACTTGATAAATTGTTTTCTCAACCACCCCATCCACACTTTGTGTAACATATAAAGGTGTTTCTTGGTTTTACTCATCACCCTTCTCTCGTTCTCGTGTTCAGCAACTGCGACAACAGGAAGCGGCCGCTGCAGAGGCCGAGGAGAAGGAGGAGATGGAGATCGCAGAGGGTAATTTGGTGGAATGTGAATGTGCTTGTTATATGTGTGAGGGCATTGTATCATCAGTAGTCCTCCAACCAGTGATGAGATTCCAATAGTTCAATGGTTAGAATTCCTGAAAATTAACCTGCTCCACAAATGTAATTAATTTCTACGGCATTCAAGTCTTTTGAACATAACCAAAAAACTAACCCTACCCAATCAGCTAAACTCTTTAATTCCATTATTTACAAGGTACATGTATTCACTATATCCCATTGAGCATGCTTACTCGTGTGCCAGTAGATAAAGCATGTGTGTGTTCCCCAATCCTCATCATGTTTCACCTTCGTCCACGTGCATTAAGGCTATGAAAGTTGGCTTCAGTTAGGGTGAAAAATCATAATAAAGACCAAATCTACCTCTCCTTATACATATACAGAGCCATATATTTATATGTGTGTGTGCAATGCTTTACAATACCACTTGAGAGGCTACATAAAAATATGCAAAAGCCTCTAGAAGGGATAGGGACCCAAGACATTCCCAAGGCATTTGGCCAACTGCCTGGCCACATAATATTTCTAGTTACTTTATAGCAGCTGGATACGGTACTAGACTCATTGCCACCATGGTTGTTTGATACAATAAATGTTTGTGCTGGTCGCTTGACTTCCAGCAACACCACATGACACAACCTATTGACCCTATTTATGACAAGAGTTTTACATTTACCGACCAATGACTTCACTAATAGAACAATGAATAGATATTGTTGGCTGAAGGTATTGTTACTGTCGGTAAGTATAAAGACTTCTATGATGCATCCATTGTTTCTGTTGGGCGTTAATGAGGTCTCATTACGCCAGAGTTTGTTACTCAACAGAAGAGAAGAATGAATGCATATGGAAGGTGATAGTGGGAGTAGGCGGCTGATAGCCACCCACCCATCAAACTATCTGTCAACTTTCATGCACATATCTGTGTATTTCATGTCAGTTCCTTCCATCTCCCATTCCACCCACCTTGTGCCATGTGATTAGAGATCAAAACTGATGACTCTCCCATGAAAGGCAACAAGGGCTCTACCAAGAATAAGGAGAAGGTCAAAGCTCCCAAAGAAGAGAAGAAGAACAAGAAGCAGCAGCAGCAGCAACAAGCTGAGCAGGCTGAGAAGAAGAACAAGCAGAAAATCGACGAGCTAAAGGTACAACTGAGAGTAATATTCAACCACAGATGTACTTATTGCAACCTGGTGTGCCACGACAAGACAAACATAGATAAAATTATAATTGGGTGTTTCAGGTGTACAATAAGGAGTTGGAGAATGAGTATGATAACTTTGAGGATTGGCTCCATACATTCAACTTGTTACGAGGGAAGATCGGCGATGATGATGATACTGTAAGCGAAGAAGAGAGAATCGTTGGGAGGTTTAAAGTAAGTTTTGGCTTAGGTTTTGTGGTCCAAAAATAACTTCACATTTTGGGGACTGACTCTTCAGAGGCTTTAATCCGAATGCATTTACACACCCCACTCGCCTCTTGATATATAAGGTTTTGTAGCTGCATTTTGTCAAGACATGAACCTCCAACTGGTACCATTGGTTCCATCCACCCATCCCTAAGTCTGTATCGTTTTGCCTTTTGGTGTCACATGGGATAACTCCTAGATATGTTAAGGCACATATATTATATAATGAGAACATTGATGCGACCAGTGTTGGGGTATTTGGCTGGTCTCATGGTCTTTTACGTATGTATTTTATTTCAGGGATCCATGTGTGTTTACAAAGTTCCATTGCCAGAAGACGTCACAAAGGAAGCCGGATTTGACCCAAACTTTGGCATGTTTCAGGGCATCCCTAACAATGACCCAATGAATGTGTTGGTCAGAGTTTATGTTGTGAGAGTAAGTCTATCAATAAGGTTTTATACTCTGCTGAGCTCAAACTGTAATGTTAAGTCTCACTTCATCTATTTAAATTCCTGTGCTGGAAAGAATGGCCCCTAAGGGGGAAAATTAACGTGAATCCTTTTTCTAGGCCACTGATCTTCATCCCGCTGATATCAATGGAAAAGCGGATCCATATATTGTCATAAAACTTGGAAAAACTGAGATGAAAGATAAGGAAAACTACATCTCCAAGCAGCTAAACCCAGTCTTTGGAAAGTGAGTCTTAACAAACTGTTTTACTAAATGTACTCAAAGGGCCCCTAAACCCTTTATTTTATCCAGAAGAATTGCACTTAGTACAGAGGAATACCTTTACTGGCAAAGACTTATGGTATCCGCCCATACAGGCAATGAGAAAACTCAAGGAACTGGTCCAACCATTCACTGTCGAGTTTGGCCAGCCAAGCACCCACTCTGTCCTACAGCTCACACTCTGGGGCAAATTCACTAAGATGCGAAGTTGAGCCAGGCGCAACTTCGCCGCACTTCGCCAGGCATAGTTTCACCAGCGCTTCGCTAGCGTTGTTTCGCTATATAAAGCGAAGTTGCGCTAGCGAAGGCTAATTTGCATACGGCGCGAAATTCACATTTCAATGGAGGAACACGTATCAGCACTACAAATGCCTAGAAAACCTTCAAATCTGCAAATAAAATTTTATTTTGCCCTACACATGTGCCCACTGTATAGGTAAGTTGCCATGAGTCAGGAAATGTAGGGGGGGAGGAAGGGGAGCCCCAAAAAATTTTCGATCTTTTTCAGCCTATCAGCCATCATGTAGAAAACACGCCAGAGTTTTTTGGGACTTAGAAAAAATTTTGACTTTTTTTGAAACAATCCCTATCTACTCTATTGCGCTTCGCCAGGTCTGAGGTGGCGAAGGAAGTCTAGCGTAAAAGGTATCGTTCAGTACACTGCGCAAGTTAGTGAATTTGCGTAGTTTCGTCGCTAGCGAAGATTCGCCTGGCGTAAGCTTGCGAAGTAACACTAGCGAAACTACGCCAGCGTTCGTTAGTGAATTTGCGCAGTAGCGAAAATGCCAAATGCTAGCGAATTAACACTAGCGTTCGGCGCTTCTCGCCTTAGTAAATTTGCCCCTCTGACTTAGTGTAATGCCATAAGAAACATAATAGTAGCCTTCTGGGAGTGATAACATGAGTATGGGGGGGAAACAGGGCAAGAGGTGCAAATTCAGAGAACGCAACTGCATTTTCTCTACTAAAAGAGCTCATTTCTGGTTACAAACAGATTTTCGGCTCTTAAAGTTACATGGGATGGTATGCCAATAATACAATGTAGGTAGGTTTATTAAGGACCTTGGATAATACTATAAAACGACACAATGTCTTTCACAGGTCCTTTGATATTGAGGCCACTTTCCCAATGGAGTCGATGCTAACAGTCGCTATTTATGACTGGGATCTGGTGGGAACAGATGATCTGATCGGTGAAACCAAAGTCGACCTGGAAAACCGTTACTACAGCAAACACAGGGCGACTTGTGGTATCTCACACACCTATGCTATGTACGTATGTTGTGCCGGCCAGTGCAAGAGTCTTTGGCCTGAGCTCTGGTAGCTGGAAAATACATTTTATTAAGTTTAACGCAGCCATACACACCACGGTATTTGATATAATGGGTAGATGGTCATAAGAGCAATTGCTCAATATGGAGAATGATAAATCATGGATGACCATGAAGACTGCTGTCTTGGCAGTATGAACATTTATTTACTAATAACATAAAGAATTTGGAATAAAAGAACTAGGACCTTAAAGAGGACCTTAGAGACCTAGCTATATTGTCAATATATTTCACTAAGGGGCAAATTTACTTATGGTCGAATATCGAGGGTTAATTAACCCTCGATATTCGACTGCCGAATTGAAATCCTTCGACTTCGAATATCGAAGTCGAAGGATTTAGCGCTATTACTAGGGATGTAGCGAACTGTTCTGCTGCGAACTAGTTCGCGCGAACTTCGACCGTTCGCGTCCGCCGAATGTTTGCGAACATTTGGGAACGTTCGCATTTTGAGTTCGCGTTCGATTCGAATACAAGTCGTTCGACCATTCGACCATTCGAATTCCTTCGACCGCTAAAAATCGAACGATTTCCATTCGTTCGAACGATTGTAAGCATTCGATCGAATGAAAAGCATTCGATCGAATGGCTTCGATCGTTTGATTCGAATGAAAATCCTTAGATCGAATGATTAAAATCCTTCGATCGTTCGAATCGAACGATTTCAGCGGGTGTTCGAAGTTCGTGAACTGTCCGCGAACGTTTGCATTTTTTGCCGGTGTTCGCGAACGGCGTTCGCGAACACCAAATCGGCAGTTCGCTACATCCCTAGCTATTACTACGATCGAAGGATTAAATCCTTGGAATCGAACGATTCGTAGGATTTTAATCCATCGATCGAAAGGATTTTCCTTCGATCAGAAAATTGTTAGGAAGCCTATTGGGACTTTCCCCATAGGCTAACATTGGCCTCGGTAGGTTTTAGGTGGCGAACTAGGGGGTTGAAGTATTTTTTAAAGAGACAGTACTTCGACTATAGAATGGTCGAATAGTCGAACGATTTTTAGTTCCAATAGTTCCAATAGAAGTCATAGGTCGAAGTCAAAGGTCGAAGTAGCCCATTCGATGGTCGAAGTAGCCAAAAAAAACATTCGAAATTCAAAGTTTTTTTTCCTCTATTCCTTCACTCGAGTGAAATGGGCCCCTAATTGTTATTGTTTTCTATACCTCTTTTGATCCCAGTCATGGGTACAACATGTGGAGGGACCCAATGAAGCCTACACAAATCTTATCTAGACTTTGCAAAGAAGGGAAGATCGATGGGCCCCATTATGGCCCCGGTGGAAGAGTGAAAGTCACAAATCGGGTATTCACAGGTCCCACAGAAATTGAAGATGATAATGGTAACTGTCCCATTTCTCTCAGTGCCTGTAAGTTCTATGTGATGTTTAAGTGCGGAGTGGAAGTATAATGAGATCTGTTGGCTGATGTTCTGCTTTAGGTCAGAAGAAACAGACAGATGAACACCTTGCCCTCTCGGTCCTTCAGCACTGGGAGGACATTCCTCGGGTGGGATGTAAGCTGGTCCCTGAACACGTAGAAACGCGGCCTTTGTTAAACCCAGACAAACCTGGAATTGAGCAGGTAATGGAAAGACGTGAAGATCATTTGCTTCTCTAAATGTTCTCAGACATTACTGAGATGTTCCCATAACTGTCAGGAAATAATTACAGAGATTATAATAAATGAATGAGAACCTCTCATATTCAGTGCCACTTCTCCGACGCCTTCGTTAAATTTGTGATTTTAATTTGTTTCTCACAGGGCCGCATTGAAATGTGGGTAGACATGTTCCCAATGGACATGCCCGCGCCAGGTCCCGCCATAGATATTGCTCCAAGAAAGCCGAAAAGGTATCTGCCAGCATTCTATTATTATTATTAAAAATAGTTTTGTTCTCGGGGGTTTCCGGAGTACAATTGCAGCATCCTCAGCCAATATGTATGAAAGTTTTTGTTCACAATTGCTGAAACAGCTGATTTTCGGGATGAGGGGGTTCTAGCAGACAAGAAGGTTGTTATTTAGGCAGGGACCCCAGCTTCAAAGCTGTAAGCATTGGGTTTGCCTTTTTTATTACCCGATCTTGCTCCATCAGTTTGAATACGTTTTTCTTGACTTCAGTAGTAAAGAAATGACAATTAGAACACAAATTAATATCTCAATTTTCTTCTATTAGAGGTGTTTTGGGGCCCAATGGCTTTTTTTTGAGGGGGAGACAGGACATTTCTGACTGTGAACAAACTTTCCTTCAGCCTTGACGTCTTTGTCTTGATCAAATATTTTGCTCTTTCTGTCACTGGCCATTTATTCTATTTTAACTGCCATTCCATTCATTGCTGAAATATCATCTCGAAAACGTCTTGGTGATCAGAGTGGTCTTGACATACCTTTCCTATCTCAAAGGTTTTACATACACTGAAAGTTATGTGTTAATGTTACAGCCACTTCAGATGATGCATTTTTTCAAATCCTTAAAGTGGTTTTATAGGTACAGAAACATACAAGCAATCTCAGCAGAAAATGTAAGTTAGTCAAACGTAATAGCAAGTCAACTGGTTTGGTATTAAGTCAAGTTGGCCTCAAATGGGAACATAAAATCAGGCAGTTTGGCCAGTTCTGATATGTCTGTTTTCAGGGCCAAACAAAAGCCAACATTCTAAATGGAATTTGTCAGAAACAACAAGCTGAGTATAAGTAGTCTGGGTCCATGTGCTGGCTAACACCGGTAAAAACTACCTTGAAGCATCTCTTGAGTGTCAGACAAAGAGTCAAGGCATGAGGCAAGCAGAGGTAGAATATAGTACATAAGCAGAAGGTAGAGTCCCATTAACAGGCCAGAGGTCATAAACAGGAAACCACAGCAGAGAAATGGAAACAAGGTCGGAACTCCAAAAACCAAGGGAACCAAGACAGGGTCTGTGGAACCAAGGCAGGGAACTGAGGCACTAAGACAGGGACTGAGGAATATAAGCAAAAGGTAGAGTCCCAGGCCAGAGGAAACCACAGCAGAGACAAAGGAAACAAGGGGAGGAACTCCAAAACCAAGGGAACTAAGACAGAGTCTGCATAACCAAGGCAGAAAACTGAGGAAACTAAGACAGGGTCTGCGGAACCAAGGCAGAAAACGAAGGAACTAAGGGGCAAATTCACTAGGCGCCGAATGCTAGCGTTAATTCGCTAGCGTTTGGCATTTTCGTTACTGCGCAAATTCACTAACGAACGCTGGCGTAGTTTCACTAGTGTTACTTCGCACCCTTACGCCAGGCGAATTTTCGCTAGTGACATAACTACGCAAATTCACTAACTTGCGCAGTGTACTGAACGCTACCTTTTACGCTAGACTTCCTTCGCCACCTCAGACCTGGCGAAGCGCAATAGAGTAGATAGGGATTGTTTCAAAAAAAGTCAAAATTTTTTCTAAGTCCCAAAAAACGCTGGCGTGTTTTCTACATTATGGGTGATAGGCTGAAAAAGATCGAAAAAATTTTTGGGGCTCCCCTCCTTCACCCCTACATTTCCTGACTCATGGCAACTTACCTAGACAGTGGGCACATGTGTAGGGCAAAATAAAATTTTTATTTGATGATTTGAAGGTTTTCTTGGCATTTGTAGTGCAGATACGTGTTCCTCCATTGAAATTTGAATTTCGTGCCGTATGCAAATTAGCCTTCGCTAGCGTAACTTCGCTTTACATAGCGAATCAACGCTAGCGCAACTTCGCAACCTTACGTTACCCCTGAGCGCAACTTCGGATTTTAGTGAATTTGAGGAGCGCTGGCGACACTACGCCTGACGAAGTGCGGCGAAGTTGCGCCTGGTGCAACTTCGCATCTTAGTGAATTTGCCCCTAAGAGAAGGACTAAGGAACCAAGGCAGAAAACTAAGGAACTAAGAGAAGGACTAAGGAACCAAGGCAGGGATCACGTATGGTTTAACGACCATACAACTGGTAGTTCAGTGAGGGTGACTTATAAAGGCCCTTAATTAAACAACTACCAGCGGTTGGTCTAAACAAGGAAGGAGTCAGCAATGAAAGACTTTAGGGCAATGAGAGCATTTGATAAAGGCAAGCTCACAAATCCACCAGTGGCTCAACAGATAAAAGCACTGCCCGATCATTGCATAGTCCAGGGTTTGGATCTTGGATCCAGAAAGAGTTGAGAATTGCAGCTTGATCTGCTACAGAACTATGTCAGAGATATTTGCTATGCATGTCTTAATCATTGAAAGCTCTTGTATAAGCTGAAGGATTCTATGAAATATGTTCTCCCATAAATGATTGCGCTAGAATTACTGTTATAAAGGGATCTTAATCCGTAGCATGGTAAGTCTTTGTGTAGTCATTTAGGCTTGTTTTTCATATTCTGATTCTATTTTTACTTCTGAATGAATATGTGTATGAGGCTTTTATTTACGCCCTTATGCCCTTTAACTCAGGGTTCGAGCCTCACCATAGCTGAGTATTTTTTCCTTCAATAATTATTTGTGGGCTGAAAAAACCCTATAAAAGGTTGAAATGTTCTTGTGGCACCAGACTTGTCTGTTTCTTCCACAGTTCCTCAACTTTGCTTCCCGGATGATAATTTATGGTGACGGTGGGAAGCAATGTGTTGAAGGAGCACCTTATAATTATGTTAGTGTTAAGAATAAAGCAACTGGACTTGATGAGTTATCTTGAACATGTTTCACCATCATTGATTTAGCAAGTCCAGTTACTTTAGACTTATCACCACTAGATACTGTATATCATGAACTAGATGAATGAAAACCTTCATCAACACAACCAAGGACTGGCTTATTAAACACCACCTGCAACTTGGTGGCATATACAAAATGATTCCGATAAATATACAGTATGAAAGCTCCAACTGATATACACTCACACGGTGGGCTATAAACAGATCATGCATTTTTCTATGTAATGTTTATCTCATCTTCCTATTTAATATATCACTCTGACCTCAACCTTACTTTACATTACTGCCATCTTGAGAGTTTCTTGACAAGTTGGAAAACTCATGGATCCCATTGGTCTACACCATAACGTGTCCCACCAGCATTCCATGCTATCTATGGACCTTTCTATCTACGCTTCTATCATTGTACCACTCTCCAAGACTAAGTCTTACCTTGGAAGTTCTCCTCACCCTTAAGTGTTACACCCCATCTCATATTGGCATCTGCGGTTATGGATTTACATTGGTTCTCCACCCATCATGGAGACCTTCCTCTTCTTCACCCTTTAGCTCCCTGCCTGACCCTTTGCCTCTAGGCCTCACCTCACCTTGTTTCACTGTCTTCTTGCCAGATACGAGCTTAGAGTGATAATATGGAATACAGATGAGGTAATCCTGGAAGATGATGATTACTTCACAGGAGAGAAATCTAGTGACATTTTTGTCAGGGGGTAGGTACAAGTGCCAACTTGACTCTGTGTTGTGTGAGGGCTTCTATGTACACTCGTTCTGCACACGCCGGTCTCCATGCCGCCACTGATGCCAGTTTTTCCACTTTTGTGTTGTGTGTGATTAACAGAATTTTGCTTTTTTTTCCGCTTCTTTGTCTGGTTTCTTTTTTTTCTCCTCGTGTTTCACGTCGTGCCTAGTTTTGAGCTACGTGTTATTATTTGGAACACTGATGAAGTGATTCTAGAAGATGATGCTTTCATGACAGGAGAGAAGATGTCTGACATCTATGTCAAGGGGTAATGATGCACGGCCCGTTTTCCCCAAACCCCTGGGCCCTTCCTTTACCCCCTTCTTGTTATCCCTGGGTGTACAGAATGTGCACACCCCTTACCACCCATCACTGCTTGTGTCACTGCACTGAACTGCACTGAACTGCATCCTTGCCTGCTCACTCCCATCTCTAGCTCGTTTCAGGGGTTGCTATGTGGTGGTCCCATTGGGTTGGTTTACAAATGAAACTGCTCTTCAGTCTCTAAGGTAACTAGATTGTCAATAAAATTAACCAGAAACTCCATACCAATAACAATTTGTTTCTTTCCCGGGTTGGACGACAACACTGTTTTTATCCTACATTTACCTACATTATTGTTAGCAAATATAACTATTCTTTCTCTCAAGTGATTTATAAATATCCAACATGGCACTCTTGCCTTATATTATGAATATGATAACGGCCATAATCTTGGACAGAAATGTACAATACGTTAGAGGACATCCATTGTTTGTTACAAGTGGTACGGTGGGCTAGTACCTACTGTAGTGTTGTTGGCTTCATATCATTCTGTATTTGGTGGTCATAACAACTCGTACAGCTATGACTTCTTCTCCTGCATTAAACCTTGGTTCCTACTGGAAGACATAGGTTCTTGAGGTTCTATTTTAATTTTTCTGTCCCTGAGCCTTTAAGAAACCAAAGTGGTTTTACCATTCAAAGCCAACAAGAACCAATATCACTTCCAAGGTTTGGCAGATGGTTGGAGACACTTAAATATCTCAAATGAGCCATATCCATCCTCAGAACTGGAGAGGTCTTTCTTGCCATGGTTCCAATGCACAATCCCACCAGCTAGAGATGACTTCTGGAGTGAGTGTGACTGCACACAGTGTGATTCATGTGTCTGCACCAACAGAAAGGTTTCTTAGTGTTCCGTCATGCATATGCACTGTACTTATGGATTGATTATGCTTGTGGAATGCAGGTAAGTTTCCAGGTAGCCGCTTTGCTCTGGAGTGGTTGGCCATTGACTCATTCAGAGCTAGCTCCACCAGAATCAAAGAGGTGTTTTTTAACATCAGACAAAAGTCAATAGAATAAAATCTCCTGGTCTGAGCCGGAAGATGAATGCATCACCCTAATATTCTTGCACGTGGCTTTCTATATATTTCTTTGCTCAGTTCTGTCCTCTTTCTATCCTCCACATCGCTGATATATCTGTATATGAACATGACGTTTCCTTTCTCTCATGCTATTGGGCATGTTGGATGGAGTCTGTGTGTTTAAATGTCACGCATGAGCATCTGCTTTTCTGTATAAAACGTGTTACCTGTACTGTTGCAATTCAATATGTGGCTACAAATGCATGAAACGTACTAGGTACGAGAGTCAAGAACTACATTGAAGCCATTTTATCTCTGTATATCAGCACCAAATAACTACCCAACTCCTTTGTTAAATTATACAGTGTTATCCTCTGCATTATGTTCTCTAGCACAACCCTTTCACTTTAATAAAAAGGTCTACTTGAGTCCAATTCTCCATTCACATCCTCCGTATCTCATCTTAACTCCATACAATGACCCCATGATTAATGTACAGTTTGTATACAGCCAATGATAATGTCATTGATGTTGGGGAGCAAACTGCACAAATAGCTGTTAATCCTGAAATAAGAGGCGGGAGCAACCTTATAATCGGACCCCAGTACTTTAGAATCCATAGGAGAGAGAAGGTCAGTAAATGTCGGGTAACATTCATTTCTCACCCCACAAGTCAATCTGCCCCACAGACTGACAGTTCCTTGCCCTAATGATTTTCATGTCAATGTTCAGTTTTCTTTGACAAGAAGAAAATAGATTTGAGGTTCCAGGCAAAAACCATAAAAATTGGACACAGAATCTACTAAACTTAATACACTCCTATTGAAGGGACTCATCAATTCTTGTTAAAGGGCAACTACCAGCCCTTTTAGCAGTAGTCTGCCAGGGTCTCTTCCTCCAGTTGGGCTTCATCATAGGAGACTGGCTCCCCTGGACAGAGAGGGACAGAAAAGATTTAATATATGAAAGAAATAAAATTCATAGAATTTAAAATCTAGACCTAATATAACAGAAAATTACACAGCATAATGAAAGCTCCTTGCAAGAGAATTAAATATGATTGTAGGAAAAAAGGGAATTGTGTGATGACATTAATATTCCTTTAATGACTGTATCTGGCTTGCCTGCTGGATGAATTGCATAGGTGGCTGAAAGGACAGCAGGAAGACAAACAAGACACGGATGTCCACTATCATTCCCTTACTGGGGAGGGCAACTTCAACTGGAGGTTCTTGTACCCTTTTGATTACCTTATGGCAGAGGAGAAGATTGTCATCTCCAAGAAAGAGTCCATGTTCTCTTGGGATGAGACAGAGTATAAAATCCCGGCTCGTCTTACACTCCAAGTCTGGGATGCTGACCACTTCTCAGCAGATGACTTTCTTGGTATGTATTTCTGGGAAGGTTTCCGAGGTCTTGTAGAATAGGGATGAAACATTTTCGCCCTTCAGATGTTGCTAAACTACAAATTTAGTATGAGAAGATATTGCTAAAACATCTCACCAATATCTCAAACAGGAGCCATAGAATTGGACTTGAATCGGTTTCCTCGCGGGGCAAAAACAGCGAAACAGTGTTCAATAGAAATGGCGGAACCAGATGTCGATCTGCCAATGGTTTCAATCTTCAAACAAAAGAGGGTGAAGGGATGGTGGCCTTTCGTGGCCAGGAATGAAAATGATGAGATGGAGCTGACTGTAAGACACTGTTCGCTATTATCATGTTTATTATTCAGATGTGGAGGTGTCCCAAAGGGATGATCTTCAGATGTTTGCTACTGGGTCCAAGTTACCTTAATTCCATTTGGGATAACATTAAAACTATACATTTCTTTGAGTGTAAAATTTAACTTAATATTTATGATGTAATTTTTTTCACCCAGATGAATGTGTTTTGAATTGTTACCATTTAGGGTAAAGTGGAGGCAGAGCTTCACCTTCTCACAGCAGAGGAGGCAGAGAAGACCCCTGTAGGACTTGGGCGTAATGAGCCAGATCCCCTTGAAAAACCAAAGTAAGGATATTTCCATCTTTTGTAACATTTATAACCTTTGTATCTTTTCTGATATAGAGTCTGATTTGTTCATTGGGACACGGTTGTTTATCTATAACTCCAATGGTACCTTCAACTTGAGAAATGTTTAAGAAACAAGAAGAAATGTATAAGAACTGCACGTTCATTATAGACTATTGTAATGTTCTTCCACATACAGTAGGTCTTTCCCTTCTGTCCATTCTCTTTTCTACAATAGATACTTCCACCAGTCATATCACCTTCTCAATTATTCCTCAAGTGGGCACTCCTACAGTCAACCAGAGCAACTGGGAAGCTAGGTGACCACATCCACACAAAGTTGCATTAGATATCCAAATTTGTAAATGGAATCACATTTTTTTTTTGTTGTAGTAAACTTGTCAAGTTGTTTTGGGCCCTCACGATAGTTTGGTCTTTAAACTGGTAGATGTCATGTGCTGTTTATGGTCAATCTAAATATCTATATTAAGTACTTGGTCTCCTACTTGATTCCACTCACAATTGGAATACAACTGAGAGGTTCATCAGTCCTATGCCAATGAAGATCCGTGCCTTAAAGCTGATCACCATAGCTTCATATCTTTTTGATCCTCGTTCTGAGGTTGGTGGTACTGCACATGCTCACTGAGCTCTGGGTTGATCAGGACACCAGCAAAAAGCTGGATGTACACACCATAAGGGGACAAATTTGAAGGTGTAAATCTTCATTGTCAGGGGGCTCCTAAACCACTAGAGTAATACATTTACCAACAGCTGGTTTGTTTTTATGAAGAATATAGTATTATTATGAGTTTATTTGCAAAGCACCTCCATGTTACAAACAATGGAACAAGCTTAAAGACTTAGGGCAAATTCACTAAGATGCGAAGTTGCGCCAGGCGCAACTTCGCCGCACTTCGCCGCACTTCGCCAGGCGTAGTTTCGCCAGTGCTCCGCAAATTCACTAAAATCCGAAGTTGCGCACAGGGGTAGCGTAAGGTTGCGAAGTTGCGCTAGCGTTGATTTGCTATGTAAAGCGAAGTTACGCTAGCGAAGGCTAATTTGCATACGCGAAATTCAAATTTCAATGGAGGAATACGTAGAATCACTACAAATGCCTGGGAAACCTTCAAATCAGCAAATAAAAATGTTATTTTGCCCTACACATGTGCCCACTGTAGTTAAGTTGCCATGAGTCAGGAAATGTAGGGGGGAATGAGGGGAGCCCCCAAAAATATTTAGATCTTTTTCAGCCTATCAGCCATAATGTAGAAAACACGCCAGCGTTTTTTGGGACTTAGAAAAAAATTGGACTTTTTTTGAAACAATCCCTATCTACTCTATTGCGCTTCGCCAGGTCTGAGGTGGCGAAGGAAGTCTAGCGTAAAAGGTAACGTTCAGCGCGCATTAGTGAATTTGCGTAGTTACGTCGCGGCGTAAGGGTGCGAAGTAACACTAGCGAAACTGCGCCAGCGTTCGTTAGTGAATTTGCGCAGTAACGAAAATGCCAAACGCTAGCGAATTAACGCTAGCAAATTAACGCTAGCGTTCGGCGCTTAGTGAATTTGCCCCTTAAGAGTGATGAGGGGAGATGGCTCCCTGCAATACAGATCCATGCACAAAACTTCATCTCTGGTAGTTATGTGCCTGGCTAACCTCCGCAATAGCAAATAATAGGTCTCCCACATCTTACCATATGGAAATACCAGATGCATGTTTCCATTTTATCTCCTGGTGGTATCTTGATTTTCCTCTACTTTCTTTCTTATTTCTGTCCTTTCTTCCTACTCATCATGTGTACTCCAGCCGACCAGATACAAGTTTCATCTGGTTTCTGAACCCCCTGAAGTCTATCCGCTATTTCATCTGGCACACTTACCGCTGGTTGATCGTGAAAATCCTCATCCTCATCCTCCTTCTCCTCATGGTGGGGCTTTTCCTTTACTCTTTGCCTGGATACCTGGTAAAGAAGATCCTGGGAGCCTGAGGGTTTCTTATCACTGATGGTACTGTCCCATCCATTCTACCTGTCCCCATCTATTCACATGCATTCCAGCTGATCATGTCTACATTTTTCTGCATGTACTTCTGATATTAATTATACAGGTAAATACCAGAGTAAAGGAAACATTTGTTGAGTTCAGTTACTGCAATGCAGCTGGCAAGTAGTCTTCATTGTGAAATTCCCGTTGATGGCACTGCCTCCTCACTCCCTGTAGTCATACTGACACTACATACAATTATTGTTGGACATCACAGGAGAGGAATATGCTCTTTCTTCCACAGTTGCCTTTCCCTTAGGCTTCCAAACCAATATCAGCAATTTGAGCATCTATCTCACTGGATGTCCTACTAAACCTACCCAAACAATACCCCCATCTTAAAGTAATTGAGGGTTCTTTCTTTAGCCATGGAAGCCAAAACCTTGGATTTCCTTGAAGTCATTTCCCACCAAATGTTTCTGAACAGTTCTCCTACCTGAGGTCTTCTCCACTAGGTCCTTGGGCTCACTTGCTTCCAATGTAAATCGCATCACTGATTCTCTCATTTACTTGTGTTTCCTTTATTTTGATAGGTACCTGTTACTTTCACTACTTCCCCTTTCATTTCTGTCCGGCAAAGATATAAGGTTTGGCTCTATGAGGCCAGAACGTATCCTATTTGCTAATGAGGAATCCTATTCTGCTGATACATGCAGATGGAGCTCCGAATTCATGACTGTTAAACAAGTTCACCCCATGCACAAATTCTGGGACTTATCTCACAAAGGAACAATATATTTAAGGATACCAGTGTCTTGTCCAATTGTCTACTTGCCTTGGTTGTTGCCTCAAACCTAACAACACTAACCTTTTGCTTTCTAGAGATCATTTATCATCCAACTGAAAATGTACTAACCTGTCTACCGTCCCCACCCCATCCCCAATTCCCCTTTCTTATCTCCTTCATGCTGCCTTGGACAGTCGACCAGACACCTCGTTCATCTGGTTCCTCAACCCGCTTAAGTCGATCAAGTACCTCATCTGTAATCGCTATAAGTGGCTCATCATTAAGATTGTGCTGGTCTTGTTGCTTTTGGCCATGGTTGCCCTCTTCCTCTACAGCATGCCCGGTTATATGGTTAAGAAGCTTTTGGGTGCATGAGGAGCTGACCGTTGAAGGACTCTCTTGTAGCTTGTTCTCTCTTTTTCATATCAAACTGTGAAGTTTAGTGAAAGCGTTTGTAAGCGCATCTGTTCTGTGTGAGATATCTGTGCCCTTAACGAATAGCCGTTAATAAGAACAAAACGAGGAGTTAGCAGGGAGGCCGGCCAACTTGCATGCAGCTGGATTCTCCCCCAATCTGCTTCCACTTTTTTGACATTCACTAAGGTCAAATGTTTTTGTAAAAGTCTGCTTCCTTTGAAAAGTAGAGTTTGGGACAATGTATGTGTTTTGTACATGATTCCAACTCTATTGGCTGCGGGGGGCTGAGATATTATCTCGAATCCCAAAAATACTAAAAATATCAGGCAACCAGGATACAAATGGAAAGGGTGGTGTTTCTGAGGAGCTTCCACAGATTATGGAATTATCTCAATTTATATGGCAAACTGTGCAGAAGAACCAAAAATATCAGAAACCAGGAAATAGTTGTTCCTGTGTCGCCTATATAATCCGTAATTGGTTCTCCGTGAAGCATTTCAGGTCTGAATCATGGCGGTATAGTGTGAGGAATATACACACGCCTAAGGCTTTTATACCACACTTGTATCATCGTTTTAATTGATTTGGCCCCAAACCAATCACAAGACCCAAATTCAGACTGAACAGAACCAGTTTGGAAAGGTCAAGGGCCATTTTCATTTATTTTACATGAATCAGCGATGACAAACTTTAAGAAAAAATCTTCCATTTTGCTTCTTACAGAGAAGGTTGTTGATAGTTGCGCAGGTGGCTTTATATTTTGGAAAGCACAAAAATATATTTATTCGGGAAATTATTTAGAAACTGAAGGATTTTTCACAATGTATTTAGGGAAAAACTATTATCTGATACTTTATAAAGTTTTCTCATTGTGTCCAGCGTCTTACACAGCTTATTGTTTGTGTCCATAAATATGATCCCTACTTACTCTGAGTATCACTCATGTATTATAAGGGATAATGTACCCCCTACTGTAAATGATAAGGATATTAGAAGTCACTGAGGGGTTAACATTGTTATATAGTATTTATTCTATACATTATTCATTGGATCACATTATTCTTTCAATAACTGTCACAAAATATTCTTATATGGTCACAGTTGAGACGACAACAATGAAATGGCAGTCAGCTTAGCTACAGATACAATATAGCCCTAACTGTCAACTTCTGGCTAGTAAATGCCATCTGAGCTAACATGAGACTTTAGTTTAGGGAGTTTGTGTAGGTTTCTTATGAGAAACAAATGGTTCATTCCGCTGTGATCACTCGCCTCCAGCCTTGATAAGCCACTCCCCCACCTTGTAGGCTCCACCCTTAGTCGCTACATCATTAGCGAAATCTGGATTATTGAATCTGTAGGCAGAGCTGAGATATTTAGGGCTAAAGACGATGATTTCAGTTTGAATTCTATTTATGGACCATAATCGCGATTTCCTTCCCTTCTAATCGTTTCTCTCAGTTACGGGGAAATCGTTTCCCTCTGTTTTGCACTAAATTCGAGTTTGTTGTAAAGATTCACGTGTGCAACGTTATTTATTCCTTTATTTATTGCGTCTGTTTGTTTGTCTTTGCGTTTGGATTTATTTTACGATTGTTGATTTTTTTCTGTTTGTTACAATAAAACTGTAACTGGTCTCCCCCCAGTCGCCCGAATACCAGCCTGGCGTGGATGCTGAACCCCCTGCGTATAGTCGGGGTGCTGCTCTGGAGACAGTACAAATGGCACGTGTTTGGCATCGTTCTCTCCGCCGTGGTTTTCATATTCATGGCTTTAACCCTCTACACGCTGCCCGGCATTATCAATGAGAGGCTCATTAACCCCCGACGCTGAATTCCCAAAGAAACAGCTGGAGATAATAAGACGCATAAAGATTAAAGAATCAAAATTCAAAAGTGAATGAACATTTTATAGGGTCAGATTTTTCATCCGGGTTTTTATTTTTCTGCATCGCCCCAGATATTTGCCTGACTTGTCCAACCCTGATCCGGTGATAATCATCATTATTATACTGCGCTGCTAGGGGCACCCATAGGGTGAGGATTGCATCAAGGTGCCCCTGCTCCTCACCCAATAGCATCTGCAGTTTTGAGTGTCCCCTTTTAATGGGCCAATAAGCAGCTGACAGTGGCATAATGATCAGGAGTCATGCCCATCCCCCGCAGAAACATTTTTGGGTCCCTTCCCATACCCGTTCTGTGCATGCGCCCCCAGCAGCTGCCCCCCTGTTGTACGGCAGTTATGCCTAGGGTTGCCACCAGTCCAGTTTTGACCCGGTTTTTTGAAGGGCTGACCAAGTCAAAACTGCCGGCCCGGTTTTCCAAAAAACCAGGCAGGATTCCCTATGCGATCGCAATATCATAGCTCCACCCCCATATGGCGCAACCCACCCCAGAGCATCACAACCCGCCTCAATTGCATCACAGCACCACTCCCTGCCTGAATTTAACCGGACCAAAAGATGGCAACCCTAGTTATGCCACTGGCTGCTGACTCAGCACATACATGAGAAGCTTAAAGGAGAACTAAAGCCTAACTAAAGAAGTAGCTAGAAATGTTGTACATGATGTTTTGTGCTTCTGTAGCAGCCCAAGGCAACCACAGCCCTTTAGCAGTAAAGATCTGTGTCTCCAAAGATGCCCCAGTAGCTCCCCATCTTCTTTTCTGCTGATTCACTGATTCACATGCTCTGTGCTGCTGTCACTTACTGAGCTTAGGGAGCCACTCACAATATACAGTACACATAGAATAGAAATGTCACAATATAAGGCTGATTAGTAATTAATACACATAATTACTACATGGCAGCACAGAAACCAGTGCAATTAGCATCAGAATTGAATAATCAGCAAACCTGTAGCATCAGCTTATATTACAGCCAGGGAAGCTCATTTTCTGCTGGATAATTAGTGACGAGCCCTAAGCTTAGCTTCTCAACAGCCAATCAGAGCCCACTGAGCATGTGAGTGTCACAGACACTTTCCAAGATGGTGACCCCCTGTGACAAGTTTGAAGTCCTGGATCATTGCTGCTATTGACAAGCTCAAACTTTAGCCTCGTGCAATAAGTTCACTATAGAAAATAGGACATTTTTAGCCACATTCGTTTTTAGAGTTTAGTTCTCCTTTTAAAGTGTATGAGGCGCATGTAATAAAGGGTTAAGGAGGAAGATGGGAGAACTAGGGGACATGAAAAAGACAAAGTTTCATGTCTAACATTGGAGATAAATATCTGGAGATGTTGCCCATAGCAACCAATCAGATCGTTGCTTTAGTTTTCAAACTTATAGGTGGCTGTTTAAATCTAATTGCTGATTGGTTGCCATGGACAACATCTCCAGAAATCTCTCCAGATCTTTAGTAAAGCTGCCCCTATGAAACAGAATGGCTGCTCGGTTGCTACGGGTAAAAAGGAGGCAGTTGCTGCTACTAAATCAGAGCCGGCAGTTTTACTGGTAATAAAGTAACGAGGAATGAAATGCACTTTTTCTATTGATAATGTGGAATTTTGCACAAGGACAGGCTTCCTGTGGGACCAAGACTTCCTCTAAGGAGGGGCACAGGGAATATTTATAAATAAATTAAAATATCTTTGGGGAAAGCACAAATGCCCCATTATTGTATTAAGAAATGACACATATTATATCAGGGGCCGCTGAACGACATATGAGACTTGAAGTTGCACAACACTCGGTAAGAGAGAATTTGAGTCTATTTTTTGGGGCCCCTCCTCTCAGTGAAGCACAAGGGACCAACTTGTTCTATTCCCGGAAATTGATATGAAATTATTTTTTCTAAGCCGTGTTTTGTATGAGATGTGTCTTGTCACTCATTTACATTGGATTAAAAGGAAACCTGGAAACAATAAAAGGCTCATGTGATTTATGTGCGAGATCTCAATTCAACCATTAGAGAAAGCGGCAGTCACATGGACTGTATTCCCATTCTCATTGGTCAATGGTTACAGGAGGCATCAGATAACAAGCCAATCCCAGGAGCCTTTTTATAATAACAAACATCATTTATTGGAGAAAGTCAGAGGATCACCTGGCAAAAAGCGCCAGTTTAGGTCAGGTTTTTCGGCAGACGTCCAATCACGTGTGAGGATACTCCCCTTGCATCATTTGGGTTGGAGGGATTTCCAGTTCCACATTGATCTGAAACACATGAGAATAAAATATATATATATAGAGGGATATGCAGATCTAATCTGGATGGTTTGATTCCATACTAGTAACTCACATAAACCAATCAGAATTCAGCTTTTCTTACTACAGTGGAACAAGTAAACCTTATTGCTGCAAATAAACCCCTCCCCCCACACAATTTTTCTCTAAATGAGATTTATTTTAAGGACAATTGGCGTATTTGAATCCTGATTATAAGGAGGAATGGAGGGGTGACATGTGGGTACAGACTCACTTTGGAGTTGAGGTACTGGTGGAGCAGAGTCCGTAGCTCCGTGTTCTGCTGTCTCAGACTCACTGTCTCTGTTATCAGCTGCCCCCGACTGCCAAGAACATCACTGAATCAAAGCACAATGATTGGTTAGAGGGGAGGATGCAGGAAACAAGATGGCTGCACACAGGACTATGCTCAGGGCACTCACTAATATTTCTCCAAAGCAGATTCCAGCGCATCCCACACTCTAAGTCGTGACTCAGGAATGGCTTTTGCTGCTGCCGCCCAGTATTCTGTGTCCTCCCTGCTGTCTCTTTCCTCCATCAGCCTCAGACGAGACACTTTCCCCCTGAAACCAACAAAACAAGGTTTTATTCTGCTGTGCAGCCCAGAAAGTGACAGTCAATCACATTTACCTCAATTCATTTCCTAACACCAGCAGTTACATCATCTTCATCATATCTCTGTACAGACTATGAGCAAACTTAGGGGCTGTTCCTGCTGAATTGTGCTTAGTACAGGGAATACCTATGTGCCATAGTTTTATGGGATCTCTCTGTACAGACTATGAGCAAACTTAGGGGACTGTTCCTGCTGAATTGTGCTTAGTACAGGGAATACCTATGTGCCATAGTTTTATGGGATCTCTCTGTACAGACTATGAGCAAACTTAGGGGACTGTTCCTGCTGAATTGTGCTTAGTACAGGAATACCTATGCTGCCATAGTTTTATGGGATCTCTCTGTACAGACTATGAGCAAACTTAGGGACTGTTCCTGCTGAATTGTGCTTAGTACAGAGGAATACCTATGCTGCCATAGTTTTATGGGATCTCTCTGTACAGACTATGAGCAAACTTAGGGGACTGTTCCTGCTGAATTGTGCTTAGTACAGGGAATACCTATACTGCCATAGTTTTATGGGATCTCTCTGTACAGACTATGAGCAAACTTAGGGGCTGTTCCTGCTGAATTGTGCTTAGTACAGGGAATACCTATGCTGCCATAGTTTTATGGGATCTCTCTGTACAGACTATGAGCAAACTTAGGGACTGTTCCTGCTGAATTGTGCTTAGTACAGGGAATACCTATGCTGCCATAGTTTTATGGGATCTCTCTGTACAGACTATGAGCAAACTTAGGGGACTGTTCCTGCTGAATTGTGCTTAGTACAGGGGAATACCTATGCTGCCATAGTTTTATGGGATCTCTCTGTACAGACTATGAGCAAACTTAGGGGACTGTTCCTGCTGAATTGTGCTTAGTACAGGGAATACCTATGCTGCCATAGTTTTATGGGATCTCTCTGTACAGACTATGAGCAAACTTAGGGGACTGTTCCTGCTGAATTGTGCTTAGTACAGGGAATACCTATGCTGCCATAGTTTTATGGGATCTCTCTGTACAGACTATGAGCAAACTTAGGGGACTGTTCCTGCTGAATTGTGCTTAGTACAGGGAATACCTATGCTGCCATAGTTTTATGGGATCTCTCTGTACAACTATGAGCAAATTAAGGGACTGTTCCTGCTGAATTGTGCTTAGTACAGGGAATACCTATGCTGCCATAGTTTTATGGGATCTCTCTGTACAGACTATGAGCAAACTTAGGGGACTGTTCCTGCTGAATTGTGCTTAGTACAGGGAATACCTATGCTGCCATAGTTTTATGGGATCTCTCTGTACAGACTATGAGCAAACTTAGGGGACTGTTCCTGCTGAATTGTGCTTAGTACAGGGAATACCTATGCTGCCATAGTTTTATGGGATCTCTCTGTACAGACTATGAGCAAACTTAGGGGACTGTTCCTGCTGAATTGTGCTTTGTACAGGGGACCAACTCCCAAACAGCATGATCACATGTGGGTGCAACTGAATGGCAGGTTAAGGGAAGAAACTAATAAATGATACTTAAAAAAGTCACCCTAAGAAATAATAGAGAATCCTATTTTATTATGTTGGTTGAGAAGAATAAACATGAGCTTGGGATCCTTTATATCATCCATGAGAGAATAATCTGAGCACAAACCTGGGTTTCTGGAAGTCCATAACAAAAGCCTTGACGGCTCTCAGAACATCATTGGGATAGATTAGTCCGTGAGCTTTAGACCCGGGTTCCAGGCTCCCCCCTGCGTCTCCTTCCTCCTGCTCAAACAAACACACAGCAGTGAGCATCAGCTGGATTAAAGGAGAACTAACCCTAAAGAGCTGCAGGTTGTATATCCTTAATGGAACGTGATACAAATATAAAACTCGATCTTCTCTGTGGGAACACAAACTACATGTACACTCACTATAGATAACGGCATATTTGGGAATTCTGGCGCCTGTGACTTTTAGCGGGTGTTTGTGTGACAGCTGAAGGTGTCTGTGAGTTATATCAGACACCCATAGGCTGAGGGTGATTTTATTGATCCATCGTATGGCACTCGGTTTCTCCTCCCTGGCTATCTCCTATAGAAGGCAGGGAGGAGAAATCGAGTGCCGTACGATGGACCGTCGCCTTTTCTGAAGAGGAGCGCAAGTGGAGTATCGGTAATAGGTCTTGCACCCGACCTTTACCCGCCCTGCTCCAGCCCGCGCACGCGCTACCGGGGTCCTTTTATAGACCGGCCACGCCGATGACGTCACAATGAAATCACAAAAGGGGCAGGGCGAGCAGACGCAAGACTATAAAACCAGAACCCAGAAGTCGGCATTTGAAGGTGGCGAGGAGCAGTGCGAGGTCGACCAGAACCCGTGGGTATAGGGTCGGCCCGCACATCACTAATGGGTAAGTCACCAAATAGAGATTTTATTTATCTAAAGACACTAGTCAGCAGCACCCTCCCCTAAAACAAGCTCAAATAGACACATTGGTGAGACAGATGAATTTATTTATTTTTTCTTTTAATTTTTGGGTTTGGGGAGACTTAGCCTCTCCAAGCCTTAATGATAATCTGCCTCTGGGGACGGCTATCACAGAAGAGCACAGGTTGCCCAGAATCTCCCAGTATCATTGGCTGCAGGAAACGTTATTTTGGTTCAGTACTAATGATCACTCACCGGTTCTCTCTTGTACCTACACAGGAACTCCACCAACTTGTACACGTCCTCCTCCACTGTCACGCCAAGAGCCTGGGCACAAACATCAATCAATCATATATAATATATCATATTAGAGCTTCTTTAATCATATTATATATATACCTTACATAATATTAGGACTAAATTGTGCATAACATACCCCGAAAATGGAGTCCAGTTTAATGAGGGACTTCTCATCCCTCTCCAGGGGGGACAACAGCCGTGTGAGTTTGTTCTCTATCAGGAAGCCCTGTAACAGAAGCAACACAATGGGGGTCTTTACAGGACACAATTGTATTTTGCATTAAAGCATTATTAGCTTTTTATTCAGCAGCTCTCCAGTTTGCAATTTCAGCCAACTGGTTGCTAGGATCCAAAAAAAATCCTAGCAACCATGAATTGATTTAAACGAGAGACTGGAATATGAATAGGAGAGGCCTGAAAAGAAAGATGAGGGAAAAAAAGTAGCAATAACAATACATGTGTAGCCTTACAGAGTATTTGCTGTTTAAATGGGGTCAGTGAACCCCATTTGAAAGCTGCAGAGAGTCAAAAGAAGAAGGCAATTCATTACAAAAAACTATAACAAATAAATAATGAAGACCAATTGAAAAGTTGCTTAGAATGCTAATCTATACCATACTAAAAGCTTACTTGAAGATGAACCAACCTTTAACCCTTATTGAAGGCAAAACCAGCCTATTGGATTTATTTAATGTTTACATTTAAAGGGGAACTATCACAAAAATGAAAATTTGATAGAAGCTTCCTCATACTGAAATGAGAACTTTTCTAAATACAATCATTTAAATATTCTGAATTGTTTCTGAAATAATCAAGTTTATGTTCACTATTCCTCTCTCAGCATCTGTTTCTCCTAATTCCGTCTTCATGCAGCAGTTAAGATCCGTTAACCCGGAAAACCCCAGTTCCAGAGCATTCTGGATAACCATAGCTGTACATGATGATACCTACAGACTCATCGCAGAGTAACTCCAGGATGTGTTTAACAGTCTCTGCAGAGATCTCCCGGCACTGTTGTCCGTCTGTCTCTCCCTCGCTGGCTGAACTCTGGTCACCGGGTGCTGAAAGAAAGGAAACAGGGACACAAATGAGAAAATGATGGAACAGATGTACCTGATTCTATGTATCTATATATATCCTGTATACATGTGTATACAAGATATGATTGAGCAGAATGTCTCTGTGAGGTTCAACTTTCCCTTTGTATTTGTCTAATGGAAATATTAAGAGGGGGCAGTGGAATGCGTTTCCCTGTGTTTTGTTTCACTACTATAAAGGTGCAACTCACCCTGCTATTCTCAGTACTGGATTTAGCAGCTTTCACTTGTAGCGCCTCTCTACCCTGTATTCATACAATGGCACGGCAAGCTCCCAGTCACCTCCCCAACCACACAGCTTACACTCTAAACCCTCTAAACAGGCATCAGTCAGGGCAGCTGCAGGAGGGTTGAAATGTGCAGAGAAGCTGGATTTAAACTTTAGTTTCAATATTTTCCCATCAGCAGTATATCTGCAGGGGTCATTTGGCAGGGAGGGACAGCAGGAACCAGTAACTCATCATAAGGAACCAGTAACTTATCATCAGGAACCAGTAACTTATCATCAGGAACCAGTAACTTGTCATCAGGAACCAGTAACTTATCATCAGGAACCAGTAACTTATCAGGAACCAGTAACTTATCATCAGGAACCAGTAACTTATCATCAGGAACCAGTAACTTATCATCAGGAACCAGTAACTCATCAGCAGGAACCAGTAACTTATCATCAAGAACCAGTAACTCATCAGTAGGAACCAATAACTTACCATCAGCAGAAACCAGTAACTTATCATCAGGAACCAGTAACTCATCATTGGGAATCAATGACTCATCAGAACCCAGTAACTCATCAGCAGGAACCAGTAACTCATTAGCATGAACCAGTAACTTATCGTAAGGAACCAGTAACTCATAAGCAGGAACAAGTAACTCATCATCAGAAACCAATGACTCAGCAGGAACCAGTAACTTATCATCAGGAACCAGTAACTCATCATCGGTAATCAATGACTCATCAGAACCCAGTAACTCATCAGCAGGAACCAGTAACTCATTAGCATGAACCAGTAACTTATCGTAAGGAACCAGTAACTCATAAGCAGGAACAAGTAACTCATCATCAGGAACCAATGACTCAGCAGAACCCAGTAACTCATCAGCAGGAACCAGTAACTCATTAGAATGAACCAGTAACTTATCAGCAGGAACCAGTAACTCATCATCAGGAACCATTGACTCAGCAGGAACCAGTAACTTATCGTCCGGAACTAGTAACTCATCAGCAGGAACCAGTAACTCATCAGCAGGAACCAGTAACTTATCATCAGGAACCAATGACTCAGCAGGAACCAGTAACTTATCGACAGGAACCAGTAATTCATAAGCAGGAACCAGAAAATCATCATCAGGAACCAGTAATTTATCACAGGAACCAGTAACTCATCATCAGGAACCAGTAATTTATCACAGGAACCAGTACCTCATCATCAGGAACCAGTAACTCATCAGTAGGAACCAGTAACTCATCATCAGGAACCAGTAATTTATCATAGGAACCATTACCTCATCATCAGGAACCAGTAACTTGTCATGAGGAACCAGTAACTTATCATCAGGAACCAGTAACTTATCATCAGGAACAAGTAACTTTTATTCAGGAACCAATGACAAGGAGCCTGAATCAATAACTAGCCAGCTAGACCCAATAACTCTCCAGCAAGGACCAATATATTTATTTATATATGATCAGCCAGACCCAATTACTCACCAGCTAAAACCAATAGCTCACGTGCTGGAACCAATAACTCACCATGAGAAGACATGACTTCTTGCGCTAAGCTCATCGCTGACTTTTGGTCCTTGAGCTTTCCCAGCAGTGGCCCAACATTGTCCATGAAGCAAAGGTCCGGTGGCTCCCAGCACATCCCCAGCTGCTGCTCCTGAATTATTTGATCAGCTTCCAGGGCCTTTTGGACCAGCTGCTTCATCTCCTCTTCATTCATTAGCCAGATGTCCTGAAACATCTTGGCATCCACAGCAGAGAAATGCCTGCCAGAGAGACCCGTATCAGCCCAGACCTGTACACAATGTGGCCACCACTGTGGCTTGTGATGTAATATCACCCACCTCATCTTCTTCTGTAACTCTTTGTACTGCTCCACTATCCTCTTATAGTCGTCCATCAGGGACTGGTTCTCCTCTTTATACTGTTTCACTTGCTTGGCCTGCTTGAGCCTCAGATTGTTCAGCACATCCTGCAGCCTGAATGACATTGGCCACACAGTTAGCCACATATGGGCAATATCCCTTTAACGGGGTTGTTTACTTTCAAACACCTACTTGTTTTCAGATAGATCACCAGAAATAACCACCTTTTCCAATGAGTTTCTATTTTCTATGTGTATTTCTAATATTGAAGTTTAAAGTGTAATTTCTCACCTTCTAAAGCAGCTTTGGGAAGAGGGGTCACCGACCCTGTAAACTGTTCTAAATGTATACATTTAGTTGATACATTTCTTGTGTATGTCCCTGCTGAGCAGAATCTCTGGGTTTCATTACAGGCAGCTGTTAGACTTGATACAATAGTTGCTAATACTCCAGAGATGCTGCTCAGAAATGGATCAACTAAATGTATCAATTTAGAACAGTTTACAGGGTCGGCGACCCCCCTTCCAGAACTGCTTGTAACAGTTCAGAGTCTGCACCTGAGTTACTGAGCTGCCAGACTCAAACACCAGAGACAGGGACATTCAACTTTAAACTTAGATTTTGAAAAAACTGTAGAAAAAAAAATGGAAAGTCATTGAAAAAATTCTTTATTTCTGGTGTACAGACTGAAAACAATTGAACTGAAAAAAGCGTTTGGAAGGTGAACATCCCCTTTAAATGTGCAATGTTGAGACCCATAGATTGTCACAGTCTCACGGGAGATAAAATGGGGGTCACTGACCCCAGAAGCCAAAAAGATGATTTCCTTGTGTTCTCATTATTTATCTATATTATTCAGCTTTTTTTATGTATCCACTTTCTGGTTGCTAAGGTGAATATGTACCCTAGCAACCAGACAGCTGATGAAATCCCAAACTGCTGAACCCCCCGTATGGGACAGGATTTTCCATACCGGGTAATCTTGCGTTTCTGCTGGGATTTAGTGATGGTGTTCTCCTCGTCTCGCTTCTTCAGCACTTGGTAGTTGTACTCGAGCTTCTCCTGGTTCAGCTGGTACGTGGCCTTCATCTGCTGCAACTGTTGCTGTAGGATCTAATGCACACACACAAGGAGAAGTAAAGCCTAACTAAAGAAGTAGGTAGAAATGTTGTACATGATGTTTTGTGCTTCTGTACCAGCCCAAGGCAACCACAGCCCTTTAGCAGTAAAGATCTGTGTCTCCAAAGATGCCCCAGTAGCTCCCCATCTTCTTTTCTGCTGAATTACTGATTCACATGCTCTGTGCTGCTGTCACTTACTGAGCTTAGGGAGCCACTCACAATATACAGTACACATAGAATAGAAATGTCACAATATAAGGCTGATTAGTAATTAATACACATAATTACTACATGGCAGCACAGAAACCAGTGCAATTAGCATCAGAATTGAATAATCAGCAAACCTGTAGCATCAGCTTATATTACAGCCAGGGAAGCTCATTTTCTGCTGGATAATTAGTGACGAGCCCTAAGCTTAGCTTCTCAACAGCCAATCAGAGCCCACTGAGCATGTGAGTGTCACAGACACTTTCCAAGATGGTGACCCCCTGTGACAAGTTTGAAGTCCTGGATCATTGCTGCTATTGACAAGCTCAAACTTTAGCCTCGTGCAATAAGTTCACTATAGAAAATAGGAAATTTTTAGCCACATTCATTTTTAGGGTTTATCCTTTAAAGCTGAACAACCTCTTTTTTTTCAATAGGGCAATACCCACCCAATGATAAATAAATACAGAATGTTCTGGTCACACAATAATTTAAGATTAAGGCTCAGAAGTTGTTTAATAACATCATTCACAGGAAGTAACTCATCACCCACCTGAACATCAGTCTCCAGTTTGATCTTGATCATATTATATTCCTCCCCATCCTGCACCCTCAGCTGCTTCAGTTGATTCTCATACTCCTCCACCTTCTTCATCCGGGACATCAGGCTCTCGAGCTGTGGGGTGAGAAAAATAGATGAGGAGAAAGAATCTGCAGCACCTTGTCTGGCTTTATACTAAATATAGGGTTGTCTTTATTCCCCTGTACTAAGCACAATTCAGCAGGAACAGCCCCTAAGTTTGCTCATAGTCTGTACAGAGAGATCCCATAAAACTATGGCAGTATAGGTATTCCCTGTACTAAACACAATTCAGCAGGAACAGTCCCCTAAGTTTGCTCATAGTCTGTACAGAGAGATCCCATAAAACTATGGCAGCATAGGTATTCCCTGTACTAAGCACAATTCAGCAGGAACAGTCCCCTAAGTTTGCTCATAGTCTGTACAGAGAGATCCCATAAAACTATGGCAGCATAGGTATTCCATGTACTAAGCACAATTCAGCAGGAACAGTCCCTAGGTTTGCTCATAGTCTGTACAGAGAGATCCCATAAAACTATGGCAGCATAGGTATTCCCTGTACTAAGCACAATTCAGCAGGAACAGTCCCCTAAGTTTGCTCATAGTCTGTACAGAGAGATCCCATAAAACTATGGCAGCATAGGCATTCCCTGTACTAAGCACAATTCAGCAGGAACACAGAGAGTAGGATAAAAGGTTCTAGCCCCAGATTCTACATAAAACAGAGAGATTTTCCTATTTTGTTACTAAGATGCTTTAATGTAAGTGTAATTGAAGCAGTTCATCTCATCCCAAATCCAGTTTTACCTCCTTGTCCCTTCGGCCTTGCATCCCTTGCTCCCATGTATTCCTATTTGCTGTTAAAAGCTCCCGCCGTTCCAACTCAAAGACTTTCTGTAACAAGGGTAAAACACATCAGTGTAAATAAAGATTACTACAGGGAACAGACAACTTGCAGGGCTCTGGGGTGAATCATTATTTGTGCTTACGCCTTTTAATCCAGATTGTGCTACAATGAGGGGCAGAAATAGTGATGGGCAGACAGTCGCCACTAATACAGTTGTAAAGGAATTGCTCAATATAAAAATAAAAACTGGGTAAATAAATAGGCTGTGCAAAAAAAAATTGTATCTAATAGAGTTAGTTAGGCAAAAATGTAATGTATAAAGGCTGGAGTGAGTGGATGTGTAACATAATAGCCAGAACACTACTTCCTGCTTTTCAGCTCTCTTGCTTTCCACTGACTGGTTACCCTGGTTACCATACAGTAACCAATCAGAGACTTGAGGGGGCACATGGGACATAACTGTTGCTTTTGAATCTGAGCTGAATGCTGAGGATCAATTACAAACTCACTGAACAGTTATGTCCCATGTGGCCCCCCTTATAGTCACTGACTAACTCAGAGTTAGAGAGCTGAAAAGCAGGAAGTAGTGTTCTGGCTATTATGTTACACATCCACTCACTCCAGCCTTTATACATTACATTTTTGCCTAACTAACTATATTAGATACATTATTTATTTTGCAGTCTATTTATTTACCCAGTTTTTATTTTCACACTGAACTGTTCCTTTAAGTCTCCCTCCAGCAGATTATTTATCATTTCCATCACTAGTTGACAGATCTATTCTAGGACTGCATCGCTGCAGCTGGATTTATGTGTGTATTTATTAGTATTTCTACTAAATATATCAAATTCTTTCATTGAAAAGACAACCTTATGAAATCACTGGGATTTGGTGAAAGTGTCACAAGAATATTCACTTTTTCTTTCATTATTTTCCCCAAGTCTCTAGAAATTATGATCAGATCTGCCAACAAACTATTTATAGTTCACAAACGACTGGTGACTAATTTACACAAAGAGGCACATTTAAGAAGCGTTTTTTAAAACTCCCCAAAATTCTAAATTTGAATTGCTGAAATGTATTAATAAAATCTAATTTTGAATCAAATTCATAGTAACATAGTAAGTTAGGTTGAAAAAAGACACACCTCCATAAAGTTCAACCTATTTTTAACCTTCGTAATAGCTAGTTCGAATCAAATTCGATCAAACTCGATTCGAATTTTTTCTTGAATGTCAGGAAGGCTGCAAACATCTCCAAATTGATCCCTAGACCTCTCCCATTGACTTATACTGTAATTCAGTTGGTTTAAGGTGGCGAATAGTCAAATTCGAATTCTTAAAGAGCCAGAGTATGATAAATGTCGGAAATCGAATTAGAATTTTTTAAAAAAACCTTGAATCTAATTTGTATAACTCCATAGTCAAATTAGACAGTTTTAACCATAAAATATTTTTGAAAATTCGACTGTAAATAAATCTGCCCCTTAAAGTGTCAGTCCCAATCATGAGAGCAGCCATATTGTTTCTCCATGCAGAATATAGTACCCTATGGATACCTAACTCGATCTAGGGTTGCTACCTGGCCGGTATTTTACCGGCCTAGCCGGTAAAAATAATGGTTGATCCCAATGTTATTAATAGGGAAAAAGATAAATATATAGGAAGGTCAGTGATCCCAATGTTATTAATAGGGAATAAAGATAAATATATAGGAAGGTCAGTGATCCTAATGTTATTAATAGGAAATAAAGATAAATATATAGGAAGGTCAGTGATCCCAATGTTATTAATAGGGAATAAAGATAAATATATAGGAAGGTCAGTGATCCCAATGTTATTAATAGGGAATAAAGATAAATATATAGGAAGGTCAGTGATCCCAATGTTATTAATAGGGAATAAAGATAAATATATAGGAAGGTCAGTGATCCTAATGTTATTAATAGGAAATAAAGATAAATATATAGGAAGGTCAGTGATCCCAATGTTATTAATAGGGAATAAAGATAAATATATAGGAAGGTCAGTGATCCCAATGTTATTAATAGGGAATAAAGATAAATATATAGGAAGGTCAGTGATCCCAATGTTATTAATAGGGAATAAAGATAAATATATAGGAAGGTCAGTGATCCCAATGTTATTAATAGGGAAAAGGGTAAATATATAGGAAGGCCAGTGATCTCAATGTTATTAATAGGGAAAAAGGTAAATATATAGGAAGGTCAGTGATCTCAATGTTATTAATAGGGAAAAGGGTAAATATATAGGAAGGTCAGTGATCCCAATGTTATTAATAGGGAAAAAGGTAAATATATAGGAAGGTCAGTGATCCCAATGTTATTAATAGGGAATAAAGATAAATATACAGGAAGGTCAGTGATCTCAATGTTATTAATAGGGAATAAAGATAAATATATAGGAAGGTCAGTGATCCCAATGTTATTAATAGGGAATAAAGATAAATATATAGGAAGGTCAGTGATCCCCATGTTATTAATAGGGAATAAAGATAAATATATAGGAAAGTCAGTGATCCCAATGTTATTAATAGGGAATAAAGATAAATATACAGGAAGGTCAGTGATATGATCCCAATGTTATTAATAGGGAATAAAGATAAATATATAGGAAGGTCAGTGATCCCAATGTTATTAATAGGGAATAAAGATAAATATATAGGAAGGTCAGTGATCTCAATGTTATTAATAGGGAAAAAGGTAAATATATAGGAAGGTCTGTATTTTTTTTCCAGAAAAGGTGGCAACTCTACCTCGATCTGCAGGAGCTCCTGGCGGTAGGTCTTGATTAAGTTCTTAATCTGCTCCTCCATTCTCTCCACCAGCAGGTCTATGTCCTCCGCCTGTTTCTTCAGATCCTTCACGTACTGGTCGTCTTTCCTCCGCAGCTCCTGAGGGTGTGAGACATGGAATTACTTGTATTTTTATGACCACAGTACCCCTTTACTTTTTTATAGGTGCCCAGGCTGAAATGCAATTATTACTGATTTACATAGGGGCCCCTGATCCTCTGCTATACAGTAAGGCCCAGTCAGATGATTTGCAGCCAGATAAAGTGGCTTCTATACTTGAGAGCTCACCACAGAACAAGTCCCACTGATTGTACTTATTAATACTTATGATAATTAGGGATGCACCGAATCCACTATTTTGGATTCTCGAATCCTTTGCGAAAGATTTGGTCGAATATCAAACCGAATCAGAATCCGTATTTGCATATTATAATTAGGGGTGGGAACATTTTTTACTTCCTTGTTTTGTGACAAAAAGTCACGCGATTTCCCTCCCTGCCCCTAATTTGCATATACAAATTCGGATTCGGTTCGGCCGGGAAGAAGGATTCGGTCGAATCCTGCTGATATAGGCCAAATCCCATCCGTAATAATAATCACTGGGAACAAACCAACATCATTTTGAGTGAGAATATTTTAGCTGAGAAACATCTATGTGCCACTAGGGGGTGCTGCTAAGCCCTCGTTATAGAGGACATTACAGTAATACTGGCATTCTGATGATACATAAATACTGATAATACATAACTACCCGCCACTGCAAGGTACTGTGAGAGATCAGCCACAATTGGCTGCCATTATTTATCTGTACAAATCCTATGAGCCCCAAGCTTCAGGCCGAAGTTGCGGTGAGGGTTACGGTGAAGTTGCACCTTCTGGAGGTCACTGATGAGGTTATTCTTGTCCTCGATGAGCTGGGCGCACTGCTGCTGTTGTGTATTCAGAATCTCCCACATCTTCTGGGGGACCTGCTTGGCTTTGTCTAATGTCCATCTCTTGGTGATCTCTTCAAACTTCTCTAGGCTGCTCTTGGCCTCATTGTCCAGCTTCTCTCTCCTGTCAAGGCAACAAGCCATAATTCATGGAATTAAACAGAGTCCCTGCCATTGTTCATCCTTGTATCTTCCCTGTTCATTTCCTCCTTCCCTTCTTCCTATCACTCTGTGCAACTTGTTCTCTGTTTCCTCTTCTCTCTTGCTGACTCCCTCTGCTCCCTCTGCTCCCTGTTTCCCTTCTCGTCCTCCTCCTCCTTCTTTATCCTTCCCACACTCTCTGCTTCCCCTCAGCTCCATCTCCCCATCTCTTCATTTCTACCTTCCCCAATCTCCCCCATTCCCTCTTCTGCTCCTGATTTGTCCCTCCATACTATATATTCCTCATTGTCTCCCCTGCATTATCTTTATCTGATCAACTTGCTCTTTATTTTCCCTGCTCCTTTTCTACCTCCCTCCAACTGCACTATATGCCCTATTTGTACTCAACCTCTTATCTCTGTGTCCCTCTCTCCTAACCCATTAGTTACCCCTTCTTCTTCTTCAATCCTTTTCTATCTCTAGCTCCACATCTCTCTCCCCCAATTCCTATCCCCCCCTTCCTCCTTATATGCCCCCTGCAACCTTCAACACAAAGGCAGGATTGGGTGTTTGATGGGGCAGATTAATCTAGGGATGCACCAAATCCAGAATTCAGTTAGGGATTCAGCCTTTTTCAGCAGGGTTTGGATTCCGCCGAATCCTTATGCCAGGCCAAACCGAATACAAATCCTAATTTGCATATGCAAATTAGGGGTGGGGCGGGAAATTGCGTGACTTTTTGTAACAAAACTAGGAAGTAAAAAATGTTTTCCCCTTCCCACCCCTAATTTGAATATGCAAATTAGGATTCAGTTCGTTATTCGGCTGAATCTAAAATAGTGGATTTGGTGCATCCCTAAATTAATCACAGAGATATGAGCCAAAAAACTGACTCTTCTGTATTTTCCTTCAACCACTTAACAATGGTCATATGAATAACTCCATACTTTATTAGCATGATGGGACCTGATACTGCACATGTTCCAGAACTACAACTCCCAGCAAAGCTTTAGTTCTGAATGCTTCCAATCACGGATGCTGGGGGAAACTGGAAGCCCACCCATTACTGTAATGAATTCTTCATTAATGATTATTAGCTTTATACAGTTCTATTGCATCCTGGATTTGGGTATAAATAAATGGAATCCCTTTCAGCCAACTCTGATACCTGAGTCTCTTGAGTTCCTCCTCCTCCCCCCGCCTCTGGGTCTCTCTGGCATCGGTGGCTATCTGGATATTGGTCACCAGCTGGGAGCCATCATTCACAAGCTTGCCCAGTCTCTGTGGGGAAAGAGAATAGTTCTTTGTATGACTAATAAACCCAAGTGGCTCCCAGTAATATTGTCACCATTCAAACTCAACACTCTGCCCTTACCAACCCCTATAAATTGAATTTGCAGGGGCTTGTCACTCATTCCCTCCCTGAGAGAAGCAGTTTGTCCCAGGTGGCCCTGGCCTTAAAGGAATTCTGTCAGGATTTTTACGATGTAGTTTTTATTTCTAAATGACACTGTTTACACTGCAAATAATTCACTGTACAATATAAAATGTCATTCCTGAAGCAGCAAGTGTATTTAGTTGTAATATTGGTGTGTAGGTGCATCTCAGGTCATTTTGCCTGGTCATGTGATTTCAGAAAGAGCCAGCACTTTAGGATGGAACTGCTTTCTGGCAGGCTGTTGTTTCTCCTACTCAATGTAACTGAATGTGTCTCAGTGGGACCTGGATTTTACTATTGAGTGCTGTTCTTAGATCTACCATCTTGCGTTAGGGAGCTGCTATCTGGTTACCTTATCATTATTCTGTTGTTTGGCTGCTGGGGGGAAAGGGAGGGGGTTATATCACTCCAACTTGCAGTACAGCAGTAAAGAGAGACTGAAGTTTATCAGAGCACAAGTCACATGAGTGGGGGCAGCTGGGAAATCAACAATATGTCTAGCCCCATGTCAGATTTCAAAATTAAATATAAAAAAATCTGTTTGCTCTTTTGAGAAACAGATTTAAGGGCAGAATTCTGCTGGAGCAGCACTATTAACTGATGTGTTTTGGAAAAAAACATTTTTTCCCATGACAGTATCCCTTTAATAATGTTGGATGAAATTTTGGCTTTGCCTATTTTGTATTACATTTCCCAAACCTGAACCTTATATAGAAGAGAAATATATTCCACCTGCCTTTACAGCGTGGAGATTGTTATCAGTCATCTGATATAATTATTAGTATACAGTCTAATTATTATTCTTATATCCTGTACTGATACTGTACTGAGAAATAGCAGTCGTGTTCCAGTCTCACCTGTCTGCTGTCCTCTGTCTGCTTATGGCTTTTCCTGGGCTCTTCTGTCTTCTTTTTAAGGATCTTTAGGTCCTCCCCCAGTGCCTCCCTATAAGCACAGTAACACAGTACAATAGTAAATACAGTATTAGGCTTTTACTTTGAGAGCACTGGGGATAAGACAAGAAGAAGGTTGTGACCATCCACTCAGTGTGAGCGCACACACTAGCCTTCCTCACTCGATTGTCTGGTGCACAATCCTCTAGGAAGGCGGCATTCCCCCAAATTCCAATGAAGCAAAGCGAAAGGAGGAATCGGCACACAGGAACATATGCAATATGGGGTAAACCCCTATGTGTTTATTGCGTCAAATGATGCACAACGTTTCGGGGGCACGCCCCTTCGTCAGGTGACTTTTGTATTTTTTCTACACGGTGGGAGGGCCAAGCAGGCTATTTAAGGGTTGTATAGATTGTCTGCAACATCACCTGACGAAGGGGCGTGCCCCCGAAACGTTGTGCATCATTTGACGCAATAAACACATAGGGGTTTACCCCATATTGCATATGTTCCCGTGTGCCGATTCCTCCTTTCGCTTTGCTTCATTGTGACCATCCACTCGGCACCTCTCACAGATCCGCCGCTGTAATGATGTGACCTCTTCTCCACCCACAGTGTCTGCACCAAGCTCCTAATACACAGGGATACAGCATAAAAGCCAGTAGAATCACCCCAATACTCAAGCTTATCCAACAGCCGCTGGGTCTGCTACCTGTGTTGCTGTTTAAATATTGGTCACAAAGTAAATTTGTAGGAAAGCAGTGAGACTTGGGTATATAGTCATTATTAGATCTCATTCTCAGACTTACTGAATGACTAGCCACCATGTAGTACCCAATAACATCACATCTTAAGGTGGCCATACACTGAGAGATCTGCTCGTTTGGCGATGTCGCCAAACGAGCGGATATCTCCCCGATATGCCCACCTTGAGGTGGGCAATATCGGGCTTATCCGATCGTGGGCACTAGGGCCCAACGATCGGATCCTAACGAATAGCAATGAGCGGTCGGATTTTTCATCCCATCCGATCGAGATCTGGCCGACTTTCGACCAGATCTCGATTGGTGAAGTCCGTCGGGGGGCCCCATACACGGGCCAATAAGCTGCCGACACGGTCTGTCTGCAGCTTTTATCGGCCCGTGTATGGCCACCTTTACTCCCCAAACGTTATAAAGTAGGTGCTTCTTTACAATGTGTGACCATAATAACAATGGGCAGAGCGTATCTATGCAGCAGTTCAGACTCACTTTTAGTACAATCAGTGGGTAGGGGAGCCCAGGACTAGGACATGTGACTTCTATACAGTAAAACTGAGTCTCACCTTCTCTTGGCTTCAATCCGAGTCACAATGCGAAGTCTTCTGGCTTCAATTCGCTGCTGCTGATCCTCCGAGTCCAATGAGGGGCCAGCGACTGCGCTCTCCTCGCTCTCTCTCTCATACAGACTCATGGTGTAGCTGGGGCAAATAATAATACAGTAAATATACCCAGTGTCATGCTCTATACACAGTGTCTCAGGCAAAATCCAAAAATTTGGCAAGCACTTCCAGAAGCCACTCGGTAGATAGAAGATGAGCTTTACAGGCCTATGACTTCGTATCTTGCATGTGAAACGCTCCAGGATTTCGGATGTTTTTAAACTGTCTCTTGTATACGAGACGCGTGAGGATTTCAGATGTTTTTAAACTGTATCTTGTATATGAAACGCGTCAGGATTTCGGATGTTTTTAAACTGTATCTTGTATATGAAACGCATCAGGATTTTGGATGTTTTTAAACTGTATCTTATATATGAAACGCGTCAGGATTTCGGATGTTTTTAAACTGTATCTTGTATATGAAACACATCAGGATTTCGGATGTTTTAAACTGTATCTTGTATTTGAAACGCGTCAGGATTTCGGATGTTTTTAAACTGTATCTTGTATACGAGACGCGTCAGGATTTCGGATGTTTTTAAACTGTCTCTTGTATATGAGACACGTGAGGATTTCGGATGTTTTTAAACTGTCTCTTGTATATGAAACGCGTCAGGATTTCGGATGTTTTTAAACTGTATCTTGTATATGAAACGCATCAGGATTTCGGATGTTTTTAAACTGTATCTTGTATATGAAACGCGTCAGGATTTCGGATGTTTTTAAACTGTTGAAATAAAGTTCATCTTTTATCTACCGAGTGGCTTCTGGAAGTGCTTGCCAAACTTTTGGATTCTAAACACACCCTTGGCTACGGGTTTCGGAGCGATGCAGACAGGCCAATTTGGTGAGTGCGCTTTTAGGGATACATGCATACAGGCTGAAGTGTTTGGGAACCCTTAGACGTGGGGCCTGTGGTATATACACCAGGCCAATCAGGAAAAAGGTCATTTTTGCACTATATTTGGATATCTAGGAGCCATTATATGGTTAATGTTCGGATATGATTTAAGATAGTTAGCTCTCTAGAAAATTGATTTAATTAATACGAACGGTGCAGTACAGAAATGTTTATATATATATCAGGCAAAATCCTGCCTTAGAGTGTAAGCTCATATGATCCCGTCTTTCCCTGTGTAGATTTTATCATCTTGTTTCCCCTTGTTGGATTATTTCACTCTCTCCTATTTATAAAGCAATTGTAGTGAAAGGGAAATATTGATCATCATGAGGGAGAATGTCACAGGCTGACAGCAAAGGCTTCTGGGATTGTTTTGCTCAAGTCCCTCTCTCAGCACCAACATTTGTTCAGTAGTATTAGAATCGTAGGGTAGAGTCCTGCGCGGGTCCATTTTTTGGGACCTGAACCCGACCCGTACCCGCAACCTGCAATCCGCAACCCGCATTCTTACCCGCTTGGACCCGCAACCCGACCCGCAAGTACCTTCTCTGCAACCCGGACCCGCGACCCGCTGACCATCCAGAATCAGGAAGTAGATATGATCAGAAAAAAGGGAGTAAAACCGGAAGTGCTGTCATTGTGTACCGGAAATGACATCATCGGAAGTGGACTTGACCAGAAAAAAGGAGCAAATATTTATATTGAGAAGACCTGCAGCCCGACCCGCAACCCCGCAGAACCGCCGACCCGCGGGTATATCCTCACCTTGAACTTCAACGAAAAACCCGCATGGTACTGCAGGTTTTTGAGGGTAACCCGCGGATATCCACGGGTACCCGACCCGCTGCAGGACTCTATCGTAGGGCCCATCAGCTGCATGGGCAGCAACCCCCTAACATCACTGAAATAGCACATTACTGATCATTAGAGATCCACTATTTTGGATTCGACTGAAGCCCCGAATCCTTCGTGAAAAATGCGTCTGAATGCCGAATCCAAACCCTAATTTGCACAGGCAAAATGTCTTTACTTCCTACATGATTTTAAGGATTGGGATTCAGTCGAATCTGATTCCTGCTAAAAAAAAAAAAGGCTGAATCCTAAATTGATGGATTCCCTATTGATAATAACTATAAACCTTTAAAGGGTTGGTTCACCTTTAAGGTGACTTTTATTATGTTATAGAACCGCCAATTCTAAGCAACTTTTCAATTGGTTTTCATCATTTATCTTTTATAGTTTTATTGTTATTTGCCTTTTTCTTCTGACTCTTTTCAGCTTTCGAATAGGGGTCGCGGACTCCCTTCTAAAAAACGGCTACAAAGGTATTGTTATTGTTTTACATCACACCAACAGTTAATTTAAAGGTGAACTACCCCTTTAAGTTAACTTTCACCTATGTTATAGGATGACTCATTGTAAGAAACTTTTCAATTGACATTCATTTTTTCTTCTTTTTAGTTTTTTAATTATTTGCCTTCTTCTTCTGACTCTTTGCAGCTTTCAAACGGGGGTCACTGACCCCATCTAAACAAACAAATGCTCTGTAAGGCTACAAATGTATTGTTATTGTTACTTTTTATTCCTCCTCTTTCTATTTGGGCCTCTCCCTTTCATATTCCAGTCTGTTATTCAAATCAGTGTATGGTTGCTAGGGGGATTTGGTCCCTAGCAACCAGATGGCTGAAATTACAAACTGGAGAGCTGCTGAATAAAAAGCTAAATAAGTCAAAAACCACAAATAATAAAAAATGAAAACTAATTACAAATTATCTCAGAATATCCCTCTCTACATCACACTAACAGTTCATTTAAAGGAGAACAGCCCATACCCCATATTGGACCCATGGTTCCTAGACAGTCCCCTCCCACAATATTAATATGCCCCTCCCACACAAACAAATACTCTAAAAAGTCCCTGTGTCCCTCATATCAATATTCCCCTCCACACTGCCCCTCTCTCTCTCTCCCATGGTAACAAATACCCGAGCTCTCCCCTCAGTATCGCTCAGACCCACCAGTACCTGCTCCAGTCGCCGCTTCACGTCACGTGATGCAGTTAGCATTCCCCGTTGCTAAGAGACACAGGGAGACCAGTTGAACCAATTGGAAGCTAGGCTGTCGATGACGCAGAGTAGAAAGCCACGGCCAATGAAAACATTTAATAGTTACAGCTGGCGAAACAAGGGCGGTGACCTAAAGATTGACGTGTCTATTCGCCTATGTGTGCGGTCTATCGTGCCAGAAGGCGGGAGCTTATCGCTGGTTGGTCAAAAAGGGCTTGAAAGGGCGGAGACGTCTATGCAGTGGGAGGGAGCGGAATAAAGCTGCAGCCAAACCTATGCGCGTCTGTTATTATACAGGAAACTGTGAGATTCCAAGAACTCGCGGGACTTGGACACAACCGATACTTCTATTTAATGGAAAGAGAAACGTATTAACCACTCCCTTTAAAGGGGAACTTCACCCTAAAACTGAATTTTTGAAAATATAATTCTAAGTAAATTCCCAATATCCATTCATTCCTCATTCTCTGCACTGCTGCCTCTGACTCCTGATACAACTTCCCAATATCCATTCATTCCTCATTCTCACTGGGTTTATAGTTCTGTGTAACTGTCATTGTGTCTGTCCCTTTCTCTTCTCTGCACTGCTGCTTCTGACTCCTGATACAAACTTCCCCAATACCATTCATTCCTCATTCTCACTGGGTTTATAGTTCTGTGTAACTGTCATTGTGTCTGTCCCTTTCTCTTCTCTGCACTGCTGCTTCTGACTCCTGATACAACTTCCCAATATCCATTCATTCTCATTCTCACTGGGTTTATAGTTCTGTGTAACTGTCATTGTGTCTGTCCCTTTCTCTGCACTGCTGCTTCTGACTCCTGATACAACTTCCCAATATCCATTCATTCCTCATTCTCACTGGGTTTATAGTTCTGTGTAACTGTCATTGTGTCTGTCCCTTTCTCTCTGCACTGCTGCTTCAGACTCCTGATACAACTTCCCAATATCCATTCATTCCTCATTCTCACTGGGTTTATAGTTCTGTGTAACTGTCATTGTGTCTGTCCTTTCTCTTCTCTGCACTGCTGCTTCTGACTCCTGATACAACTTCCAATATCCATTCATTCCTCATTCTCACTGGGTTTATAGTTCTGTCTAACTGTCATTGTTGTCTGTCCCTTTCTCTGCAGCTGCTGCTTCTGACTCCTGATACAACTTCCCAATATCCATTCATCCTCATTCTCACTGGGTTTATAGTTCTGTGTAACTGTCATTGTGTCTGTCCCTTGTCTCTGCCACTGCTGCTTCTGACTCCTGATACAACTTCCCAATATCCATTCATTCCTCATTCTCATGGGGTTTTATAGTTCTGTCTTAACTGGTCATTGGGTCTGTCCCTTTTCTCTGCACTGCTGCTTCTGACTCCTGATACAACTCCCAATATCCCCCCCCCCTCCAATTTCATTCCTCATGTCTCACTGGGTTTATAGTTTTCTGTGTAACTGTCATTGTGTCTGGTCCCCTTCTCTGTGCACTGCTGCTTCTGACTCCCTGATTACAACTTAACCAATATCCATTCATTCCCATTCCTCCACTGGGTTTATCCTGTTCTGTGTAACTGTCATTGGTGTTCTGTTCCCTTTCTCTGCACTGCCTGCTGGTCTGACTTCTGATAAACTTCCCAATATCCATTCCATTTCCTCATTCTCACTGGGTTTATTAGTTCCTGTGTAACTGTCATTGTGTTCTGTCCCTTTCCTCCTTGCACTGCTGCTTCTGACTCCTGATACAACTTCCCAATATCCATTCATTCCTCATTCTCACTGGGTTTAATAGTTCTGTGTAACTGTCATTGTGTCTGTCCCTTTCTCTTCTCTGCACTGCTGCTTCTGACTCCTGATACAACTCCCAATATCCATTCATTCCTCATTCTCACTGGGTTTATAGTTCTGTGTAACTGTCATTGTGTCTGTCCCTTTCTCTGCACTGCTGCTTCTGACTCCTGATAACAACTTCCCAATATCCATTCATTCCTCATTCTCACCTGGGTTTATAGTTCTGTGTAACTGTCATTGTGTCTGTCCCTTTCTCTTCTCTGCACTGCTGCTTCTGACTCCTGATACAACTTCCCAATATCCATTCATTCCTCATTCTCACTGGGTTATATAGTTCTGTGTAACTGTCATTGTGTCTGTCCCTTTCTCTGCCACTGCTGCTTCTGACTCCTGATACAACTTACCCAATATCCATTCATTCCTCATTCTCACTGGGTTTATAGTTCTGTGTAACTGTCATTGTGTCTGTCCCTTTCTCTGCACTGCTGCTTCTGACTCCTGATACAACTTCCCCAATATCCATTCATTCCTCATTCTCACTGGGTTTATAGTTCTGTCTAACTGTCATTGTGTCTGTCCCTTTCTCTCTCTGCACTGCTGCCTCTGACTCCTGATACAACCTTCCCAATATCCATTCATTCCTCATTCTCACTGGGTTTATAGTTCTGTGTAACTGTCATTGTGTCTGTCCCTTTCTCTGCACTGCTGCTTCTGACTCCTGATACAACTTCCCAATATCCATTCATTCCTCATTCTCACTGGGTTTATAGTTCTGTGTAACTGTCATTGTGTCTGTCCCTTTCTCTGCACTGCTGCTTCTGACTCCTGATACAACTTCCCAAATATCCATTCATTCCTCATTCTCACTGGGGTTTATAGTTCTGTGTAACTGTCATTGTGTCTGTCCCTTTCTCTGCACTGCTGCTTCTGACTCCTGATACAACTTCCCAATATCCATTCATTTCCTCATTCTCACTGGGTTTATAGTTCTGTGTAACTGTCATTGTGTCTGTCCCTTTCTCTGCACTGCTGCTTCTGACTCCTGATACAACTTCCCAATATCCATTCATTCCTCATTCTCACTGGGTTTATAGTTCTGTGTAACTGTTCATTGTGTCTGTCCCTTTCCTTCTGCACTGCTGCTTCTGACTCCTGATACAACTTCCCAATATCCATTCATTCCTCATTCTCACTGGGTTTATAGTTCTGTGTAACTGTCATTGTGTCTGTCCCTTTCTCTTCTCTGCACTGCTGCTTCTGACTCCTGATACAACTTCCCAATATCCATTCATTCCTCATTCTCACTGGGTTTATAGTTCTGTGTAACTGTCATTGTGTCTGTCCCTTTCTCTGCACTGCTGCTTCTGACTCCTGATACAACTTCCCAATATCCATTCATTCCTCATTCTCACTGGGTTTATAGTTCTGTGTAACTGTCATTGTGTCTGTCCCTTTCTCTGCACTGCTGCTTCTGACTCCCTGATACAACTTCCCAATATCCATTCATTTCCTCATTCTCACTGGGTTTATAGTTCTGTGTAACTGTCATTGTGTCTGTCCCTTTCTCTTCTCTGCACTGCTGCCTCTGACTCCTGATACAACTTCCCAATATCCATTCATTCCTCATTCTCACTGGGTTTATAGTTCTGTGTAACTGTCATTGTGTCTGTCCCTTTCTCTGCACTGCTGCTTCTGACTCCTGATACAACTTCCCAATATCCATTCATTCCTCATTCTCACTGGGTTTATAGTTCTGTGTAACTGTCATTGTGTCTGTCCCTTTCTCTTCTCTGCACTGCTGCTTCTGACTCCTGATAACAACTTCCCAATATCCATTCATTCCTCATTCTCACTGGGTTTATAGTTCTGTGTAACTGTCATTGTGTCTGTCCCTTTCTCTGCACTGCTGCCTCTGACTCCTGATACAACTTCCCATATCCATTCATTCCTCATTCTCACTGGGTTTATAGTTCTGTGTAACTGTCATTGTGTCTGTCCCTTTCTCTTCTCTGCACTGCTGCTTCTGACTCCTGATACAAACTTCCCAATATCCATTCATTCCTCATTCTCACTGGGTTTATAGTTTCTGTGTAACTGTCATTGTGTCTGGTCCCTTTCTCTGCATGCTGCTTCTGACTCCTGGATACAACTTCCCAATATCCATTCATTCCTCATTCTCACTGGGTTTATAGTTCTGTCTAACTGTCATTGTGTCTGTCCCTTTCTCTGCACTGCTGCTTCTGACTCCTGATACAACTTCCCAATATCCATTCATTCCTCATTCTCACTGGTTTATAGTTCTGTGTAACTGTCATTGTGTCTGTCCCTTTCTCTTCTCTGCACTGCTGCTTCTGACTCCTGATTACAACTTCCCAATATCCATTCATTCCTCATCTCCACTGGGTTTATAGTTCTGTGTAACTGTCATTGTGTCTGTCCCTTTCTCTGCACTGCTGCTTCTGACTCCTGATACAACTTCCCAATATCCATTCATTCCTCATTCTCACTGGGTTTATAGTTCTGTGTAACTGTCATTGTGTCTGTCCCCTTTCTCTGCACTGCTGCTTCTGACTCCTGATACAACTTCCCAATATCCATTTCATTCCTCATTCTCACTGGGTTTATAGTTCTGTGTAACTGTCATTGTGTCTGTCCCTTTCTCTGCACTGCTGCTTCTGACTCCTGATACAACTTCCCAATATCCATTCATTCCTCATTCTCACTGGGTTTATAGTTCTGTGTAACTGTCATTGTGTCTGTCCCTTTCTCTTGCACTGCTGCTTCTGACTCCTGATACAAACTTCCCAATATCCATTCATTCCTCATTCTCACTGGTTTATAGTTCTGTGTTAACTGTCATTGTGTCTGTCCCTTTCTCTGCACTGCTGCTTCTGACTCCTGATACAACTTCCCAATATCCATTCATTCCTCATTCTCACTAGGTTTATAGTTCTGTGTAACTGTCATTGTGTCTGTCCCTTTTCTTCTCTGCACTGCTGCTTCTGACTCCTGATACAACTTCCCAATATCCATTCATTCCTCATTCTCACTGGGTTTATAGTTCTGTGTAACTGTCATTGTGTCTGTTCCCTTTCTCTGCACTGCTGCCTCTGACTCCTGATACCAACTTCCCAATATCCATTCATTCCTCATTCTCACTGGGTTTATAGTTCTGGTGTAACTGTCATTGTGTCTGTCCCTTTTTCTCTGCACTGCTGCTTCTTGACTCCTGATACAACTTCCCAATATCCATTCATTCCTCAATTCTCACTGGGTTTTATAGTTTCTGTGTAACTGTCATTGTGTCTGTCCCTTTCTCTGCACTGCTGCTTCTGACTCCTGATACAACTTCCCAATATCCATTCATTCCTCATTCTCACTGGGTTTATAGTTCTGTGTAACTGTCATTGTGTCTGTCCCTTCTCTGCACTGCTGCTTCTGACTCCTGATACAACTTCCCAATATCCATTCATTCCTCATTCTCACTGGGTTATAGTTCTGTCTAACTGTCATTGTGTCTGTCCCTTTCTGCTGCACTGCTGCTTCTGGACTCCTGATACAACTTCCCAATATCCATTCATTCCTCATTCTCACTGGGTTTATAGTTCTGTGTAACTGTCATTGTGTCTGTCCCTTTCTCTGCACTGCTGCTTCTGACTCCTGATACAACTTCCAATATCCATTCATTCCTCATTCTCACTGGGTTTATAGTTCTGTGTAACTGTCATGTGTCTGTCCCTTTCTCTTCTCTGCACTGCTGCTTCTGACTCCTGATACAACTTCCCAATATCCATTCATTCCTCATTCTCACTGGGTTTATAGTTCTGTGTAACTGTCATGTGTCTGGTCCCTTTCTCTGCCACTGCTGCTTCTGACTCCTGATACAACTTCCCAATATCCATTCATTCCTCATTCTCACTGGGTTTATAGTTCTGTGTAACTGTCATTGTGTCTGTCCTCTTCTCTGGCAACTGCTGCTTCTGACTCCTGATACAACTTCCCAATATCCATTCATTCCTCATTCTCACTGGGTTTATAGTTCTGTGCTAACTGTCATTGTGTCTGTCCCTTTCTCTGCACTGCTGCTTCTGACTCCTGATACAACTTCCCAATATCCATTCATTCCTCATTCTCACTGGTTTATAGTTCTGTGTAACTGTCATTGTGTCTGTCCCGTTCTCTGCACTGCTGCTTCTGACTCCTGATACAAACTTCCCAATATCCATTCATTCCTCATTCTCACTGGGTTTATAGTTCTGTGTAACTGTCATTGTGTCTGTCCCCTTTCTCTGCACTGCTGCTTCTGACTCCTGATACAACTTCCCAATATCCATTCATTCCTCATTCTCACTGGGTTTATAGTTCTGTGTAACTGTCATTGTGTCTGTCCTTTCTTCTCTGCACTGCTGCTTCTGACTCCTGATACAACTTCCCAATATCCATTCATTCCTCATTCTCACTGGGTTTATAGTTCTGTGTAACTGTCATTGTGTCTGTCCCTTTCTTCTCTGCACTGCTGCTTCTGACTCCTGATACAACTTCCCAATATCCATTCATTCCTCATTCTCACTGGGTTTATAGTTCTGTGTAACTGTCATGTGTCTGTCCTCCCTTTCTCTGCACTGCTGCTTCTGACTCCTGATACAACTTCCCAATATCCATTCATTCCTCATTCTCACTGGGTTTATAGTTCTGTGTAACTGTCATTGTGTCTGTCCCTTTCTCTGCACTGCTGCTTCTGACTCCTGATACAACTTCCCAATATCCATTCATTCCTCATTCTCACTGGGTTTATAGTTCTGTCTAAACTGTCATTGGTGTCTGTCCCTTTTCTGGCACTGCGCTTTGACTCCTGATAACAACTTCCACAATATCCATTCATTCCTCATTCTCACTGGGTTTATAAGTTCTGTGTAACTGTCATTGTGTCTGTCACCTTCTCTGCACTGCTTGCTCTGACTCCTGATACCAAACTTCCCAATATCATTCATTCTCATTTCTCACTGGGTTTATAGTTCTGTGTAACTGTCTATGTGTCTGTCCCTTCTCTGCACTGGCTGCTTCTGACTCTGATACAACTTCCCAATTCCATTCATTCCTCATTCTCACTGTTTAATAGTTCCTGTCTGTGTAACTGTCATTGGTTCTGTCCCTTTCTCTTGCTGCTGCACTGCTGCTTCTGGACTCCTGATACACTTCCCAATATCCATTCATTCCTCATTCTCACTGGGTTTATAGTTCTGTGTAACTGTCATTGTGTCTGTCCCTTTCCTCTGCACTGCTGCTTCTGACTCCTGATACAAACTTCCCATATCCATATCATTCCTCATTCTCACTGGGTTTATAGTTCTGTGTAACTGGTCATTGTGTTGTCCTTTTCTCTTCTCCTGCACTGCTGCTTCTGACTCCTGAATACAACTTCCCAATATCCATTCATTCCTCATTCTCACTGGGTTTATAGTTCTGTGTAACTGCATTGTGCCTGTCCTATTCTCTGCACTGCTGCTTTCTGACTCCTGATACAATCTGTATCCCAAATCCATATCATTCCCTCATTCTCACTGGGTTAAATAGTTCTGTCCTACTGTCATTGTGTCTGTCAACCGAAAGCTGTCAATGCCATAAGTGCGGCATATCAGAAGGAGCCACCGGGCACGCGTTCAAAATGGAGCCGCTTGAACAGTGGCATCTGGACGTCATTACACAGGCGCGGTGGCTCGGAGCAGCCAGAACGAGGATACGAAGTAGTAGGCAGGCTGGTACAGTACGGATAGTCCGTATAGTGATCAAGCCAGAGTAAGACGATATTAGAGTAGGCCTTCGGTAAAGGGAGTCAATATTAGTTTACCAAGAGAGCGGAGAACCGAAGGCGCAGAACCCTTACGGACCATCGTGATCATGAGTAGGTCCCATACTCGCCTGTAACTGAACCCCGCATTGCGGGGCTGTAAGAAAGCAACGAGCAGGTGTGCATAGGAGTCGAGAGGCTCACAATAGATCGCACGGATACTCTCCCCGCCGGCGATTACTAACAACATTCCCCAGGACTTCGGTAAAGATATGGTCAGCATACTCCAGCATCATATGCGGATTTACCTTACCCGCAAGACCCGTATAGCGCTCTAGTCTCGCATTCTTACCCGACACCTGGGTCCATCTCCCCGCTACCTCCCAAGAGTGTTTCAACCCGAGCGATACTCGGAGTCGTTCCTCCCTAATGACAACCCTGCAATTATTCCGGGGAGATGACCTACTTTCCGCCTAGTCCGCTCCGTTCCGTTCTGCACTGCTTGCTTCTGATCCTATACATAACTTCTCCAATACCAATTTTTCACCTGCATTACTTCACTGGGTTATAGTCCTGTGTAACTGTTCATGTGCTATGTCTATCCTTTCTCTTCTCTGCACTGCTGCTTCTGACTCCTGAACAACTTGCAATATCCATTCTTCCTACATTCTCAACTGGGTTTATAAGTTCTGTGTAACTGTATGTGTCCTGTCCTTTCTCTGCACTCACTGCTTTGACTCCTGATACAACATTCCACAATACCATTCATGTCCTGCATGTCTTCTCACTGGGTTTATAGTTCTTGTGTAACTGTCATTGTGTCTGTCCTTCTCTCTGCACCTGCTTGCTATCTGACTCCTGATAGTAGCAACTCCCAATATCCCATTCATTCCTCATTCTCACTGGGGTTTAAGTCTGTGTAACTAGTCATTGTGTCTGTCCCTTCGCTGCACTGCTGCTATTCTGCTCCTGAACACATAATCCCAATATCCTTCATTCCTCATATCTCACGGTTTTATAAGTTCTGTTGGTAACTGTCATTGAGAGTGTCTGTCCTTCTCTGGCACTGCTGCTTCTGACTCCTGATACAACTTCCCATATCCATTCCATTCCTCATTCTCACTGGGTTTATAGTTCTGTGGTACTGTCATTGGTGTCTGTCCCTTTTTCTCTTCTCTGCACTGCTCTTCTGAACTCACTGATACAACTTCCCAATATCCATTCGATTCCTCATTTCACTGGGTTATGTTTCTGTGTAACTGTCATCTCGTGTCTGGTCCCTTTCTCTTGCTCTCTGCACTGCTCGCTTCTGACTCCTGAAATACAAACTTCAATATCCATTCATCCTCATTCTCACTGGGTTTAATAATGCTTCTGTGTAACTGTCATTGCTGTCTGGTCCCTTTCTCGCGTGCACTAGCCTAGTCCTCTGACTCCTGATACAACTTCCTAATAGTCCATTCATTCCTCCATTCTCACTGGGTTTTATGTTCTGTGTAGCTGTCATTGTGTTGTCCCTTTCTCCTTAGCTCTGCACTGCTGCTTCTGACTCTGATACCAACTTCCCAATATCCATTCATTCCTCGTCTCACTGGGTTTATAGTTCTGGTGTAACTGTCATTGTGTCTGTCCCTTTACTCTTCTCTGCACTCGCTGCGTCTGAACTCCTGATACAACTTCCCAATATCATTCATACTACATTCTCACTGGGCTTTAACTAGTAATCATGTGAACTGTCATTGTGTTGTCCCTTTCTCTTCTCTGCACTGACTGCTTCTGACTCTGATACAAACTTCCCAATATCACATATCAATCCTCATTCTCCACTGGTTTATAGTTCTGGTGTAACTGTCCATTTATGTCTGTGACCCTTTCTCTGCACTAGCTACAGGCTTCTGACTCCTGAGTACAACTTCGCCAATATCCCTATCATTCCTCATATCTCCAGGATTTATAGTTTCTTGTCTAGCTTGTATTGATGAGCTGTCCCTTTCTTCTGCACCTGCTGGCTTCTGACACCGATACAAACCTTCCCAATAGTCCATTCACATTCCCTCCATTCATCACTGGTTTATGTTTCTGTCTAACGGTCATGTGTCATGTCCCTTAATACTGCACCTGCTGCTAAAATCTGAAACTTCCTGATACAACTTCCCATATCACATAACTCATCTCAACTTATTCTCACTGGTAATATTATAGTTCATGTGTAACTGTCATTGTGTCTGTCCTTTCGTCTGCACTGCTGCCGTATGAACTCCTGATACACACTTCCAGAATATCCTTCATTCCTAATTCCTCACCTGGTTTATTAGTTTCATGTGATAACTGTCACTTGTGTCTGTCCCTTATCACTCAATGCATCTGCACTGCTCTGACTCCACTGAATACAAACTTCCCAATATCCATTTAACATTGCCTCATTCTCACTGAGGTTTTATACGTTCATGGTGTAACTGTCATTGTGTACTGATCCCTGTTCTCTGCACTGCTGCTTCTGACTCACTGATACAACTTCTCCATATCCATTCATATCCCTCATTCCACTAGGTTATAGTTCTGGTAACTGTCATTATGTGTCTGTACCCTTTCCTCTCTCCTGCACGCTGCCCTCTGACTCCTGATACACACTTCCCAATATCCAATTCATTCCGTCATGTTCACTGGTTTATAAGTGTTTGTGTAAACTTGTCATCTGTGTCTGTCCCTTCTTCTCTTCTCACACTGGCTGCTTTCTGACTCCTGACAACTTCCCAATAATCCACATCATTCCTCATTCTCACTGGTTTAATAGTTCTGTGTAACTGTCATTGTGTCTGTTCCTTTCTCTGCAGCTGCTGCTTCTGACTCCTGAACACATTCCCAACGTATCCATTCATATCCTATTCTCACTGGGTTTATAGTTTTTATCTGTGTAACGTCAATTGTGGTCTGTCCCTTTCTCTTGCACTGCTGCCATCTTGACTTCCTGAATACATCTCCAATATCCCATTCATTCCTCATTCTCACTGGATTTAATAGTTCTGATGTGAACTGTTCCATCGATGTGTCTGTCCGCTATTCTCTTCTCTGACACTGTAGCCTTATCTGACTCCCATGATACCAATACTTCCCAGATATCCATTCATTCCTCCATTCTTCAACTGGGTTTATCAGTTCTGTGAACTTGTCATTGTTCTGATCCTGTATCTCTACTCTGCGCTGCTGCTTCTGACTCCTGATAAACAACTCCCAGTATCCGATATCCATTCCTATTCTCACTGGGTTTATAGTTCTGTGTAACTGTCGATTGTGTCTGTCCCATTTCATCTTCTCTGACCGCTGCTTGCTGAACCTCCTGATAACACTTCCAATATCCATTTCATCTCCTCCATTCTCATGGGTTTTATAGTCTTCTGTGTAATACTGTATTTAGTGTCTGTCCCTTTCTCTGACACGCTGCTAGCTTCTGCCTCCTGATAACAAACTGGTCCCAAATATCCACATATCAATTCCTCATTCTCACTGAGTTTATAGTTTCGTGTCAGCTGTCATTGTGGTCTGTCCCTTCTCTGCAACTGCGGCTTCTGACTCCTGATAACATCCTGTACCCAATATTCATGTACATTCCTCATTCTCACTCAGTGGTTTAATAAGTTCTGTCTAACTGTCATTGTGTCGTGTCCCTTTCCTCTGCAACTGCTGCTTCTGACTCCTGATACAATTCCCAATATCCATTCATTCCTCATTTCTCACTGGGTTTATAGTTCTGTGTAACTGTCATTGTTCTAGTCCCTTTCTCTCGCACTGCATGCCGGGTCCTGAACTCCTGAATACAACTTTCCCCCAATATCCATCTCATGTCCTCATTTCTCACTGGGTTTATAGTTTCTGGTGTAACTGTGCATAGTGTCTGTCCCTTTCCTCTGCCTGCTGCATTCTAGACTCCTGAGACAACTTCCAATATCATTCATAATCCTCATTCTCACTGGTTTAGATAGTTCTGTTATAACTGTCATGTGTCTGTCCCTTTCTCCACTGCTGCTCTCTGACTATCTGTATACATCTACTTCCAATATCCATACAATGTCCTGCATGTCTCACTGGGTTATAGTTTGTGTAACTGTCATTGTGTCTGTCCCTTTCTCTTCTTCTAGCACTGCTGCCTGACTCCTGGAACAACTATCACCAATATCCATCTTACATTCCTGTCAATTCCGACTGGGTTTATAGTTCTTGTACTCTGTCATTGGTGTTGCCCTTTCTCGTTTCTACTGCACTGCTGCTTCTGAACTCCTGATACAACTTACCCAAATATCATTCATTCCACATTCTCAACTGGGTTTATAGTTCTGTGTAACTGGTCATTGTGTCTGTCCCTTCTCTGCACATGCTCTTTGACTCATGAAATAAACATACTCTCCCAATATATTCAATTCCCATCTCTCACTGGGTTTTAATAGTTTCTGTGTAACTGGTCAATTGTGTCTGTCCCCTTTCTCTGCACTGCTGCTTACCATTGACGTCCTGATACAACTTCCCAGATATCATTCATATCCTTCACATTCTCACTGGGTTTTATAGTTCGTGTAACTGTCACTTGTGTCTGTCCCTTTCTCTTCTCTGCCCTGCTGCTTTCTGACACCTGATTACAACTTCCCAACATCCATCTATTCCTCATCTCTTCACTGGGTTTATAAGTTCTGTGTAACTGTCCTTGTGTCTGGTCCCTTCTTGCAAGCTGCTGCTAAATCTGACTCTGAATACAACTCCCAATATCCATTTACATTCCTCATTCATCAACTGGGTAATATTCTGTGTAACTGTCATTAGTGTCTGTCCCTTCTCTGCACTGCTTCGCTTCATGACTCCTGATGACAACTTCCCAATATCCATGTCATCCTCATTCTCCCTCCACTGGGCTTATAGTCTGTGTAACTGTCATGTGTCTGTCGCTTGTTCTCTGCACTGCCTGCTTCTGACCCTGATAAACTTCCCTAATATCCATCAGATCATATCCCTTCATTCTCACGTGGGTTGTATTAGTTCTGTGCTAATTATTGTGGTTGTCACCTTTCTCTTCTCTGCCTGGACTGCTCCTGACTCCTAGAATTACAACTTCCCAATATTCCATTCATTTCCGTCATTCTCACTGGGTTTTATAGTCTGTGTAACTGTATTGTGTCGTCCCTTTCTCTGCAACTGCTGCTTCTGACTCCTGATACATAACTTCCAATATCCATTCATTCTCATTCCTCACTGGGTATATTAAGTTCTGTGTAACTGATCATTGTGTCTGTCCCCCTTTCCTGCACTGGCTTGCTTGACATCCTATACCAACTTCCCAATACTCCATTCATCCTCATTCCACTGGGTGTTATGTTCTGTGTAACTGTTCATTTGTGTCTGTCCTTTCCTCTTCCTGCACTGCTGCTCTGGACTCCTGATACAACTTCCCAATAATCCATTACATGATTTCCTCTTCCACTGGGTTTATAGTTCTGTGTAACTGTCATCCTGTGTCCTGTCCCTTCCTCTTCTCTGCACTGCTGCTTCTGATCCTGATACAACTTTCCCAAGTATCCATTCATTCCTCATCTCACTGGGTTAAGTTCTGGTGTAACTGTCCTTGTGTCTGTCCCTTTCTCTGCACTGCTGCTATCTGCTATCCTGATACAGACTTCCTCAAATATCCATTTCAATAATCCTCACTTCTCACAACCGGGGTGCCGTGGGTTTATAGTTTCTGTGTAAACTGCATTGTGTCCTGTCCTTTCTTCTGCACTGCTGGCTTCTGACTCCTGATAAACTTCCCAATATCCATTCATTCTCATTCCTCCTGGGTTTATAGTTGTGTTAATTCCATTTGTGTCTGTCCATTTCTCGTTCTCTGCAACTGCTGCCGACCTGACTCCTGATACTAACTTCACCACAGTATCCATCAGTTCATCTCCTCATTTCTCACTGGGTTTTAAGGTTCTGTGTAACATGTCCTTTCGTGTCTGTACCCATTATCTCTAGCTATAACCCGCGATGAGGCTGCTTCTGACTCCTGATACAACTTCCCAATATCCATTCATTCGCTCATTCTCACTGGTTTTATATTCGGTGTAACTGGTCATTTGGTCTGTCCCCTTTCTCTGCACTTGCTGCTTCTGAATCCTGATACAGACTTCCAATATGCCATTCCATTACCTCATTCTCACTGGGTTTATTAGTTCTGTGTAATGTCATATGTGTTGTCCTTTCTCTCTCTGCCACTGCGCTTCTGACTCCTGAATACAACATTCCCAAATATGACCATCATTCCTCATTCTCACTGGGTTTTTAGAGTTCTGTGCTAAATGTCATTGTGTCTGTCCCTTTCTCTTCTCTGCAAAACTGCTGCTTCTACTCCTGATACAAACTTCCCATAATCGCATTCCTAGTCCTCATTCTCACCTGGGGTTTATAGTTCTGTGTAACTTCATGTGTCCGTGTCCCTTTTATCATGCACTCTGCTCTCTGCACTCCTGATACAACTTCCCAATATCCATTCATTCCTCATTCTACTGGTTTCTATAGTTCTGTGTAAACTGTCCATGGTGTACTGTCCTTATCTCTGCACTGCAGCTTCTGACTCCATGATAACAATGATCACACATATCCATCATTCCTCATAATCTCAACGAGGGTTATATTCTTATAAACCCTGTTACATGTTGGTGTTGATCCACTTTCTCTTCTTCTGGCACTGCTTGCTTCTCTAGAACTACCTGAATTACAAACTTCAACCAATAATCAACATTTCATTACCCCTAACATTCTCACTCGGGTTATAGATTTTCTGTGTTAACTGTCATTGTGTCTGTCCTTTCTATCTTCTCTGCAACTGCTGCTTCATCTGACCCATCTGATACAACTTCCCATATCCATGATAATTCCTCATTCCTCACTGGGTTTAATAGTGTCTGTTCAACTGTCTGTGTGTCCTGTCCCTTTCGTCTTTCTCCTGCACTGCGCTATCTGACTCCTGATACAACTTCCCAATATCCATTCAGTTCCTCATTCTCACTGGGTTATCACCCTTTCTGTGTAACTTCATTAGTGTCTGTCCCCTTTCCTGACACCTGCTAGCTTTCTGACTCCTTACAAAACTATCCCAATATCCATAAATCATTTCCCTCAATCTCACTGGGTTTCACCTAGTCTCTGTGTAACAAGCTCATATGTCGTGTCTTCTCTTCTCTGCAAACTGCGCCATCTGACTCTGATACACATCTGCCCAATATCCATTCATCTACCATTCTCTCTATCTGCACTGCTGGCCAAAAAAATCTAGACTCCCTGATAACAAACTTCCCAATATCCATAAAATCATCCTACATATCTCACATAAGGGTTTCTCAATAGTTCTGTGTACTCTGTATTCAGTGTCCTGTCCCTTTTCTCATTCTTGGCACTAGCTGCTTCTGAAACTCAATGAATACAACTCCCATATCCATGTCATTCCTCATTCTCACTGGGTTTATAGTTCTGCTGTAACTGTCATTGTTCTGTCCCTTTCTCTTCTCTGCAACTGCTGCCTCTACTATCCATGATAACACTTCCAAGTAATCCATGTCATTCCTCATTCCTCACTGGGTTATAAGTTTCTCGCTCTAACTGTCCATTTGTGTACTGTCCTTCTCTGCACCTGCTGCTTTGTCTGACTCACGATACAACTTTCCAATAGTCCATTCATTCCTCATGTCTCACTGGTTTATAGTTCTGTTAACATGTATTGTGTCTGTCCTATTCTCTCAACTAGCTACGCTTTGACTCTGATACTAACTTTCCGCAATACTCATTCATCATTCCTCATCTCACTTGGGTTTATAGTTTCTGTTGTAACTGTCCATTGTGTCTGCCCTTTCTCTTGTCTCTCTGCAACTGCTCGCTTCTGACTCCTGATACAAATCTTCCCAATATCCATCGTCATGTCCTCATTCCTCACTGTTTATAGTTCTTGTGTACTGTCCATTGTGTTTCCTTTCTCTTCTCTGTCCTGCTGCTTCTTGACTCCTGCATCAACTTCCCAATATACCATTCATTCCTCATTCCTCACTTGGGTTTATAGTTCCTGTCTAACAGCATATGTGTTCTGTCCACTTTCTCATGCACTGCTTGCTTTCTCTCCTGACTCCTGATAGCAGGACTTCCCAATAATCCATTCATTCCTCATTCTCACTGGTTTATAGTTCTGTCAACTGTCAATTGTGTCTGTCCTCTTCTCTGCAACTGCTAGCTCTACTCCTGATACAACTTCCCAATATCCATGATCATTTCCTCATTCTCACTGGGTTCATAGATTTCTGTGATACACTGTCATCTGTGTCCTGTCCCTTTCTCTTCTCTCGCACGTGCATGGCCATTCCTGACTACCTGATACAACTTCCCAATATCTCCATTCATTCCTCTATAAATCCACTGGGTTTTATAGTTCTGATGTACTGTCATGTGTGCTCTGGTGCCCTTTCTCTCTCTTGCACTGCTGCTTCTGACTCCTGATACAACTTCCCAATATCCATTCATTCCTCATTCTCACTGGGTTTATAGTTCTGTGTAACTGTCATTGTCCCTTTCTCTATGCCTGGGAATCACTGGGCTACATTGTTTCAGGAGTCAGAATTAGCTCTCCAAATGGCAGTACAGAGAGGAAATATGAAGAGGGAAGGTGTGAGTTCCATAATCAGGAAAGAAAAGGGCAGAAGAGGATGAGGAGCAGTAAAAGTGACATTTACACTCACCCATCGCTACTGTATATGTTGTCACTCACTGTAGGGAATCGCTGGACACTGGAGGACCAGTACTAGTTATACAAGTAATACCACAGTCAGGAGACTCCTCCTCTAAGTTGGCTTAACCCCTGCATGCTCAGTGTACTCCCAGTTATCCAGTAAAGGGTTTAGTAAGGACAAGATTTGATCAGAACAACTAACAGGGGGCGCATTGGTGTAAGACAGATACTCGTGCCCTGTGCAAATACAGTGACCAGTGGAAGTGACTGCAATCGAGGGCATGTCATGTATGTAACTTTACATCCGCTTTCTCAGATATGTGCAGTTTTAGACTGCTACCACCACACTTTTAACCCAACAATTCTCAGTTAGAATTAGAGGGGCTCTTTTACCAGTACTGAGCAAGTTTGCACCAGGGCAGATCAATATAAAGTGTAAAAGGGCTGAGAGAAGGACTCGGAGTAGGTTTCAATCAATTCATTTTTGAGGGTTAATCCTTTAAAGGGGTTGTTCACTTTTGCATTAACTGTCAATATGATGTAGAGAGGGATATTCTGAGACAATTTGCATTTTTTATCATTTGTGGTTTTTGAGTTATTTTGCTTATTATTCAGCAGCTCTCCAGTTTGCAGTTTCTGCCATCTGGTTGCTAGGGTCCAAATTCCCCCTAACCCTAGCAACCATGCACTGATTTGAATAAGAGACTGGAATATGAATAGGAGAGGCCTGAATAGAAAGAGGAGGAATAAAAAGTAACAATAAAAATACATTTGTAGCCTTACTGAGCATTTGTTTTTTAGATGGGGTCAGTGACCCCCATTTGAAAGCTGGAAAGAGTCAGAAGAAGAAGGCAAATAATTCAAAAACTATAAATAATGAAGGCCAATTGAAAAGATGCTTAGAAGTAGCCATTCTATAATATACTAAAAGTTAACTTAAAGGTGAACGACCCCTTTAATGTCTAGTTCTAAGCAGGTAGTGAAGCAGAGCCCCTACACTATTAACCCTTTAGTGGGTGCATTTCTCTGCATATACATATTTAATTCTGCTCATTTGTTGGGCGTTTCTGGATAATTATCATCACAGTCAGTCAGGAGGCTGCATAGTGCCAAAGTAATAGGGAGGGACTGAATCCAGGCTGTGATTGGGCCAAGAATGTACTTTTTTCATCCAAATTCAGATTCGTCCAAATCCAAGTGCCTGGCCCAACCGGATCCTTAAATTTACGCGACTTTCCTTTTACAAACCAGGAAGAGAAAACATTTTAACTGCTTCCTGCCCATGCTTCTCTTTATCCCTTCCTAGGACTACTTTGCATGTGGAAATTGAGTTTTCGGGTCGGGATTCAGCCAAATCTTTCATGATGGATCTGGCCGAATCCCAAAATTGTGGAGTCAATGCATCCCAAAGGTACTTTGTATCCTATTATATTGTATCATATTCTATACTATTGTATTGTACCATATTCTATACTATTATGTTGTATCATATTCTATACTATTATGTTGTACCATATTCTATACTATTATATTGTATCATATTCTATACTATTGTATTGTATCATATTCTATACTATTATATTGTATCATATTCTATACTATTGTATTGTATCATATTCTATACTATTATATTGTATCATATTCTATACTATTGTATTGTACCATATTCTATACTATTATATTGTATCATATTCTATACTATTATATTGTACCATATTCTATACTATTGTATTGTACCATATTCTATACTATTGTATTGTACCATATTCTATACTATTATATTGTATCATATTCTATACTATTATATTGTACCATATTCTATACTATTATATTGTATCATATTCTATACTATTATATTGTATTGTATTGAGCATAGGTATCCAGCACAATGCTCCATGCTGAGTTCATGTGTAGGAGTTACTATAGAGAGGTCACTGGTATATACAGGTACAAATTTAATGGGTACATTGGTACTGGCCAATAACAGGTGGAATTAACACATTTCATGATGATCGAATCCATCCAATAGAAACACTGTATAGCTGGTGTTTTCCAGGGGGAGGAGTCAATAAATACATATGACGTTCTCTATACTGTGTATATAATGGTGGGCACCCTCCTATGGAAATAAAGGGAGGCTCCAACACAAAGTTCGGGGGGGGGGGGGGTTCACATGAGATGAGTGTTGAATACTTACATAGGAACATGGGGGACAGGCCTGGCATATCACAGGTTAAATTAAAGCACAGTATGATCTGTATATTAACAAGGGGTTACAGATCTGACGCCCGTCATTGAAACTGGGTCTGTGCCTTTAATTGGCAAGAATCCATTTCTCATTGGCTGCAGATGATCCCGCCCCCTGATGCAGATCCCAAATAATGATACTCAGCAACACTATACAGTTCCTAATAGCAGCGGCCGCGCTTGCTGCCTCCGAGTGTACCCTGTCCAAACCACAGGCTTTAGATACACCCTTCATTCAAGCACGGCCGCTGCTATTCTATTGATAAAAACAAAAAAGAAACAAAAAGAGACAATCGGCATGCGAGTCCGTCCCACCGCCAAACTGGGAGGGGGGAACCAACAGAAATATAAAAAAGCAACTAAAAGTAGCACCAGATACGGGGGTCTCAGAGTGAAAGGGGGAGGGGTCTATATTTGGGGGAGCAGTATGGCACTGCCAACCTCATGCCCAAAGTCACAGAAACACGTCAGCCGTTAATTGGTGCAGTTCAACACAGAGGAATTAACATTCACCAGGGACAATTCTAGTGGCATTTAACTGAACCCAAACCATTATTTTCTTTAAATAGTCCCCCACGTGGCCACTTACCCTCCCACTGAACTTGCCACACGCTCATTATATGGGCGACACCCTCTTCAGCAGCAGCAATTGTCAGACAAGTTACATATAAATAAATGTGGCAGCTGCAATAGAGACTGGCACATGGGTAAGTGGGGGGAGGGGAGAGGTAATGTCACATGATCATTTCTCTAAATAAAAACCAATAAATCCCAAGATTAAAAAACAAAAATAAAAGAGTTCAGAAAGGAGAACCCGTTGGGACCTGAGGCCTATATAAGAGACGTGTGCTTTACACAACCCAGCGGCTCCGGCTTTCAGCCCCATCTGCTCCAGGGGTCCCATTACTGGCAGTGAACTGGGAGGAGTCAATCCCATATTTACTGTTACTGGACCAAGAGCTCACGATCAGTCGGGGGCTGGTGTTGTATAAAAATCCAAATAAAAGCGAGGGGTCGCGGGGGTGTTGGAAATCAAACGGCACCAGAAACATTCAGTTGGTCTTTTTCATAGTTTATGTCAGTTGCCACAGGAGAGGTTTGTAGTTGCCCCTTATGAAGGGTTCCGAGTCCATTGTTGGTTCCACCCAGAGGCGGATCTGGTCTGTGGGAATTAGAGGACTACTGCAGACTGGAGGCCGATCTTCTCCTCCTCCTCTAGTCAGTCTGTATTGGGCTTTTTCAGTGAGAAGGGGAGAATGTTGAAGTGTTTGCTCAGCTGGTTCACCTGCAACGGGAGAGAGAAATAGGAATAAATAGGCAGGAGAGAGAGAGAGAGAGAGAGAGAGAGAGAGAGTGTAAATAGGAATAGACAGACAGGAGAGCGAGAGAGAGGGGGAGAGAGAGAGAGAGAGAGAGAGAGAGAGAGAGAGAGAGAGAGAGAGAGAGAGAGAGTGTAAATAGGAATAGACAGACAGGAGAGCGAGAGAGAGAGAGAGAGAGAGAGAGAGAGAGAGAGAGAGAGAGAGAGAGAGAGTAAATAGGAATAAATAGACAGGAGGAGAGACTGAGAGAAATAGGCGCGAGAGAGAGTGTAATAGGAATAAATAGACAGGAGAGAGAGAGAGAGAGAGGAGAGGAGAGAGAGAGAGAGAGAGAGAGGAGAATAGGAATAAATAGGCAGGAGAGAGAGAGAGTGAGAAAATAGGAATAAATAGGCAGGAGAGAGAAAGAGAGAGAGAGAGAGAGAGGGGGAAGGAGAGGAGAGAGAGGGGGAGAGAGAGAGAGAGAGGGGGAGAGAGAGAGAGAGAGAGAGAGAGAGAGAGAGAGAGAGAGAGAGAGAGAGAGAGAGAGAGAGAGAGAGAGAGAGTAAATAGGAATAGACAGACAGGAGAGCGAGAGAGAGAGAGAGAGAGAGAGAGAGAGAGAAGAGAGAGAGAGAGAGAGAGAGAGAGAGAGAGAGAGAGAGAGTAAATAGGAATAAATAGACAGGAGAGAGAGACTGAGAGAAAATAGGCGCGAGAGAGAGTGTAAATAGGAATAAATAGACAGGAGAGAGAGAGAGAGAGAGAGAGAGAGAGAGAGAGAGAGAGAGAGAGAGAGAGAGAGAGAGAGAGAGAGAGAGAGAGAGAGAGAATAGGAATAAATAGGCAGGAGAGAGAGAGAGTGAGAAAATAGGAATAAAAAGGCAGGAGAGAGAGAGAGTAAATAGGAATAAATAGACAGGAGAGAGAGAGAGAGAATAAATAGGCAGGAGAGAGAGTGAGAGAAAATAGGAATAAATAGGCAGGAGAGAGAGAGAGAGAGAAATAGGCGCGAGAGAGAGAGAGAGAGAGAGAGAGAGAGAGGAGAGAGAGAGAGAGAGAGAGAGAGAGTATAAATAGGAATAAATAGACGAGAGAGAGGGAGAGTGAGAGAGAGAGAGAGAGAGAGAGAGAGAGAGAGAGAGAGAGAGAGAGAGAGAGAGAGAGAGAGAGTAAATAGGAATAAATAGACAGATGATAGATGTATCCCACTCACCACATTGACGCCGTAATGAATATGAGCCACAGTCACCAGCACCGTCACCAGAACCAGCGCCAGGGTCTCGTATTGAGATTCGACTCCTGAGACGGACACGCCCACAGCCAATGTGAGGGGGAGGAGCAACCAGCTGAGAGGTTGGCACCGCGTGTTGCTCATCTGGCACACGATCAGCTGACACTGGAACACACAGCGACAACATGAGCACAATCATCATCATCATCATCATCATCATGAAATGACACTGCAGCTCTGGCACATACAGCTTGTGTATCATTAAAGGCACAGGCCAGCATTCTGATTGGACTTACGGTGATGTTGGCAAAGGTGGTTCCCACCATAAAGTAGAAGAGCCGGGGGTGTTGCTCCAGGATGTTGGAAGGAGAAGCGAAAATCCAGAAAGTAGAGAGGATGAAGAGCAGCACGGGAGAGATAATGGGGAGCATGGCCTCATACAGTGACCCGTGTTTCAGGGTGTTGTCTCTATAGGCTCTGCCGGGGGGAAACAATCTGGTTACACAATTAAAGGGACAGCGCAAGCTCCAATACTCACATTGGAGTCAGCTGCAAACTATTCTCACTGGGCTGGGGAACCCTCTACATTTAATGGGCCCCTGGCTCCTGGGAAATGGGGTGAAGTTTTATAGTAGAGTGTGGCAGAATTCTGCACTGAAATACATTTCTCAAAAGAGCAAACAGATTTTTTTATATTTCATTTTGAAATCTGACATGGGGCTAGACATATTGTCAGTTTCCCAGCTGCCCCCAGTCATGTGACTTGTGCTCTGATAAACTTCAGTCACTCTTTACTGCAAGTTGGAGTGATATCACCCCCCCCAGCAGCCTAACAACAGAACAATGGGAAGGTAACCAGATAGCAGCTCCCTAACACAAGATAACAGCTGCCTGGTAGATCTAAGAACAGCACTCAATAGTAAAATCCAGGTCCCACTGAGACTCATTCAGTTACATTGAGTAGGAGAAACAACAGCCTGCCAGAAAGCAGTTCCATCCTAAAGTGCTGGCTCTTTCTGAAATCACATGACCAGGCAAAATGACCTGAGATGCACCTACTCACCAATATTACAACTAAATACACTTGTTGCTTCAGGAATGACATTTTATATTGTAGAGTCAATTATTTGCAGTGTAATTTAGAAATAAAATCAGGACAGAATCCATCATTGATGTTGCTGAACTACAGCCCCCACCATGCTCTGACCCATGGGTATACGTTGTATAATGCATTGTCCTATATGATATGGACTGTGCACTGTGATGCTTCTGCTTGTGGGCTGGCACCCGTCCACCATCATCACTGCGTGAAATGGACAGTTCTGATTGGGCAGTCACTGCATGCTGGATGATACCAGTAGAAAGGGACTGGATGGAGCAAACTTACTTGAACACGTTGTAAAGGCTCATGGGGAGGGTCACACACAGGGCACAGCCTGGAATGAAGGAAAGCACAGTAGTGAACATTTAATATAGTGAAGTGAACCTGCTATAAAATATGGGGCAGATTTATCAAGGTTTGAATTGAAAATTGGAATTTTAGAGTTTTTTATGGGCAAAACTAGCAAATTGGACTTGGGAATTATCCAAATTTGATTCGAGATTTTCAAAAAAATACAAAATTCTAATTAAATTTCCTATATTTATCATACTCTGGCCTTTAAGAACTCAAATTCAGCTATTTTCTACCTAAAACCTTCCAAATTGCTGTTTATGTCAATGGGAGATGTTGAGTTGTTTGCAGCCTTCCTGAAAAAACTAACCGAGAATTCAAATTCGATTCGAGTTTTCGGGCCAATCCTATTCACAAAATTTGCATTCAATAACAAATTACGATTGGTCGAATTTCGAGTTCAGGGGGAGTTTAAAAGACTCAAATGAATTCCAAATTCGACCTTTGATAAATGTGCCTCTATATGTTATAGGTAATGCTCCTCTAGGGACAGACTGGGGAGTAACCCCCGATACTGTAAGAGGGTATAGCCCCTTAAATCTGTGGGGTAAGAAGCAGTGCAGTGGGCTGTGTATTCAGGAGGTATAGAATTAGTGGAGGTCACTTTCACCCCTCCCCCAGCTCTCTGGGTGCCTCACCTGTATGGCAGCTCCGTTTAGATCAATAATAACAGTGTCCAGCCTGGAGACTACACAAGCGATATTCCCAATATATAATAAATAAAGTACCCCCTATTGTAAAATATAAGGATATTATAAGTTACCGAGAAGTTTCATGACCTTTTATACAGGTCATGGAACTCAGAGGTTACTTCTAATATCCTCATAATTTCCAACAAGGGATACTTTATTTATTATAATACACAAGTTTTAGTGAGTCATGTGACAGAAATGACATCACAACTCACCGTTTATAACTGATGACATCACTAGTCACCATTTATAAGGATATAATTTACAAGATATTCATGGCTTTTTTGTATTATATATATATATGTATATACACAATATATAGAGGTAGATAATCACAGGGTGGGCAACTTACCAACAATCATGGAAGTGAAGAGGTCTCGGTACAAGATGTTGAAAAACGCTGGGGTGTACCAGGCCTCCACCCCCACCATGGCGGTCACCAGATAAACACAGGAGATGGTCTGTAACACAATCACATTTACATTGCTCCTTAAAGGTGAACTAAACCCAGAACATGAATATGCCCAAAAATACCATATTTTCTATAGTGAACTTATTGCACGAGGCTAAAGTTTGAGCTTGTCAATAGCAGCAATGATCCAGGACTTCAAACTTGTCACAGGGGGTCACCATCTTGGAAAGTGTCTGTGACACTCACATGCTCAGTGGGCTCTGATTGGCTGTTGAGAAGCTAAGCTTAGGGCTCGTCACTAATTATCCAGCAGAAAATGAGCTTCCCTGGCTGTAATATAAGCTGATGCTACAGGTTTGCTGATTATTCAATTCTGATGCTAATTGCACTGCATCAGCAGAAAAGAAGATGGGGAGCTACTGGGGCATCTTTGGAGACACAGATCTTTACTGCTAAAGGGCTGTGGTTACCTTGGGCTGGTACAGAAGCACAAAACATCATGTACAACATTTCTACCTACTTCTTTAGTTAGGCTTTAGTTATCCTTTAAAGAAGAAGGAAAGCTACAGAAGCAGTTTATTGCCAATAGATTAGCCACAATAGTACAAGCTATAACAATATATTTATTCTGCAGAATGCTTTACTATCCACTATTTTGGATTCGGCCGAACCCCTGAATCCTTCGCGAAAGATTAGGCCAAATACCGAACCAAATCCAAATCATAAACTTCCTGCCTGAGTCTCTCCCTGCTCACTCATAGCTCTGGGCTCAGATTACAGCAGGGAGAGAGAGGAGCAAACTGAGCATGCTCAAGCCCTAGCCCTGGAGGTTTAAGCTGAAAACAGTTAGTCTGATACAGAAGCCCATGAGTACACAATAGAAGGAAAGAAATGTGGTGTTTCTTTTGACAGAGGACTCAGAGCAGCATTACTTTGAGGGGTTACTGATGTATTTATATAGACCTTTCTGATAAATCTTACTTAGTTTTAGCCTTTCCTTCTCCTTTAAATGTCTCCGCTATATCCGCCAGTGCAGATGCTCAGTACAGTGAATGGTGGGAGCACTTACCACTTGGCTCAAGTCGTAGCCCCAGGGCAGAAAGAGAATGCCCGTGTTGTATTTCTCCCAGTGTGAGAGGATGAAGGAGAACAGGACCACCCATAGCAGCAGGTAAAGCACCAGGACGCTGACCCCTGTCTCCCCACGACCAAATATGGAGTAGACTGTCACCACAAAGAATATACAGGCCCAGCTGTCCAGTCCGTGATCAAACAGCTCCCCCAGTGGTGTACTGGAGTTGGTCCTCCGAGCTTGTTTGCCATCCACTCCATCTGAAATACACACCAGATGTCCATTAGCCCTCAAATTCCATAAATATATAATATTATATATATATATAACATGCATCATATTCTTCCTATTGTAGTGATGCAGAAAATACAGGAGTATTGAGAATTAGACTGCACGCACACACTTACCTAGAGTATAAGATGTGAAGTTCAGCAAGCCCGCAAGAATCCACACCCAGTTGGGCACGTGCACCTGACCTGGAGCTGCAAATACACAGAAGGGGGTAGTGAGGAGGTGCACCTGTATTTGCTCCAGCTCTGTCCCACATGGACTAAACATTCCCACAGTAATTGGAGTGGTTGACCTTTAACTTTTAATATGTTAAAGAATGGCCTAGGCAACTTTTCAATTGGTCTTCATTATTTATTTTGTCTAGTTTTTCCATTATTTGCTTTATTTTTCTGGCTCTTTTCAGCTTCCAAATGGGGGGGGGTCACTGACCCCATCTAAAAACCAAATGCTCAGTAAGGCTACAAATGTATTGTTATTACTACTTTTTATTACTCGTCTTTCTATTCAGGCCTCTCCTATTCATATTCCAGTCTCTTACTCAAATAAGTACATGGTTGCTAGGGGAATTTGGACCCTAGCAACCAGATTGCTGAAATTGCAAACTAAAGAGTTGCTGAATAAAAGCTAAATAACTCCACAAATGATAAACACTAAAAACCAATTGCAAATGGTCTCAGAATATCGCTCTCTACATGATACTAACAGTTAATTTAAAGGTGAACAACCTTTGGAGTGGAGACGACCAACAGCAGTTGCTACAGGGGGATACATAGTGAATAAAGTGCCCCCTATTGTAAAATATAAGGATATTATATAGTGAATAAAGTACCCCCTCTTGTAAAATATAAGGATATTATAAGTTACCGAGGAGTTTCATGACCATATAAAAACACGAGGCCGAAGGCCGAGTGTTTTTATACAGGTCATGGAACTCCGAGGTAACTTATAATATCCTCATATTTTACAACTGGGGGTACTTTATTTATTATAATACACAAATTTTAGTGAGTCATGTGACAGAAATTACATCACTACTCACTGTTTATAACTGATGACATCACTACTCACCGTTTATAAGGATATCATTTACAAGATATTCACGGCTTTTGTGTATTATAAGTTAATACACTAGGCCAAAGTTCAAGAAACTCCAAGGTGACTTCTAATATTCTGATATTTTCCAACAGGGGGTAGTTTATTTATTATAATACACAAGTTTCAGTGAGTCATGTGACAGAAATGACATCACTAAGCACCGTTCATTAGGATATCGTTTACAGGATATTCATGGCTCTTGTGTATTATATATAGTGGATAATGTACCCCCTTACTGAAATTTATATAGTGAATAAAGTACCCCCTCTTGTAAAATATAAGGATATTATAAGTTACCAAGGAGTTTCATGACCATATAAAAGTATGAGGCCGAAGTCCGAGGTAACTTCTAATATCCTCATATTTTACAACTGGGGGTACTTTATTTATTATAATACACACATTTCAGTGAGTCATGTGACAGAAATGACATCAGAACTCACCGTTTATAACTGATGACATCAGAACTCCCTGTTTATAAGGATATAATTTACAAGATATTCATGGCTTTTGAGTATTATATAGTGAATAAAGTACCCCCTCTTGTAAAATATAAGGATATTATTAGTTACCGAGGAGTTTCATGACCATATAAAAGTACGAGGCCAAAGGCCGAGTGTTTTTATACAGGTCATGGAACTCCGAGGTAACTTCTAATATCCTCATATTTTACAACTGGGGGTACTTTATTTATTATAATACACAAATTTTAGTGAGTCATGTGACAGAAATTACATCACTACTCACCGTTTATAACTGATGACATCACTACTCACCGTTTATAAGGATATAATTTACAAGATATTCATGGCTTTTGTGTATTATATAAATATATTGAGCAGCACAACCGCTCCCCACGTGTGCCAAGCTTACCTGAAGCATAGAAGCCTGGATCAAAAAACGCCATCAAAAAAAAGGTGAAAACCAAAAGTAGGAAACCGCTAAAAGTGATCAGATTTGGAGCCAGCCATGTAGGGAAGAACTACGAAGAGAGAGAGAAATGATTAGTTCCATACATTTCCTCTGTGATCAGAGCAATGGCTAAAGAAACAAACTGTATTGTACAACACAGCAGGAACAGTCCCCTAAGTTTACTCATAGTCTGTACAGAGAGATCCCATAAAACTATGGCAGTATAGGTATTCCCTGTACTAAGCACAATTCAGCAGGAACAGTCCCCTAAGTTTGCTCGTAGTCTGTACAGAGAGATCCCATAAAACTATGGCAGCATAGGTATTCCCTGTACTAAGCACAATTCAGCAGGAACAGTCCCCTAAGTTTGCTCATAGTCTGTACAGAGAGATCCCATAAAACTATGGCAGCATAGGTATTCCCCTGTACTAAGCACAATTCAGCAGGAACAGTCCCTAAGTTTGCTCATAGTTTGTACAGAGAGATCCCATAAAACTATGGCAGCATAGGTATTCCCTGTACTAAGCACAATTCAGCAGGAACAGCCCCTAAGTTTGCTCATAGTTTGTACAGAGAGATCCCATAAAACTATGGCAGCATAGGTATTCCCTGTACTAAGCACAATTCAGCAGGAACAGTCCCTAAGTTTGCTCATAGTCTGTACAGAGAGATCCCATAAAACTATGGCAGCATAGGTATTCCCTGTACTAAGCACAATTCAGCAGGAACAGTCCCTAAGTTTGCTCATAGTCTGTACAGAGAGATCCCATAAAACTATGGCAGCATAGGTATTCCCTGTACTAAGCACAATTCAGCAGGGTGGCATGGGTACAATAAAGACAATAAGATTTAGGTTAAATGATAAAACAGTGATGATGGTAAGTCACACTTACCCGCACTATTGAGTTCCAGAAGGGGTGCATGACATAGAGGGACAGTGGGTTGGTATCCACAGCGCTGTACTGTAAGAGAAAACAAGAGGAGTGTTACACAAGCTGACATTTGCCTGCAACTCATTCAATATACTCAGAGTGGCAGTCACACACACACACACACATATATATATAATACACAAAAGCCATGAATATCCTGTAAATTATATCCTTATAAACGGTGAGTTCTGATGTCATCAGTTATAAACGGTCAGTTCTGATGTCATTTCTGTCACATGACTCATTGAAATTTGTGTATTATAATAAATAAAGTACCCCCAGTTGTAAAATATGAGGATATTAGAAGTTATCTCGGAGTTCCATGACCTGTATAAAAACACTCCGCCTTCGGCCTCGTACTTTTATATGGTCATGAAACTCCTCGGTAACTTATAATATCCCTATATTTTACAAGAGGGGGTACTTTATTCACTATATATTAATATATCCATACCCTATCGATCACATGATACAATTTTGTGCTCTGGTACCAAGTGCTCTGGATATAGGAAAGGTTCTGACAAAACTCCTTTATTTTACTTGGAAGACTCCCATAAATGCTGCTCCCCCCCCACACTAGTAACAAGTGTGATAAATGTAAGCCCTTGCCCTTTAAAGGGGTTGTTCGCCTTTAAATTAACTGTTAGTAAGATGTAGAGAGGGATAAGGTGAGACAATTTGCAATTGGTTTTCCTTTTTTATTATTTGTGGATTTCGAGTTATTTAGCTTTTTATTCAGCAGCTCTCCCGTTTGTAATTTCAGCAATCTGGTTGCTATGGTCCAAATTCCCCTAGCAACCATGCACTGATATGAATAAGAGACTGGAATATGAATAGGAGAGACCTGAATAGAAAGATGAGGAATAAAAAGTAGCAATAACAATACATTTGTAGCCTTACTGAGCATTTGTTATTTAGATGGGGTCAGCGACCCCCTCCCCCATTTGAAACTGGAATGAGTCAGAAGAAGAAGAAGAAGGCAAATAATTAAAAAACTATAAAAAATAAACAATGAAGACCAGTTGAAAAGTTGCTTAGAGTTGGCCATTCTATAACATACCAAACATTGACTTAAAGGGGCTGTTCACCTTCCAAACATTTTTTTCAGTTCGATTGCTTTCAGATTGTTCCCCAGAAATAAAGACTTTCATCAATTATTTTCTATTATTATTTTTATTTATTTATTTTTTACAGTTTTTCCAAAATCTGCATTTAAAGTCCCTGTCTCTGGTGTTTGAGTGACAGCTCAGTAATTCAGGTGCAGGTTCTGTTACAATTTTACAACACTGAGTTGATCCATTTCTCAGCAGCATCTCTGGAGTCTCAGTAACTATTGTATCAAGTCTAACAACTGCCTGTAATGAAACTCAGGGATTCTGCTCAGCAGGGACATACACACGAAATGTATCAACTAAATGTACGGAAAGCATTTTAGGACATCATCAGGAGAACACACGCTCCTGCATTCCCTCTCCTAAAGAACAAGTATGCAGACTCGTCTCTTATTCTACTCACTGACCCAAAGAAACTGCAGTCACACCTCCATGCTGCCCAAATTTGCTGTTGCAATCTCCCCCCCTTGTGGTTCATTTCTCATCCGTCCCTCCTCGACCCTCCCACCTCTGTCCTCGGCCCTCCCACCTCTGTCCTCGGCCCTCCCACCTCTGTCCTCGGCCCTCCCACCTCTGTCCTCGGCCCTCCCACCTCTGTCCTCGGCCCTCCCACCTCTGTCCTCGGCCCTCCCACCTCTGTCCTCGGCCCTCCACCTGGTCCTCGGCCCTCCCACCACTGTCCTCGGCCCTCCCACCTCTGTCCTCGGCCCTCCCACCTCTGTCCTCGGCCCTCCCACCTCTGTCCTCGGCCCTCCCACCTCTGTCCTCGGCCCTCCCACCTCTGCCCACCCACCTCTGTCCTCGGCCCTCCCACCTCTGTCCTCGGCCCTCCCACCTCTGTCCTCGGCCCTCCCACCTCTGTCCTCGGCCCTCCCACCTCTGTCCTCGGCCCTCCCACCTCTGTCCTCGGCCCTCCCACCTCTGTCCTCGGCCCTCCCACCTCTGTCCTCGGCCCTCCCACCTCTGTCCTCGGCCCTCCCACCTCTGTCCTCGGCCCTCAGACCTCCCACCTCGGCCTTCATTACAAAAGCCCTCCGTCCTCAGCCCCCCCCTCAGCTCTCAGCTTGGTTACGAGCGGAGGTCTGAGCACGGAGGGCTAAGGAGGGAGGGCTGAAGAATGAACCACATGGGGGAGATTGCAACAGCAAATTTGGGCAGTATGGAGGTGTGACTGCAGTCTCTTCGTATCAGTGAGTAGAATAAGAGACGAGTCTGCATACTTGTTCTTTAGGAGAGGGAATGCAGGAGCGCGTGTTCTCCTGATGATGTCCTAAAATGCTTTCCGTATAAATGGATCAATTTAGAACAGTGTCCAGGGTCATCTACCCTCCTCCCAGAGCTGCTTTAGAAGGTGAAAAGTGACACTTTACACATGAATATTAGAAAAATGTTACACATAGAAAATAGAAAGTCTGGTGATCTATCTGAAAACAACTATTTGTTTGAAGGTGAATTGCCCCTTTAATACCAATGCTATACCCGTACCCCTTCATTCCAACACTGCTGCCACAATCTCATGCTCAGTATTTGTCCCTCTTGCTCCATGAGTATCTCCCAGGCCTGCGGTGATCTAGTGCCCAAGAGCTGACTCTCTGTATTGCCCACTGGAGGGGCAGAGGAACAGGTCCCACGTGGAGCATGAATACAGACAGACAGCTGCCAGTGCCAAGCACACTCTGGGGCATCACCTGATACACTATCCACAGGACTGGCACAGAACAAGGATCCGGCTCACAGGTCAGATAATAAAGAATTGTACAAGTGTGACCCCGGCTCATTAGTCTCATGTTTCCTCCACTTCTACTGATTCAACTGATCCGACCTCACAGCACAAATCCAATCTCCTCTGTCTGTGTTTGGGAATCGGATCCATCCCCAGGGCTTAAAGGAACAGTTCAGTGTGAAAATAAAAACTGGGTAAATAGATAGGCTGTGCAAAATAAAACATGTATCTAATATAGTTAGTTAGGCAAAAATGTAATGTATAAAGGCTGGAGAGACTGGATGTGTAACATAATAGCCAGAACACTACTTCCTGCTTTTCAGCTCTCTAACTCTGAGTTAGTCAGTGACTATAAGGGGGGCCACATGGGACATAACTGTTCAGTGAGTTTGTAATTGATCCTCAGCATTCAGCTCAGATTCAAAAGCAACAGATATGACCCATGTGGTCCCCCCTCAAGTCTCTGATTGGTTACTGCATGGTAACCAATCAGTGGAAAGCAAGAGAGCTGAAAAGCAGGAAGTAGTGTTCTGGCTATTATGTTACACATCCAGTCACTCCGGCCTTTATACATTACAGTTTTGCCTAACTAACTATATTAGATACATTATTTTTTTTGCACAGACTGTCTATTTACCCAGTTTTTATTTTACACTGAACATTTCCTTTAATTCTTTCCTCAAATCTGTGCCAGGGCTCCCTGAATAGGGCCCAATAGAGAAGATACTGCCCCGAGAGAACAACACAATGACAGAGCAACGTACCACAGGCAGGCAATCAGTACGGCAGCGCCATCCACAGACTAGATACAGAAGCTGCTTCAGGAAGAGGGGCTGTGTGCCTTGCCATTAAATACCCTGTACAGCTATGGGATCCGGAAATCTGTTATCCAGAAAGCTCTGAATTACGTAATGCCCATCTCTCCATTTTATCCAAATAATCCTTTCCTTTTTCTCTCTGTACAGGTATGGGACCTGTTACCCAGAATGCTCGGGACCTGTGGCTTTCCGCATAACGTACCTTGCAGGTACGAAACGCGTAGGGCCTATGGAGATGCATCAATACTTTTAATTATGACTAATAAACTTTTTAACTTATATTATTGGCCCTGTGGATTCCTCTGAGTGCCACATAGCCCTGTTCTTTTGCCAACATGAAAGTTTGAACACATTTCTGTGGTTTTTATGTGTTATTACAGTTTTGCTAATGAAGGTCAATTGCCCTTCATTAAATATAAGCTGCAAGTTACAGTTTCCCCAAGAGACTGGCTTATTTTATAATATATATTTGTTACAATTGTTTCTTTGCTTATCTTAAATTGGTACAATTGTTTCTTTGTTCATCTTAAATTGGTACAATTGTTTCTTTGTTCATCTTAAATGGTTACAAAAGTATCAAAGTGCAGCAGCCACGTATTCAGGGACAAAAGTCGATTACATTTTAGAAACATTGTATCTTTTTCTGGCTGTTCAGTGCAGGAGATCAAAGAGAAAGTCGGACATTTCAGTAACAATCTGGGACTGTGGGTTGAGCTGTCGAAATCGGGACTGTCCCGTGAAAAACGTCACAGTTGGGAGGTGTGTAGATAATGTGGGGGGCATAGATGTCAGCAGATGTCTGTGTATAAAGGCAAAGTTAAGGCACATGATGGGTAGGAAAGTGAGTAGGGGGAGTGGAGATGTATGAAGGGAGGTAATAATGAGGAATGACAGTTTGGTTGGAGTTTGACCTGTTACACAAACACAGTGACATGTGGCAAGTTTATTTATTGTATCAAACCAAATAAAGACAAGTCCTAACGATTAATAAGTTTGTACGGCACCCCCTCCCCCCAGGCAGTTCATTTACAGACACGACACTCTCATTGGCTACATGCTGGATCTAGTATTGGATTCACAGAAGGGAAGAAATATAACTTGCACCCCAACTGCCACACCCAGGCATCTGTCAGGAGTGTAGGTTCCCAGGAGGCTGCCAGTGGGTGCTGGGAGTATTAGTTCCACAGCATCTATATGCCCTACACCCTTCCCTGACTGCACCAGCGCAACATAACAAAGATTATATTAGAGATATGGTATGTTAGAAATACTAAGAACATGCTGTAGCCCCACGCATTCTGAGCGGTTTGTATAAAAGAATAATGAGGGTGGGAGACTTCAATACAAGCAGATCTTGTGTCTTCTCTACAAGCTCATTAAGAATTAATAGGCCTCTCACACATTCCACTCATCTATATCCACTGTCACATGATCAGCTGGCGGGCCGTTTTTGGGGGACAGGAGCCCACACAATAGGCTGATCTATAATGGGCAGAGATCAGAGGGCTCATGCTGAGCTGCAAGTAAAAGCCTGACACTATAAGGATAATCAGAGAGTTGCAGTTATACACCAGCACTAAATGCCAAGCCATGAAATCTGGTTAATGACAGACAGCTCATAGTGACTCCCACCAGTAATGTGGGTCATGGGCATGTGACCAAGAGGCTGTATGTGATACACATGATATACGGGCTTCAAACCATCATGTCTGACTAGTGTGCAGAACAATGAAACACTGGAAGAAAGGACTTTGTATACTGGGCAGTACATTCCATTATTAGCCCTGATTTACTCTTTACAGTAGTATATAGTATATCCTCTCTCCCTACACTGTATGAACAGCAATATATATATGTAGAGCAGAATATGTATGTATGTAGCAGTGTTTAGTAGATCTCTCCCTGCACTGTATGCACAGCAGTATATAGTATATATAGAGCAGTATATGTATATATGTAGCAGTATATAGTATATGTAGAGCAGTATATGTGTATATGTAACAGAATATAGCAAATATAGCAGTATATAGTACATGTAGAGCAATATATGTGTATATGTAGCAGTATGTAGTATATATAGAGCAGTATATGTGTATATGTAGCAGTATTTAGTAGATGTAGCAGTATATAGTATATGTAGAGCAGTATATGTATATATGTAGCAGTATTTAGTATATGTAGCAGTATATAGTATATATAGAGCAGTATATGTGTATATGTAGCAGTATTTAGTAGATGTAGAGCAGTATATAGTATATGTAGAGCAGTATATAGTATATGTAGAGCAGTATAGCATATATGTAGCAGTATATAGTATATATGTAGAGCAGTATATGTATATATGTAGCAGTATTCAGTAGATGTAGAGCAGTATATGTATATATGTAGAGCAGTATATGTGTATATGTAGCAGTATTTAGCGGATGTAGAGCAGTATATAGTATATATGTAGAGCAGTATATGTATATATGTAGAGCAGTATATAGTATATATGTAGAGCAGTATATGTATATATGTAGAGCAGTATATAGTATATATGTAGAGCAGTATATCGTATATATGTAGCAGTATTTAGTATATGTAGAGCAGTATATCGTATATATGTAGCAGTATTTAGTATATGTAGAGCAGTATATGTATATATGTATCAGTATTTAGTATATGTAGAGCAGTATATAGTATTTATGTAGCAGTATTTAGTATATGTAGAGCAGTATATGTATATATGTAGAGCAGTATATATGTAGCAGTATTTAGTATATGTAGAGCAGTATATGTATATATGTAGCAGTATTTAGTGGATCTCTCCCTGCACAGGAAGTAGAGGACAAGGTGACAGAGGAGAAAGGGGCAAATGTGATGGAAAAGGAGAGAGCTGGAGAGGAAGTGGAGAAATAGGGAGAATAACAGGAACACAGGGAATACGAGGAATATGGAAAGGGAAAGGGAAAGGGACAAGGGAAACACATGGAGATATACACTTACTGGCACAGGCACAAAGCCACACATTTATAGCAGGACTTCCAGGCACCGCTTCCTGCACCCACTACTACTGAGGGTTCCACAAGATTACCCAGAAGCACTTGCCACACACACATAAGCTACACCATGTGGATATGGAACGTCTCTTCTCTGCACAACACATAGATAATGATGTAAATAATAATAATAATAATAATAATAATAATAATAATAATGTACATGCATTCCCTGGGAAGTCTCTGAGCTACAGTCTGTACAGAGCACACTGACCCCACAATATAATAATTCAGTGGAGGGAGAACAAAAGCCAATTGTGTATAAGGACAAAGGCCACTGTACTGCCTCCCACCCAAATACATTGCCCACTCATAGTAACAGCCACTGGTACCGGGGTCTCCCCACTTCCACCACATACGTCACTGACACAAACCAAAATTGGGGGCCACAGATGCCCCAGCGCCCACTACACAATGAGAAATGAACTGGAATGGAATGGAATGCACTGGAGCATGAAGGGCCCTCGGGAGCAGACAAGAGCCTTTCCAGCCCAGGGGCCCCTGTTTCAACATCACACCCTGTTGCCTCAGAACTGCCCCTAAGAGTCTATTGACCCCAGATAACGGAGGCAAGCATGAAAGCGAGGGGTTAAGTGTTTGCCAGGGGGTAGCACTTGACTTGAGTGCAAATACTGCAATGAGTACGGCAACCCAGAGGGCCCCTGAGCCTGGAGAGGAGCGATGATATCCAATAGTCACATGGCTGGGTGACACTGAGAGGGGCACGTGGGGTAACTGTCAGCCAAAAATCACATCCATCTTGCCTGGAATGCACAGCAGCCAATCATAGAGCAGCGCTGATCCTAAATAAGGAAAGAGCCACATCCAATAATAAGGGAAGGGAAAATCCTGTAGGAAAGGATTAGCTAAATATATCCCAGATCCTAGAGTGAAGCAATGTTCCACATTATGGACCCCTGATACAGAAACCCCTGGATAATGGATCCAATACCTGTATAGAAACAGAGCAATAAACTGCAGTGCCCCATAATTATAATGTGTGAGATGGGGAGCTGCCATAGAGCTTGTGCAGGGAGCAGTGTAGTCAAATAATCAGTTGGAACTTGCCCTTACATTTACCCCTGCCACATATGTGCCACTGATACCAGTCTTGTCCTGAACACTCCGTGCCCTTCCCTCTCTGTAACACAATCTGTGCCCGTCTCACACTATACACAGACATCACCAGGGCTTCTGCCAACCACCACTAACTGATACCAGGGGCTAATAAACTACTGACTAATTAACCTGCGTTACTTGCCCACTGCCAATACATCTGTACCAGGGGCAGATAGAGAGGGGGCAGCGGTGCAGATAGAGAGGGGGCGACGGGGCAGATAGAGAGGGGGCGAGAGGGGGCGGCGGGGCAGATAGAGGGGCGGCGGGGCAGATAGAGAGGAGGGGCGGCGGGGCAGATAGAGAGGAGGGGGCGGCGGGGCAGATAGAGAGGGGGGGCGGCGGGGCAGATAGAGAGGGGGGGCGGCGGGGCAGATAGAGAGGGGGGGCGGCGGGGCAGATAGCGAGGGGGCGGTGGGGCCCCCTCTCTATCTGTGGGGGGGGGGACGGCGGGGCAGATAGAGAGGGGGGACGGCGGGGCAGATAGAGAGGGGGACGGCGGGGCAGATAGAGAGGGGGACGGCGGGGCAGATAGAGAGGGGGGACGGCGGGGCAGGGGCGGGGCAGATAGAGGGGGAGGGGCAGGGCAGATAGTGTAAATGAGGACACACAAGATGAGAGTGAATTGGGTGATACAGATGATTTCACACTACAGACAACTAGTGTTATTGGCAGGAGACAGGTCAGATAGAGAATATCAGGGCAGGGATTCAATGAAGGATAAAGTGGGAGGTAGAAATGGAAGAGATTTCCCAGTGTCACCTACACACACACTACATTATCACATTCCCATCATCATTATACACACTATTATATACACACAATTATACACAGTATTATATATACACACTATTATATACACACTGTGAGCAGCTGTACATTCTGCCTCCCCCCAGTAAAGTGAGAATGGAGCAGCCCAGGAAACAGAACATTCCCTACAGTCAGACCGAACCATTCACAGTAAAGGGGCCCCGCCGAGGGAGTGTCCCGGATCCAGGGCTCATCCATCTCCTGTCCTTCCCACAGACACAGTCCCACCCGCACCCAGTGTCCCACAGACAGACTCGTATAGTCACACGCGCCGTATACCAGGACAGGCCACACCCGCGCCTCTCACACCCGGGCCGTCTAGTCGCACAGCCGCAGCGGTACCTTGTACTTATCGAAGCCGGCCAGCTGCTCGGGGCTCACGTATTCCCAGGCCATGGCCGCTGAGGACGAGACGGTTGAGTCGGTGACAGTTGCTGAATGGGAGAATCCGGCGTGTGGGGAAGGGGCGGGGCGGTATCGTGACGTCACGTCCTGGCCGGGGGAGTGGGAGGAGCGGAGATGGGCTGATTGTCCCCGGTGGGTGTCACGTGTCAGACACACCTCCTCCTCCTCCTGTCCGGCTGCCAACTGCTCCGGGCTCGTGACGTGTCTCTTCTGAAGGGGATTCCGCTGGGGACGTTACAGCCTGTAGCCTGGGCTCCTCCTACTACTCCCACAATCCCTTGCTCAGCAGCTCTACTTACTGCCTGGCCCTGCCCGAGTCATTCATCTACTACAAATCCCAGCATCCCCTGTGCACTTGGTCTAATGGCATGCTGCTGGGACTTGTAGTCGTGCCTGTGATAGTCTGAGCCCTGACATCAATGACTTGTGTAATGTGCCTTTAATGAGCACTGCTGCCATACTGCAGTCTCTAATCCACTAGCCACATCCTTAATCTACTAGCCATATCCATGATCCACTAGCCATATCCATGATCCACTAGCCACACCCTTAATCCACTAGCCACATCCAGAATCCACTGGCCACATCCATAATCCACTAGCCACATCCTTAATCCACTAGCCACACACTCACACTGTGCCCCCAGACCTGTCTGACAGGAATCACTGGGACTTTCTCTTCCTCGGCCCATTGTCACTTGGATTTCTATTAGATTGTCAGCTCTGGGGGGCAGAGACCTCTCATAACCCTGGTTATTGTGCGTATGTATTAAAGGCAGTGTTTGTGCAGTTAGTGAGTTGTACAGAGCACTGTGTGTATTATACGACAATATCACATAATAATCCATTATCTCTGGCTGGTGTCATATTATTGCTTCTCTGATAGGTTAATAACAGGCTTATCATTCACACACACATATATATATATATACAGACACACACACACACATTATATATATATATATATATACACACACACACACACATATATATATATATACACACACATATATATATATACACACACATACACACACATATATATATATACACACACATACATACACATATATATATACACACACACACACCTCCATGCAGGGGCCACTCCATGAAGCAAAGGGAAAGTTCTTATCTCTGCCTTATCCCAGTTTTATTGCTGCACAGATAAGGCCCAGTCATCCTTTATCACTGGCATCACATTCAGGTATATTGTGGCACACGGAGGGTTAATCATTAGGCCGTTACCTCGAGAGCTCGGCATTATGGGTATGATCCTGAGATTGTGCCACATAATGATTTTCGGGGGTTTTGCCCGGTGTAGTTTTATGCCCAAGTGGCACTTCAGTCTGTTGGACCCCCTGGAACCCACAAGCCCAGTCTATTCACTTGTGGATTTATTTCCCATGGACTGAAAGGATTCAAGGAATAGGCACCAGGGTGGTCCTTGTTCTTCTGCAAACGTCTCATTGGCCTGAATGTTAAAGCTTCTCTCTGTTTAGTACATGGAGACCCAATGACTAGAGGGATAAAGCTGCTGGGAAAGTCCAATGATGGGTTTCATGCTCAGAAAGGAAAGCAATCGCATTTGGTTGATAAGGTCCCCCCAGGTAGACCACCAGCCACTATATTTGCAAAAAGAGTTTAGTCAGTAGTAGAGGCCATAGGCTCTGAACCAGACAGAAGGGACTCATTTGCCATTTTAAACCAATGTCAGTAGCATCTGATGAGATGAACAATGGGGGGAGAAGTACCATCTGATATCTGGGGAGATGGACAATCTATATGGGGAGAGAAGTACCATCTGATATCTGGGGAGATGGACAATCTATATGGGGAGAGAAGTACCATCTGATATCTGGGGAGATGGACAATCTATATGGGGAGAGAAGTACCATCTGATATCTGGGGAGATGGACAATCTATATGGGGGGAGAAGTACCATCTGATATCTGGGGAGATGGACAATCTATATGGGGAGAGAAGTACCATCTGATATCTGGGGAGATGGACAATCTATATGGGGAGAGAAGTACCATCTGATATCTGGGGAGATGGACAATCTATATGGGGGGAGAAGTACCATCTGATATCTGGGGAGATGGACAATCTATATGGGGAGAGAAGTACCATCTGATATCTGGGGAGATGGACAATCTATATGGGGAGAGAAGTACCATCTAATATCTGGGGAGATGGACAATCTATATGGGGAGAGAAGTACCATCTGATATCTGGGGAGATGGACAATCTATATGGGGGAGAAGTACCATCTGATATCTGGGGAGATGGACAATCTATATGGGGGGAGAAGTACCATCTGGGGAGATGGACAATCTATATGGGGGGAGAAGTACCATCTGATATCTGGGGAGATTGACAATCTATATGTGGGGAGAAGTACCATCTGATATCTGGGGAGATGGACAATCTATATGGGGGGAGAAGTACCATCTGATATCTGGGGGGATGGACAATCTATATGGGGGGAGAAGTACCATCTGATATCTGGGGGGATGGACAATCTATATGGGGAGAGAAGTACCATCTGATATCTGGGGAGATGGACAATCTATATGGGGAGAGAAGTACCATCTGATATCTGGGGAGATGGACAATCTATATGGGGGGAGAAGTACTTTATCTGTCACGCTACCCTAGATATATAGAAATATAAAATCGTGCTCTTACTTAGGTCCCCTGAGGCTCATAAGGACGTTTCTAGGCTGTTTCAGAGAATGCTGGGAGCTGTAGTCCAATTTATAGAGAACATGAATGGATTCCCTGGATCCACAAGCTGTACATGTGAAAGATATGGGACACAATCTCACACACACACACTATCTCTCTCTCTCTCTCTCTCTCTCTCTCTCTCTCTCTCTCTCTCTCTCTCTGGACCTTTTAGTTGGGGGCGCCCTCTTGTGGACCTTTCACCCCAAGTATAAGAGCTACACACATATTTACACTAAATGCTGGATTAAAGGCAAACTAAAGCCTCTCTGCTGATACAACAGGGATTTGTGTGACTTCCTTTATAGCCAATGGCAGACATGGAGTTCTCTGTCCCTGTATCTCTATGGCAGGGGGTTGATTTGTCTGTTGCCTCCTGGTGGTGAGGAATATACTGCAGCAAAAATAGACTTGCAGGGCCCTACAGCAGTGTCTTTTAGTTGAAGCCCCCATATAAAGTAGAACCGTTGTTCAGCCCAGCTCCCTCCTTACTGGTGTCTATATGTGTATGTGAGTGTGTGTGTGTTTATATATATATGTGTGTGTATATGTGTGTGTGTGTGTATTATGGAGTCTTCTGAGAGTGGAGCTTTATAGTGTAGTGTGTATAACAATGGGGGGGGGGGGGGGGGGGGTTACTAAGGACATGAACCCCAACTATTCAGTCAGATCTCCTTACAGTAAAGACCCCCATATTAAATGTCTTCATCACTCATTCCCCTCTCTTGGTAGGGAATCCCATAACCTGACTGCCCTTACAGTAAAGATCCCCTTCCTATGCTGATGATGAGATCTCCTTTCCTCCCCACCAATGAATCACTCATTCCCCTCTCTTGGTAGGGAATCCCATAACCTGACTGTCCTTACAGTAAAGAACCCCTTCCTATGCTGATGGTGAGATCTCCTTTCCTCCCCACCAATGAATCAATCATTCCCCTCTCTTGGTAGGGAATGCCATAACCTGACTGTCCTTACAGTAAAGAACCCCTTCCTATGCTGATGGTGAGATCTCCTTTCCTCCCCACCAATGAATCACTCATTCCCCCTCTCTTGGTAGGGAATCCCATAACCTGACTGTCCTTACAGTAAAGAACCCCTTCCTATGCTGATGGTGAGATCTCCTTTCCTCCCCACCAATGAATCACTCATTCCCCCTCTCTTGGTAGGGAATCCCATAACCTGACTGCCCTTACAGTAAAGAACCCCTTCCTATGCTGATAGTGAGATCTCCTTTCCTCCCTACCAATGAATCACTCATTCCCCCTCTCTTGGTAGGGAATCCCATAACCTGACTGTCCTTACAGTAAAGAACCCCTTCCTATGCTGATGGTGAGATCTCCTTTCCTCCCCACCAATGAATCACTCATTCCCCCTCGCTTGGTAGGGAATCCCATAACCTGACTGTCCTTACAGTAAAGAACCCCTTCCTATGCTGATGGTGAGATCTCCTTTCCTCCCCACCAATGAATCACTCATTCCCCCTCTCTTGGTAGGGAATCCCATAACCTGACTGTCGTTACAGTAAAGTACCCCTTCCTATGCTGATGGTGAGATCTCCTTTCCTCCCCACCAATGAATCACTCATTCCCCCTCTCTTGGTAGGGAATCCCATAACCTGACTGTTGTTACAGTAAAGTACCCCTTCCTATGCTGATGGTGAGATCTCCTTTCCTCCGTCTCTAAGGAATGGCAGTTGTGTGATGTCAGTACTAAGGAGAATAGTGAACTTGTATTTATCAATAAGTTGGGGGCCCAATGAACACTTTCTAGTGAGTCTATTTCTGTCCCTCGGTTTAATGTCACTTACAATTTGCAAACTGCCCCACCCGGGGGTCACATAGATCTTATTTACATATAAAATAATTGGGGAACGTTCCTGAACTTTAGCGTCAAGCGCCACATCTCAGAGTCCAAAAGGTGGAAACAAATTGATTCTCCTAATCTTTCCCTTCTCCTCCAATCAGATTAACCAGTTAAATAAACACCCACATTTATTTGCTCATGCGATTAACCCTGTGACACCTGGCACATAGTCTCACTCCTGTTTTCTTCATTATTTCTGTCCCAGTTTAACCTCAAATGCCCCAGTTTAACCTCAAATGCCCCAGTCAGTGGCGGAACTACCGGGGGAGCAGGGGGTGCGAGCGACCAGGGCCCGCACCCCCTCAGGGCCCCCCGGCAGCCCACGCGCCACTAAAATGCAGTCTGAAAATTGCGGACGGAGGGGGGCGGGGGGCCTGGCTGCGCGTCACGCACCAGGGCCCGCCCCCTCTGGTTACGTTACTGGCCCCAGTGTACTGCCCCATTCTAACCTTAAATGCCCAGTTTAACCTTAAAGGAATTGTTCAGTGTGAAAATAAAAACTGGGTAAAGAGATAGTCTGTGCAAAATAAAAATGTATCTAATAGAGTTAGTTAGGCAAAAATGTAATGTATAAAGGCTGGAGTGAGTGGATGTGTAACATAATAGCCAGAACACTACTTCCTGCTTTTCAGCTCTCTAACTCTGAGTTAGTCACTGACTATAAGGGGGGCCACATGGGACATAACTGTTCAGTGAGTTTGTAATTGATTCTCAGCATTCAGCTCAGATTCAAAAGCAACAGATATGTCCCATGTGGTCCCCCCTCAAGTCTCTGATTAGTTACTGCCTGGTAACCAATCAGTGGAAAGCAAGAGAGCTGAAAAGCAGGAAGTAGTATTCTGGCTATTATGTTACACATCCACTCACTCCAGCCTTTATACATTACATTTTTGTCTAACTAACTATATTAGATACATTATTTATTTTGCACAGACAATCTATTTACCCAGTTTTTATTTTTACACTGAACAATTCCTTTAAATGCTGCAGTCTAGCCTTAAATGCCCCAGTTTAACCTCAAATGCCCCAGTCTAACCTTAAATGCCCCAGTCTAACCTTAAATGCCCCAGTTTAACCTTAAATGCCCCAGTTTAACCTCAAATGCCCCAGTCTAACCTTAAATGCCCCTTGTTTATATTAGATACATTTTTTATTTTGCACAGTCTATTTATTTACCCAGTTTTTATTTTTACACTGAACATTTCCTTTAAATGCTGCAGTCTAGCCTTAAATGCCCCAGTTTAACCTTAAATGCCCCAGTCTAACCTTAAATGCCCCAGTTTAACCTTAAATGCCCCAGTCTAACCTTAAATGCCCAGTTTAACCTTAAATGCCCCAGTCTAACCTTAAATGCCCCCGTTTAACCTCAAATGTCCCAGCTTAACCTCAAATGCCCCAGTTTAACCTCAAATGCTGCAGTCTAACCTTAAATGCCCCAGTTTAGCCTTAAATGCCCCAGTCTAACCTCAAATGCCCCAGTTTAACCTCAAATGCCCCAGTTTAACCTCAAATGCCCCAGTTTAACCTCAAATGCCCCAGTTTAACCTCAAATGCCCCAGTTTAACCGCAAATGTCCCAGTCTAACCTCAAATGCCCCAGTGTAACGTCAAATGCCTCAGTTTAACCTCAAATGCCCCAGTGTAAAAGCAGCTGCACAGGTTACTTCCCCTTAGTCATTACAGGGGACTGCCCTTACAGTAAAGATCCCCTTCCTATGCTGATGGTGAGATCTCCTTTCCTCCCCACCAATGAATCACTCATTCCCCTCTCTTGGTAGGGAATCCCATAACCTGACTGCCCTTACAGTAAAGAACCCCTTCCTATGCTGATGGTGAGATCTCCTTTCCTCCCCACCAATGAATCACTCATTCCCCCTCTCTTGGTAGGGAATCCCATAACCTGACTGTCCTTACAGTAAAGAACCCCTTCCTATGCTGATGGTGAGATCTCCTTTCCTCCCCACCAATGAATCACTCATCCCCCTCTCTTGGTAGGGAATCCCATAACCTGACTGTCCTTACAGTAAAGAACCCTTTCCTATGCTGATGGTGAGATCTCCTTTCCTCCCCACCAATGAATCACTCATCCCCCTCTCTTGGTAGGGAATCCCATAACCTGACTGCCCTTACAGTAAAGAACCCCTTCCTATGCTGATGTTGAGATCTCCTTTTCTACTTGTGTATTTATCTGGATATGACTCCGTCCTACTTTATTCTCTCGTGTGTCCCCCTGGGCTGATCAAATGGAGCGTTTCCCTAATACACAGTATTACTGCCGTACACTTACAGAGCTGATTGATTATCACAAGAGCAGAGAAGGATTAGGGTGAGTAAGGTGCTATTTTTGTTAGGGAACAAGGAGGCTCCTGGGTGGGTTCAGATGATAAGAAACTGAAATGAATCCAGAATTAAAATGAAAATTCTCAGGGATAATATAAAATATTGATCTTGTTCCTTACTGCTGTTTAGTCAACATTGACTTAATGATCTGCATCATATCTCTGATATCTGGATATGTAGAATCGTATCGCTGGATAACCACCCAGCCTTTGTATTGTCCCCACACAGATGAATGGAATGATAAATATATATATAAAGACTGGGCCAGTCCCTGCCCTGGTCACTGCTCTCAGCGAGATTCAAGGAGGAGGAATCAAAGCAGCAGGTAAATCAGAGAATATTTCTATTTCTGCAGAGACTTTTATAAGTAATTCATGTTCTGGCTGATGTATTGACCATATTCAGTGCCTCCCCAATACCACCCAATTCTGTGCCTTATTCTGGGATCCATTCAATTCCATGAGATTAGATCCAATCCAAGTGTTAATAGTCTATTTAGCAAGCAGATTGGAAATGATGGTTTGGGATGAGACATAATTAGGGAAAAAGGGGGAGCCTTGTGGTTTTCTACCCACCCCCATGCATAGCTTGTATTCTGAAAGGCTGCAGGGGGGAGGCATCTTGCCTTTTGGGGAGACTATTGTTGTTGGGGTGTGTAAGGAAGGACAGCAAAGGTATTTCAGAGATATGGAGATGTGAGGTGAACCCTGGGTGTGATATCCTACAGACATAGAAGAACCACCTTTGGGAAGGATTAATCTTCTGAGGTTTCTCACCTCTGGACCTCCTTTAAAGCATGAAGCTCATGTTCTCTTATCTCCAGGCTCCATCAAAGCTTTAGCCTGGAGATGCCCCATAAGGGAACATGAAAGGAGGTCCAGAGGTGAGAAACCTCAGAAGATCAATCCTTCCCAAAGCTGGTTCTTCTATGTCTGTAGGCTATCTCACTCAGGGTTCACCTCACATGTCCATATCTCTCTGAAATACCTTCACTGTCCTTCCTTACTCACCCCAAAATCAGAAGTCTCCCAAAAGGGCAAGATGCCCACCCCCCAGCTTTTCAGAACACATCCGTCAGCTTCAGGAAGTATTGATATTCTGAGGTTTCTCATCCCTGGACCTCCTTTCATGCACGAAGCTCATCTTCCCTTATGGGGCATCTCCAGGCTAAAGCTTTGATGGAGCCTGGAGATAAGAGAACATGAGCTTCATGCTTGAAAGGAGGTCCAAAGGTGAGAAACCTCAGAAGATCAATCAAGCTTACATCTCCATATCTCTCTGAAATACCTTTGCTGTCCTTCGTTACACACCCCAACAACAGAAGTCTCCCCAAAAGGCAAGATGCCCCCCAGCTTTTCAAAACACATCCATCAGCTTAAGGTATTGATCTTCTGAGGTGTCTCACCCCTGGATCTCCTTTCAAGCATGAAGCTCATCTTCCCTTACGAGGAATCTCCAGGCTAAAGCTTTGATGGATGTTCCTTAATGTTCCTCCTTCATATGAAGCCAGGACCTGGGAACAGTTACTGGGGGGGGGGACATTTTTAAACCTAATCTCTATCTGCAACTGAATTCTTCTCTTCTGACTTTATTCCTTTCCCCTCCAGGAAAATGGGGTTCCTACTCTCTGCCTGCCTCGTGTGCATGGTGTCCTGCATTGCAGCTCAGAACAATAATCCAAGTAAGTTGCACCAATAATCAGTTGCTTTAGACCTAATCACTTGGGTTTAACCAATATTTTGGCTCATTGGCTACTACTGACCCATGCCTCTTTATCTTTCAACCGCAGCGGATAATTTGGCCCTTAGAGGTCGGGCGACCCAGTCTTCTACTTTCTACAATTACGTTTATGGCTATTTAGCGGCGGCGATCAACGCCATCGATGGGAACATGGACACCAACTTCTATCATGGCTCCTGTTCTTACACCAACAACGACATGTCCCCTTGGTGGCGGGTGGATTTACTGAAGCCCCATAAAATCTCCCAGATTGTGGTGACCAACAGGGGCGACTGCTGCGGAGATTTAATTGACGGGGCTCAGATTCTCGTTGGGGATTCGCTGGAAAATAACGGCAATAACAATCCCAGGTAAGTCGTGGCCTCCTGTCAGATCAGGCCAAAATCCCTAGCCAGGTGGATTATATGTGATACTTTCATGCCCTATAGAGAATGGCAATTCATTTACAGCCCTGTAGTAAAACCCCCAACACAGCAGAAGTGACCTCACTGAGTGATTGTATTTTAATAAATGTGAGCTGCCATATTGATTGCCACTGTGGGCATTATGGGGGCTATTCTTTGGGCATTTAATATGATTTTGGAGCATTTGAGGTTAATTAAAGTCTTTGGCTGATTTTTTACTAAGATGAACTCTATATTATTTCCTTTACAGCTGTGCAGAGATCAATTACTTGCCCAATGGAGAGACTCAGTTTTTCGAGTGCAATGGGATGGTCGGCCGCTACGTTAATATTATTATCCCAGGGAAAGAAACGTATCTCACTCTGTGCGAGGTGCAAGTCTTTGGGGAACCCGTATCCAAGAAGCCCTCCTGCTCATGATGTTCTCCATGTGTTACTAAACTACATCTCCCAGCATGCCTAGCTGAAATGAGGCTAATGCTGTTATACACATAAACCAGAATTTGAAAAAAATCAATAAAGTTTCAATGAATAAATCCTGCTTCGTTACTGTAGTTCGCACAATAAGACTGATGATAATTAACAAAAAAAAAAATTTGGGGGGACCAATGATTTCAGAGAAGTCAATGGTAAAATGTAATAAAAGAGCCAATTGCTCAAATAACCCAAGCAACCTATCAGATGTTTTCAAACAGGTGACCAGGCAATTCTGCAAACTGGTTGGTTGCTATGGGATACTAGACCTGACGGCAGGTGATGATTCTATGAAGCCCCCCAGAACACAACAGGACAGAATTGGGGTACTGATGACAAACACACTGCAATAAAAGCAGGACAATTGCTTCTAGGGGTTACATTGTTCATAATGGGGTCCCAGAGTGGTTCTTGGGGCTTTTATTTGTCATCTGAGTTCCACAGTTAAGAGTTTAGGGTTTCAGACCAGGGTATAAGGTCTCAGATCTGCCCCTTGGTCCCCTTAATTGTTCTCTCAACATCCATCCAGCACCTCATGGGGCTCAGCCAATGAAACATTAGGGCAAATGGACTCCCCATGGGTGACAAATAGGAGGGTGAATCTCGGGCATAACTAACGGATAGATGGCCCCATAGCAATCTGTTTTGGCCCCTAAATGTGACAGGACCACTGGTCATTAGACAGTAACATGCCCACAGTGTGTGTAGCTGTGCCAGGTTGGGACAACCAGAGTACAAACAGAAGGAGAATTATATGCCACCCCCGTGTAACAGTATTGGGGTCTTCCTGCATGAAAGCAATACACCCCAATAAATTCTGCAGTGGGGATCCAGTGGCCTCTGAACAGTAGCAGCCCTGGAACTCTATCTACATTTAACCCTATTATATCCCTCTGCCCTCCTCAACCCCCAACCTGTCACCTCAATCCATAATAATGGGGTGCAAATGCGGGGGCCAGTGGGAAACAGGACTGTAGGAAGGCTCCATCAGACACACTACAGATCTACATCACCTATTGGCCCGGTCACACAAATAACCTGCTGAAAGGGCTCCTGGGAAGAGCCAGTGAGTGTGGGATGGAGGTATATTGGGCAGGTAAAGTGGGCAGGTATAGTGGGTAGGGTTGCCACCCGGCTGGTATTTTGCCGGCCTAGCCGGTAAAACACCTGCCAAGGCTGGGGCCAGTATTACAAATTTACCGGCAATGTAGCTGCTGGTAAATTTGTAATACACCTAACAAAAGCCCGTGGCCTCCCCCCAGTCTGATCAAAACTCACCTTTTTGCCGGCTTCTGGCCAATCGCGTGCCGTGGCTCTGCCCCCTTTGGCACCACGGCCCGCCATTTTGTTCCTGCTCCCCTCCACCGGCCGGTGGAAATTTTGTGGGCATGGTGGGCATGTATAGTGGACAGGTATGGTGGCCAGGTATGGTGGGCAGATATAGTGAGCAGGTATGGTGAGCAGGTATGGTGGGCAGGTAAAGTGCCAGGTATGGTGGGCAGGTATGATGGGCAGGTATAGTAAGCAGGTATAGTAAGCAGGTATACTGAGCAGGTATAGTGGCAGGTATGGTGGGCAGGTATACTGAGCAGGTATAGTGGCAGGTATAGTGGGCAGGTATAGTGGACACATTCAGCCCTTGCACCCAGGGCATTAATAAAGGAACCCCAAGGTCTGATACGGAATCTGGCCACCTGGGATCCCCACTGGGTTACCCCCAAAATACACAACTTCATGTTACTAAACTTTATTTTCAGGTACAAGGTTGGTCCTGACTACACTGTATCCATTTAATGTACTATTTCTAAACAAAAACATTCCTAGCAAATTTAAGGGTAAGTTCACCTTGAAATAAACTTTTAATACATTATAGAAGCACCGACTTTTAATTTGTTCCTCGCAACTGAAAATACTGTCTGGCTGCTGGGGGGGGGGGTCACTGATCCTGGCAACTAAAAAACAGTCTAACTGAGTGTGAGAATCCCAATAATTGTCAAAAAACACATGGAAAAAAAGGAAAGACCAGTTGCAGAATATCTTAGAGTTCTGCTGCCTATGATACACTCCAACCTCAACCTCTCCAGCTCTGTATCCCATAAAACTTCGGGTGCTCAGTCCACATGGTCCCCACTGTACATGTATCACCAAACCAAAAAGGAGACGACATTTGAGTGTATCTTCTTCTTCTACGGCAATAAACCTGCCTTCCCTTACCGGAGTGCCGTCTCCTTTTTGGTTTGGTGATACTGCTGGCTACAACTTACTAAAAGTTCATTTTAAATGGAACTTTCCCTTTAAATGAATATGAGTGATACGGAACGTATTCACATGCTGAGCTTGCGTGCCACTCGGGGTTGTGGAACATTAAATATTGGCTGGATCCCATTGTGCTGCTGAGTCACTGTTGGTTTAATAATCCCCCTCCTATGTGGGTAGCTAATCAATTGTCTGAATGGTATCACAGCGGGTACCACCCATGGCACAAACGGTCACGTTTAAGGGTGAGGGATTTCCAAAACTGACTTCATCCTATAAAACCTCAGATCACACTTTCCCCGCTCAGGTTGCCTGTGTGAGGTGCAGGGAGTTGAGGTCTGGACGATACAGGGAACCGGAGGCAATTAAGAAAATTCAGCACCGTGAGTTTTCAACTTTCTTTTTAGCCACTATTTTAGGTCACTTTTTGGCCAAAAAAAGGACTGTTCCTGATCTCTAAGCTGAGATGAGAAGGAGCAATGGCCGTCCACAGACCGTCTCAAGCTTTGAACTTCCCATTCCAATTCCATTTAATTCTATGCAGTTCTGTATCTGTTCTGGTTATAGATTTGGGTTTCCGTGACTCTAACTAGTGATAGTAACATGAGACAACTGATAGTATTCTTCAGAGCTTCCCAAATTTGTCACCAGACTAGTACCCTGCTCCACTGATGGATCAACATCTATGAGAACATAAGGTCACCCTTTAGCCCCACTAAATGATCAGGATAGGTCCAACAAACCCAAATGGGGTCAATTTTTCCAATTTTCTCCCCATTCAATTCTGTGCAGTTCTGTGCCTATTCTGGTTATAGATTTGGGTTTCTGTGACTCATGCTAACTAGTGATAGTAATCTGAGACAATTGATTGTATCTTTCAGAGTTGCAACTCTACGATTCCCACATTTGCACCCAACTAGTATTCTCCTCCACTGATGGTTAAATATCTATGAGAAAATAGGGTCACCCCTTAGCCCTACTAAATGATCATGATAGGTTCAACAAACCCAAGTGGAGTCACTTTTTGGCCAAAAAAACTTATCCAGGATTTTTTCCTGATCTCTAAGAGCCCTTAATCCCAGGACCATTGGGCTTCTATAGACCATCTCCAGAGAAAAGCTTTGGTCTTCCCGTCCAATCCCAATGCCCCTCAGAATGGGTGTGAGAATTAGTAAGATCAGGCAGACCACATTTTTATATTGATGGGAATTATCTCATTTAAACTGCAACAAAATCTTCCTAATTTTCTCTTTTTCAGAACATGATGTTCCTACTGACCATTGCCTTCTTGTGTGTCACCTCTGGGGTTCTGGCTCAGAACAATAACAACAATGTTCCAAGTAAGTTGTGCTACTGGTATTCTCCAGTCTTCCCAGTTGGCTGCACTTTCCCTGAACTCCTCCCTCTTCCCAGTTCTTTATCTGTGCCGCCTGCTGATTAGGCACGGGCCCTCTCTTACAGCCAATGGCTTGTGCCAAGTAAACATAAGAATCAAATATAACCTGCTCTGGGTTCAGAATAAGGAGCATGATCCTTCACTATTGGGTTTGGGAAACATGTTTATGTATTAATATTTTCTTCATGCATCTCTTTTTGTTGGGGGAAGTATCTAGAGCCCCCATCAAATAGCTTTGTAAATCCTTATATGTCTTTGACCCCCAAATCTGTGGTCCAGTGATCTCAACTTATGAACTAAATCATTGACCAGCCACAATACTGATTGACAACTTAATCTTCTGACCACAGGTGAGAATTTGGCGCTCCAAGGTCGGGCGACTCAATCTTCTATATACTACTATTTCGCCTATGGCTACTTAGCGGCGGCTATTAATGCCATTGATGGAAACATGGATGCCAACTTCCAACACGGATCATGTTCCAGCACCAATAACGACATGTCCCCCTGGTGGCGGGTGGATTTACTGGACTCCTATCAAATATCCCAGGTGGTTGTGACAAACAGGGGTGACTGTTGCGGAAATTTGATTAACGGAGCTCAGATCCTCATTGGGGATACAATGGAAAACAATGGCAATAACAATCCCAGGTGAGGGAAAACGTAATGCATGTTGTACCGGGAAATTCTACAATCGGGTTGTAGACATGTGTAGAAAGCTACCTGCAGAATGGGTGCTAGTCTTACATAGAAGGTCCTTTACTTGGGATCTCTTTATCTCAGAGCCTTTCTATTTGAGTCATTCTGCTGGTGGGAGATGCTTAGGAAGCTAAGTCTTTGGTGGTGACTCTTGCTCCTCTATCATTTCTAAAGTGAGTTATTACAGAAGCCTAGTCCTCACATTGGTTAGTCCTATCTACTTTGAGGTTTTCTTCTACTGGTGTCTCCTAGCTCTTCAGCACCAACTTCCCCCTCCACCAAAACACCAATGAGGTTTAACCCAGTTATCCCCTTGATTGTATGGACTAGGGAACCCACCTGACATCTCTGAACAACAGGAAGATCATACCTAGCCATGTTTTGGGATCTCCTTTCCTATATATGTTATTGGTAGCTTGGGTCAAGATGTCCCATGGGTCACGTTATATTCCTCTATCCCTGAGGCACATACTGTAAGTGACACCTTTCTTCTCATTTCTCTGCAGCTGCGCAGAAATCTATTCCATGCAGAATGGGGAAACTCAGTCCTTCGAGTGCAACGGGATGGTAGGCCGCTTCGTTAACATCATTATACCAGGGCAACAACAGTATCTTACGCTGTGCGAAGTTCAGATCTATGGTCAGCCGGTGTCCAAGGGGTCTTCTTCTTAAACACGATCATGGATGAAAAATAAAAATTTAAGCAATAATGATAATCCTTTATATAAATGCATAAAATAATAAAAAAATTCCATTTCCACAAATTTCCAAGTTTTTCCATGGAAAACATTTATTCCAAAAATAAAAGGCTACAGCACAGGGTTAGATGGAATCACTACACCAGCCTTGTCCATCCTCTCTTGGTGTTACTGTACTACAACTTCCACAATTCATGTCTATCTCTCCTCTGTGTAATGATATATGTGATTTTTTTTTTTTGGAATTTAATATTAATGCTGGAAACTTGTGACCCATTAAAACTTTCAAAATTATTTTCATCTCTGAATTTGCCTTTGTATTTTTCCAATAGGAATATTCATTAGGGGAATGGATTGTTGCTTTGCTTTCCCTGACTTTTACAAAGAGGCTACTAACAACTTCAGTCATATATATGCTGCAACTCTATCAGTTCTGTTCAATAAAGGCTTCCATGCCATCCCATAGTCCTCCTGTAGTGTTATAATCCATTTGAAAGAGCAAGGGCATCCCCTAAATTATGTTAAAAGGGTTTCCATGCTTTCCTTTTGTTGACTTCTTTGGTCAGTACTTACTCCCTCAAGAACATCACTAGATAATATACAAGCCCAGAATATTTTTGGGACACATGGGTTCTGGAATTACAGGAAAGTGAGTGGGGTCTTGGTGGATCTGGCAAATATTTGGAAGGTTTAGTGTTTTTCAAGAAACAAGTGGTGGGTATATGAAAACCTATGATAGTGAGACTCCAAAAGTAACTTTCCAATAAAAGAATCATCAACAGAACATCTTGGCACCTTTGGCATGGCCAACTAATATGAGCATTGGGCACTTCTGAGAGGGATGTTTCTGGTTTGTTCATGTGGAGAGTGTAGGTGGGCAGAGGTTACTTTCTTCAACCTCAACCTGTCTATCTCTTATAGGCTGGTATGGGGCTCTGATAGGAGCAGAATGTTGGGCGTAGGAGAACACCAACAGTAAAACAAGAGAATCATAGATAATGAACCTGCAAAGGACAAGGAGGTGACCCATGCTAGTGTGTTAGTGATAACCTAGATTAGCTCCTCATTGTATTATCCACGACTGGAAGGGTATTGGCAGAAAAGAAGGTCCATAGCCAAAATCAGGAACTTCCAAAGGCATCAGTTATATTTCATCCGAATGTTGTCTGCTTAATGGAAGACACAGGGGTTGAACGAATAAGTTGTTGATTACCGACATACACAAGGCTAGCAATTAATACATTCTGAGTCTGAATTGCAAACAGAGCCATCTGGTGGGCTTTTCTGGTAATGTTAGAGAATCCAGATTGTGTCTGGCTGTAGCATTGCAGGTACATAAGGACATCAGGAGAGGTACAGTTCTGCTACAGGGGCACAGCTGGAATTGTACAAGGCAAAGTCTTGAATTTGGCATCTAATAAGAGCACTTGTATTGAACTTTGAGCAGTGACTGAATTTTGCATTAACCTTTCAATCCAGAGTTATTTACAAAGCCTGTGATTTACTGATTTTATCACTTGTCTGTATCTTGTGAAATTATTATGCACTTCTGCTTTGGAGCAGGACCCACTTGACTTGCCCTTAAATAAAGATCCTCTCCTGCCCCTTGGCTGCAGGAAGGAAGAGGAATACAGTCCTGCAGGTATTACGCAAAATATTGAAAATCACTTTAAAAAAACCAGAACATATGTTCAAAAACAAACATAAACATTGGGGTGTTATTGCCGTTATTTTTTAATGAGTCGCCAACGAGAATCAGGGCCCCATTAAGTTTGTCTGAGCAGCAGTCGCCCCTGTTGTCACCACCACCTGGGAAATCTTATAGGACTGCAGTAAATCCACTCGCCACCAGGGGGACTGTTCAGCTGTGGTGAGAGAGCAGGAGCCATGGTAATAGTTATTATCCAAGTTTCCATCGTTAGAGTTGATGGCGAGGGCTAAATACCCAATTTAAAAATCATAGAAGGTAGAGGACTGAGTCGCACGGCCACCAATGGCAAGATTCCCAACTACAGAGGAAAGATAATAATATGGAGATGGAGCCATTGAAATGCTACTGTTGGTCATTAATCTAATGAAACATTAAAGGGGCATGATGTATCATGATGTGTTTAACCGCCTCATGCACCTACTCATGGTATAATAATAATAATGACTGATATTATAGTCAGAAAAACCTTAAAAATCAAGGAGTGCTGAAGGATTCAGTACGTAGGGGGGCTCAGTAAATAACTATGGAAAGAACTGTCAACTCTCAGTTATTAACAGAAGGTCTCCAGACGCTTCTCTGCTCAGTTCTGTGTCCAAAAAGGGAACGTAAGTTGTGGAGTAGGATAATTTAAAGTTAGGGTGAGAGCTACTGAATTGGTCATGGAATTGGATTTTTTGTTCAGTGTCTGCCCAGATGATAAGGAGGTCATTGATGGATTGGAAGTATATAGCAGGGGTTTGGGGTACAGGAGGAGGGGAAATCCTGTTCTAGTAGAGCCATGAAAAGGTTGACATTAGTTACTTACATCCAGACTTTCCTCACCTTGTGCTTCTTCAATGCTTTTCAGTTGGATACGACTGCCGGCACCAAGGGGGGAGGGGGTTCACTTTTAAGTTAACACTTCATATATTATAGAATCGACAATTTTAAGCTACTTTTCAATTGAGCTTTATTTTTTATTTGTTATAGTTTTTGATTTTTTTTTTTACTTTTCCAGCTTTCAAATGGGGACTTTCCTCACCTTGTGCTTCTTCAATGCTTTTCAGTTCAAGAAAAGACTCATCAACAGAACATCTTGGCACCTTTGGCATGGCCAACTAATGTGAGGCATTGGGCACTTCTGAGAGGGATGTTTCTGGTTTGTTCATGTGGAGAGTGTAGGTGGGCAGAGGTTACTTTCTTCAACCTCAACCTGTCTATCTCTTTTAGGCTGGTATGGGGCTCTGATAGGAGCGGAATGTTGGGGGCAGGAGAACACCAACAGTAAAACAAGAGAACCATAGATAATGAACCTGCAGAGGACAAGGAGGTGACCCATGCTAGTGTGTTAATAGTAACCTAGATTAGCTCCTCATTGTATTATCCACCACTGGAAGGGTATTGGCAGAAAAGAAGATCCATAGCCAAAATCATGAACTTCAGTCATCAGTTATAATTCATCCAAATGCTGTCTCCTTAATGGAAGACACAGGGTTTCAAAGAAAAAGTAAATGTGTTGATTACTGACATACACAAGGCTAGCAATTAATACATTCTGAGTCTGAGTTGCAAACAGAGCCATCTGGTGGGCTTTTCTGGTAATGTTAGAGAATCCAGATTGTGTCTGGCTGTAGCATTGCAGGTACATAAGGACATCAGGAGAGGTACAGTTCTGCTACAGGGGTAAAGCTGGCATTGTACAAGGCAAAGTCTTGCATTTGGCATCTCATAAGAGCACTTGTATGGAACTTTGAGAAGTGACTGAATTTTGAATTAACATTCCAATCCAGAGTTATTAACAAAGCCTGTGATTTACTGATTTTAGCACTTGTCTGTATCTTGTGACATCATTATGAATTTCTTCTGCTTTGGAATGGGACCCACTTGACTTGCCCTACATATAGATCCTCTCCTGCCCCTTGGCTGCAGGGAATAAAAATGAATTATAACAGGGTGACCCATTGGCTCATTGCGCAGCTGCTGGTGAACCTGAATCCTACATAATGGAAATACCAATAACAGAAAAAAAACACAAAAAACGTTTCTGAGGTTCTCAAAAAGGATTTATTACAAGATTGGGCTCTGTCTCCTCCAGTCCTGACATTACACTGTATTTCTATTATAATTCATAACAGCCAAATGTCATCATCAGTCACTATAAGAGCTATATAGCTCATAGAATCACATATAAAGCAGCTTTAGTACATATAGCGAAACACAGAGCCCACATATACCAGCAACTATGTATGTATGGCTGATACAGTGTGACACTACTGGGCAACCACATTTATTATTAGTTATGGGCGAAAATACAAAAACGGACGCCGGCAACAAAAACGAGATGCCGGTGCCAAATTTTTTGCCGTTTGGAGAATTTTGCAGCAAATTTATCAACGAAGCGAAACACCCCAAATTCGCCCATCACTATTTACTATTTTTAGTATGATCCATGATCCTTATAACCCTTACCCTAACCCTAACCTTAACCCTAATTCACTAACCCTAACTTTAACCCTACTTCACTAACACTTACTCTAAAACACCACATTCAGAATCATTAGGGATTTCCATTCCACCAAGAGATGGCTCTTATTATTATTATCTGATATTGATTGAGTGTTTCTATGCAACTTGATGTAGGTGAGGGTGGGACGCTGCCAGGGTTTAAAAAGAAACATTGCCATAGGACATTTATTATCCCATTCATTGATCCCTACTAAGGGCACTTTTTAGCAGAGACTGGTTCCCCATACACTTGAACTTCACACAACTGGAGATACGTCTGTTTCCCAGGTATCACAATGTTGACAAAGTGCCCGATCATCCCGTTGCACTTGAACACCTGAGTCGCACCATTCCCCAAGTAAGTGATCTCTGCACAGCTGGAAAAGGACAGAATATATGTCAGATTTAGGTTTCCATAGTAATATAACAATCTCATAGGGTGACTGTTACCCCAATGTTTCTATATATCTGTAACCTTTTTATGAGCTAAGGGGGCCCAGTCTGAAGGTCAGTTAGGGGGAGATTTGGGGTAAGGGCTTATTTGTACCCTGGGTACCCCTGGAACTATAGCAGGGTGACACCCCAATGTTTCTATATATTTGTAACCTTGTTATGAGCTAAGGGGGGCCAGCCTGAAGGCCAGTTAGGGGGAGATTTGGGGTGAGTGTTTATTTGTACCCTGGGTACCCCTGGAACTATAGCAGGGTGACTGTTACCCCAATGTTTCTATATATCTGTAACCTTGTTATGAGCTAAGGGGGGCCAGCCTGAAGGTCAGTTAGGGGGAGATTTTGGGTGAGTGCTTATTTGTGCCCTGGGTACCCCTGGAACTATAGCAGAGTGACACCCCAATGTTTCTATATATCTGTAACCTTGTTATGAGCTAAGGGGGCCCAGTCTCAAGGTCAGTTAGGGGGAGATTTGGGGTGAGTGCTTATTTGTACCCTGGGTACCCCTGGAACTATAGTAGAGTCTGGGTGACTTATTACATCAATATCTCCAAATATCTGTGAACAAACGGGAGGCCTCATCATGAAAGGATCAAAAGGAATAAAAACCATTTCTGTAAGTGACTACACTGTAAGTATATGGGCAGCTTTACTCAGGTAATACTTTGTTCAGATACGCCGGCCTATGGAAGGAAGAGGAATAGAGTCCTGCAGGTATTACACAAGATATAGAAAATCACTTTATAAAAATAAGAACATATAAAAATTATAAAACAAACATATACCTCGGGTTGTTATTGCCGTTATTTACTAATGAGTCACCAATGAGAATAAGGGCCCCATTAATAGTTTCTCCACAGCAGTCGCCCCTGTTGGTCACCACCACCTGGGAAATCTTATAGGACTGCAGTAAATCCACTCGCCACCAGGGGGACTCGTCGTTTCCGGTGATGGAACAGGAGCCATGGTAATAGTTAGAATCCAAGTTTCCATCATTAGAATTGGCAGCGAGGGCTAAATACCCAATGTTGTAATTGTAGTAGGTAGAGGACTGAGTCGCACGGCCATGAAGGGCAAGATTCCCAACTACAGAGGAAAGATAATAATATGGAGAATGAGCCATTGGAACTCTATTGTTGGTCATTAATATAATGAAACATTTAATGGACATTACATGATGTGTTTAACCCCCACATGTGCCTACTTATGGTATAATAATAATGATAACGACTGATATTATTGTCAGAAGAACCTTAAAAATCAAGGAGTGGCTGAAAAAATACATTAAGCAGCACTGGGGCCCCTATGAGTGGGGACTAAGGATTCAGTACGTAACTATGCAAAGAATTTACCCATTATTATACTGGTTAGTACAACCTGCAGAGGACACTTACCCACCCTCAGATGCCAACTCTCAGTTATTAATGGAAGGTCTCCTGACGCTTCTCTGCTCAGTTCTGTTGCTCATCGTTTGCCACTGCCACAAGGGAACAGCAGGGGGCGCACCTGTTACACATTCATGATACTGACATTGTCTCAACCAGAAGCCTCCAGAAGTGAGGGGCAGTGTAGGGCCGTGCACATGGGACAGGAGATAGGGATGTATTTACCCCACCAGTATAGGCACTAGGGATAAGGGAAGACTGTGCTGTGGTCTATAGAGAGGCAGCTAATTACTCACTGCTAGTACTGCACATTCTAGTTGCATTGATGTTATCTGCATTGTTGCATACTCTGCTTCTCTGGCTGCTTAAAGGGGCAGATCACATTAGACTTTGATAAAATATCTAGTGCAAGATGCAAAGAGAGGGAAGAACTGGGCTGATTTCTCAGTTGGCTACAGGCTCTTTGCTAGGGATGGGGGCACCTCAATGATGATGGGGCAGCTGTTTTGGGAGAGAAGATGACTAGAGGGTTGGAGGAGATTTTAAACTAGGTGTGGGGGGGGGGTTCAGTAAAAGATTCAGTGGAAGACATGTTAGATGAGATAGTGGGCAAAGAAAGGGAAAATGGGGGAGGAGATTTGGCTGGGGATAATGTTAAGGATAGGGAGGAGCACATGTCGTTTGTTCAATATGGGACCAGTATTAAATGTATGTTTACAAATGCAACGAGTCTGACTGGTAAAATGGGAGAACTGGAGGTGCTGTAGGGAAAATATGATGTGATTGGCTGAAACATGGCTGAATGAGTCACATGACTGGGCAGTAAATATCAGTGGCTATACTTTTTTTCGGAGGGACAGAGGCAATAGAAAAGGAGGAGGGGTATGTCTGTATGTTAGGCAGGGTTTAAATCTAATATAAAGGAGGAGCTTATGTTAGAAAATGAGGGGGCAGAAGTCTTATGGGTGGAGTTCTTCACCAATTGTAAAGAATCCAGCAAATTAATTGTAGGAGTCGCTATAGACCCCCTAATGTAAGTGACAAGGAGGAGGTGAAGCTCCTGATGCAAATAGAAAAGGCTGCTAGTTTGGGTAAAGTAATGATAATGGGGGATTTTAATTACCCAGATATTGACTGGAGCAACAGTACTGCCAGATCAGTTAATGGGAACAAGTTTATAAACTGTTACATGACAATTTTATGGCACAGGTTGTTGAGGAGCCAACCAGAAAAAATTCTATTCTGGATCTAGTGATCTCTAATGAGCCAGAACTTATAGCAAAGGTGCAAGTCATTGAACCCCTGGGTAATAGTGACCATAATGTTATATCATTTAATGTCTGGTGCAAAAAACTAATATATACTGGGGCAACAAAAACCATGAATTTTGGAAAAGCTAATTTTAGTGCCTTGAGGGCTGCCCTACAGAGTATTGATTGGGGCATTAAGAACAGAACAGAAATAGTTGTCCTTTATAATGTTATTAAATCATTACTGTTCTCAATTTATTCCATTAAGGACTAAACGTAGAAGCTCTAAGAATCATCCTGTGTGGCTTAACCTTTTAAATGCCACAGATCGTAGAATCTACGTTCTGTGGCAAAGGTACTTGAAATGCCACAGAACGTAGATTCTACGTTCTGCAGCATTTCCTGTTTCAGGAGCGGAGGAGCGGCTGTTAGAGCCGCTCGCTCCGTTCCTGCTCGATCCCCTGCCCCTAGGCAACGAGCAGAGCAGGGGATCGAGTGGCCCCTGGGGCGCGATCGCCCAGGGGCCCAAAAACAGCAGCAGGCACGTGTTACTTACGTGTCCTGCTGCTGCAGCCTGCACCGGATCGTCGATCTCCGCCCCCACAGCACACAGACAGGAACCACGAGGCAGATGTCTTCCAGGGGCTCTTCCTGATCGCCTGCAACAGTCTCCAGCGATTTTTTCAGGTTAGTGCAACAATTACACACACAAACACACCAACACACACTTATTACAGTAATACACACTTAGATTCACACTTACACACACTTACACATACATTTTTGGGGATTGGGGGGGTCACTTACTCTCACTGCACTTACACACATGTGCACACGCACACACGCGCACATAACATGTAATTTACCATTTGTACACACGCACACGCACATACATGGCATTGTGGCTTTTTTTTTTTTTTTCTTATCGCATCGTTTCTTTTTTTGGCTGAAAAAAATGTTTTATTGCCATTACGCATAGCGTATTCGCTAACCGTACTGTGCAATAACTTTTGTATGTTATTTCGGTGATTATATTGCAATTTTGGGTATTTTGGTGCATTTTTAGCCATTTTATTGAATTTTTAGCCATTTTATTGCATTTTCAGCTCTGCATATATTGTGTTCACTTTTTTCTAGCCGTATAACCTGTTTGGCCCATCTAAAATATTCAAACTGTGATTCTGACAGCCGATAACACTAGTCTGGAAAAAAAACATTGATTTTTGTGGTTTTATTGGATTTTTTTGCATTTCACCCTTTACTGCCTTATTTTGTTTTGCCTTGTAAATTTTATCTACTATATATCCATTTGGGGGTCTCTGTGCGCCACATAGTTTGGTATATCTATGCATTTTGGGCATCAAAGTGTTCAGTAGACCTCTGGCGTTCATATTTAGGATGTTTTATGCTGATACGTTACGAAATGTGGGGCATATAATGGGGTAAAATTCAAGCTTTCTGACAATTTTCAGAAATTTGATAAAAACCGTTATGTTCAGCATTGCTTTGCAGTTTGGCAGTTTGCAGTAGAAACACTTATTTACCCATATTGGATTCGTCAGAATGTGTACTTTCTGAAAATATATGGTTTTCTGGGGTCTCTGTACTGTTAGGGGGGTCTAATGTCGCATAATACACACACCAGGTGCTCATATTGCAGCAGCCAGCGCGTCAGCTGTGAAAATGTATATACACTATTGTCATTTGGGGGTCTCTGTGCGCCACATAGTTTGGTATATCTATGCATATTGGGCATCAAAGTGTTCAGTAGACCTCTGGCGTTCATATTTAGGATGTTTTATGCTGATACGTTACGAAATGTGGGGCATATAATGGGGTAAAATTCAATCTTTCTGACAATTTTCAGAAATTTGATAAAAACCGTTATGTTCAGCATTGCTTTGCAGTTTGGCAGTTTGCAGTAGAAACACATATTTACCCATATTGGATTCGTCAGAATGTGTACTTTCTGAAAATATATGGTTTTCTGGGGTCTCTGTACTGTTAGGTGGTCTAATGTCGCATATTACACACACCAGGTGCTTATATTGCAGCAGCCAGCGCGTCAGCCGTGAAAATGTATATACACTATTGTCATTTGGTGGTCTCTGTGCGCCGCATAGTTTGGTATATCTATGCATATTGAGCATCAAAGTGTTCAGTAGACCTCTGGCGTTCATATTTAGGATGTTTTATGCTGAAACGTTACGAAATGTGGGGCATATAATGGGGTAAAATTCAATCTTTCTGACGATTTTCAAAAATTTGATAAAAACCGTTATGTTCAGCATTGCTTTGCAGTTTGGCAGTTTGCAGTAGAAACACACATTTACCCATATTGGATTCGTCAGAATGTGTACTTTCTGAAAATATATGGTTTTCTGGGGTCTCTGTACTGTTAGGGGGGTCTAATGTCACATAATACACACACCAGGTGCTTATATTGCAGCAGCCAGCGCGTCAGCCGTGAAAATGTATATACACTATTGTCATTTGGGGGTCTCTGTGCGCCACATAGTTTGGTATATCTATGCATATTGGGCATCAAAGTGTTCAGTAGACCCCTGGCGTTCATATTTAGGATGTTTTATGCTGATAAGTTACGAAATGTGGGGCATATAATGGGGTAAAATTCAAGCTTTGTGACGATTTTCAGAAATTTGATAAAAACGGTTACGTTCAGCATTGATTTGCAGTCTGGCAGTTTGCAGTAGAAACACTTATTTACCCATATTGGATTCGTCAGAATGTGTACTTTCTGAAAATATATGGTTTTCTGGGGTCTCTGTACTTTTAGGGGGGTCTAATGTAGCATAATACACACACCAGGTGCTCATATTGCAGCAGCCAGCGCGTCAGCCGTGAAAATGTATATACACTATTGTCATTTGGTGGTCTCTGTGCGCCACATAGTTTGGTATATCTATGCATATTGGGCATCAAAGTGTTTAGTAGACCCCTGGCGTTCATATTTAGGATGTTTTATGCTGATAAGTTACGAAATGTGGGGCATATAATGGGGTAAAATTCAAGCTTTGTGACGATTTTCAGAAATTTGATAAAAACGGTTACGTTCAGCATTGATTTGCAGTCTGGCAGTTTGCAGTAGAAACACTTATTTACCCATATTGGATTCGTCAGAATGTGTACTTTCTGAAAATATATGGTTTTCTGGGGTCTCTGTACTTTTAGGGGGGTCTAATGTAGCATAATACACACACCAGGTGCTCATATTGCAGCAGCCAGCGCGTCAGCCGTGAAAATGTATATACACTATTGTCATTTGGTGGTCTCTGTGCGCCACATAGTTTGGTATATCTATGCATATTGGGCATCAAAGTGTTTAGTAGACCCCTGGCGTTCATATTTAGGATGTTTTATGCTGATAAGTTACGAAATGTGGGGCATATAATGGGGTAAAATTCAAGCTTTGTGACGATTTTCAGAAATTTGATAAAAACCGTTATGTTCAGCATTGCTTTTCAGTTTGGCAGTTTGCAGTAGAAACACTTATTTACCCATATTGGATTCGTCAGAATCTGTACTTTCTGAAAATATATGGTTTTCTGGGGTCTCTGTACTGTTAGGTGGTCTAATGTTGCATAATACACACACCGAGTGGTTATATTGCAGCAGCCAGCGCGTCAGCCGTGAAAATGTCTATACATATTGTCATTTGGGGGTCTCTGTGCGCCACATAGTTTGGTATATCTATGCATATTGGGCATCAAACTGTTTAGTAGACCCCTATGTTTATATTTAGGATGCTTTATGCTGGTAATGATACATGGACAATACGATGCTGGAAAGTTGAAGCTTTGAGGCAATTTCCAGATATTTCACCAAAACCGCCAAATTTGGCAAAGCCTTGCGACTCAGTAGTTTGGAGCAGAAAGGCATGGGTACCCATTTTAGATTCCGTAGAATGTGTACTTTCCAAAAATATATGGGTTTGGGGGGTAAACATATATTTCTGTGTTTTTACCCCGCAAAAATGCAGTCAATGTGTTGATTTTTCATTAGCTGAAGTTACCCACGGGACTGTTTGTATGCGCTAACTTCATTTTGGGGCCTCTAAATGCCAGATACTTTGGTAAACTTATGAACAATGGCCACCAAAATGTTCAGAGGAACCCTGGCAATCATATTTAGGGTGCTTTTTCTTAGTACGTAATGACACATGGGTGATATGGTGCTGGGAAGTTGAAGCTTTGAGGCAATTTTCAGATATTTCACCAAAACCGGCAACTTTGGGAAAGCCTTGCGACTCAGTAGTTTGGAGCAGAAAGGCATGGGTACCCATTTTAGATTCAGTAGAATGTGTACTTTCCAAAAATGTATGGGTTTGGGGGGTAAACATATATTTCTGTGTTTTTACCCCACAAAAATGCAGTCAATGTGTTGATCTTTCATTAGCTGAAGTTACCCACAGAACTATTTGTATGCGCTAACTTCATTTTGGGGCCTCTAAATGCCAGATACTTTGGTAAACCTATGAACAATGGCCACCAAACTGTTCGGAGGAACCCTGGCAATCATATTTAGGGTGCTTTTTCTTGGTGCATAACGATACATGGGTGATATGGTGCTGAGAAGTTGAAGCTTTGAGGCAATTTTCAGATATTTCACCAAAACCGACAAATGTGGGAAAGCCTTGCGACTCAGTAGTTTAGAGCAGAAAGGCATGGGTACCCATTTTAGATTCTGTAGAATGTGTACTTTCCAAAAATGTATGGGTTTGGGGGGTAAACATATATTTCTGTGTTTTTACCCCACAAAAATGCAGTCAATGTGTTGATTTTTCATTAGCTGAAGTTACCCACGGGACTGTTTGTATGCGCTAACTTCATTTTGGGGCCTCTAAATGCCAGATACTTTGGTAAACTTATGAACAATGGCCACCAAAATGTTCAGAGGAACCCTGGCAATCATATTTAGGGTGCTTTTTCTTAGTACGTAATGACACATGGGTGATATGGTACTGGGAAGTTGAAGCTTTGAGGCAATTTTCAGATATTTCACCAAAACCGACAACTTTGGGAAAGCCTTGCGACTCAGTAGTTTGGAGCAGAAAGGCATGGGTACCCATTTTAGATTCAGTAGAATGTGTACTTTCCAAAAATATATGGGTTTGGGGGGTAAACATATATTTCTGTGTTTTTACCCCACAAAAATGCAGTCAATGTGTTGATTTTTCATTAGATGAAGTTACCCACGGGACTGTTTGTATGCGCTAACTTCATTTTGGGGCCTCTAAATGCCAGATACTTTGGTAAACTTATGAACAATGGCCACCAAAATGTTCAGAGGAACCCTGGCAATCATATTTAGGGTGCTTTTTCTTAGTACGTAATGACACATGGGTGATATGGTGCTGGGAAGTTGAAGCTTTGAGGCAATTTTCAGATATTTCACCAAAACCGGCAACTTTGGGAAAGCCTTGCGACTCAGTAGTTTGGAGCAGAAAGGCATGGGTACCCATTTTAGATTCAGTAGAATGTGTACTTTCCAAAAATATATGGGTTTGGGGGGTAAACATATATTTCTGTGTTTTTACCCCACAAAAATGCAGTCAATGTGTTGATTTTTCATTAGATGAAGTTACCCACGGGACTGTTTGTATGCGCTAACTTCATTTTGGGGCCTCTAAATGCCAGATACTTTGGTAAACTTATGAACAATGGCCACCAAAATGTTCAGAGGAACCCTGGCAATCATATTTAGGGTGCTTTTTCTTAGTACGTAATGACACATGGGTGATATGGTGCTGGGAAGTTGAAGCTTTGAGGCAATTTTCAGATATTTCACCAAAACCGGCAACTTTGGGAAAGCCTTGCGACTCAGTAGTTTGGAGCAGAAAGGCATGGGTACCCATTTTAGATTCAGTAGAATGTGTACTTTCCAAAAATATATGGGTTTGGGGGGTAAACATATATTTCTGTGTTTTTACCCCACAAAAATGCAGTCAATGTGTTGATTTTTCATTAGATGAAGTTACCCACGGGACTGTTTGTATGCGCTAACTTCATTTTGGGGCCTCTAAATGCCAGATACTTTGGTAAACTTATGAACAATGGCCATCAAAATGTTCAGAGGAACCCTGGCAATCATATTTAGGGTGCTTTTTCTTAGTACGTAATGACACATGGGTGATATGGTGCTGGGAAGTTGAAGCTTTGAGGCAATTTTCAGATATTTCACCAAAACCGACAACTTTGGGAAAGCCTTGCGACTCAGTAGTTTGGAGCAGAAAGGCATGGGTACCCATTTTAGATTCAGTAGAATGTGTACTTTCCAAAAATATATGGGTTTGGGGGGTAAACATATATTTCTGTGTTTTTACCCCACAAAAAATGCAGTCAATGTGTTGATTTCTCAGTAGCTGAAGTAAAGTCCTGATCAATTTGGATGTGCTAACTTCATATTGGGGTCTCTAAATGCCAGATACTTTGGTAAACCTATGCATAATGGGTATCAAACTGTTCAGTGGACCCCTGGCAATCATATTTCAGGTGCTTTTTCTTGGTACCTAATATAGTTTGGGATATGCGGAGCAGCAAAATAAAACCTTTGAAATGATTTTTCAGAATTTTGAATTTTTTTTTGAAAAACCGCTATTTTCAGACAAGGTTTTATGTTTGGTAGTTGGGAGTAGAGAGAGATAGTTACCCATTTTGTAATCGGCAGAATGTGTACTTTTCAAAAATGTATGGTTTTCTGGGGTAAACCTACGGTTTCAGGATTTTTTGCCTTGGAATCTAAAGCATGCCGTTTTCTGCCTTAGTGCTTTCAAAATTCGGTAATATACTGCCGGGAGTTTTTGCTGTACAGAAATCCTAAATCTCCCTAAAACTATACATATCTGGTATTGGCACGTTCGAGAGACATAAGGCTTTCCAAATCAGTTGGATTTTCATCCCTAAAATGAAATATTTTTCTGGTATAAATTGATATACGATGAAAAATGGTAATTTTTCATTTTTTTTTGGTATTTAGCACTATAAATTTTTTTGCACAGGTGGAAATACATGAAAACTCAGGCAGATTTAGAAAGCTCAGTTTCTACCGAAAAAAACAATGTATAGTTTTCCTAGGTAAACTATAGGTTTCCCCTCAGAAAATGCCCCTAAAGTGAGAGAGCACAAAATGTTTCAAAAACGGCTGGCATTTCGCGTAACCAAAATGTGAAATTCTGCTGGCACTTAAAGGGTTAATACAGAAGTAGTGATGGGCGAATTTGCGCCGTTTCGCTTCGCCGAAAAATTTGCGAAACTCGCGAAACGACGAAAAATCTGCGAAACTGCGCCGGCGTCTCGTTTTTGACGCCGGCGCCCTTTTTTTGACGCCGGCGCCCGTTTTTTGACGTGAATTTTCGCGGGCATTTCGCGAATTTATTCACTGGCGGCGAATCGCGCAAATTCGCCGCGAATTCGCGCCTGGCGAATAAATTCACCCATCACTATACAGAAGTAAGGAAGTTAATGGGAAAGAAGAGAAAGGCATTTAAAAACTACAAATCTGTAGGGACAGAAGCTGCATTTAATGAATATAAACACTGTAATAAATGTTGTAAATCAGCAATCCGGAAGGCTAAGAAAAGAAATGAAGAGTTAATTGCGGTGGAGGTTAAGACTAACCCCAAGAAGTTTTTTAAATATATTAATAGTAAAAAGATGCAGGTTGAGAGTGTTGCTCCATTAAATAATGGTACCAGTATGGTTGTAACAGATACAGATAAGGCAAATGTGTTAAATCAGTAGTGATGGGCGAATTTATTCGCCAGGCGCGAATTCGCGGCGAATTTGCGCGATTCGTGGCAGGTGAATAAATTCACCAAACGCCCACGAAAATTCGCGGAAAAAAACGCCCGGCGCCGTTTCGCGAATTTTTCGCTGTTTCGCGTATTTTGCGCAAATTCGCCCATCACTATAAATCAGTTCTTTTCTTCAGTGTATACAATAGAGGAGTGTGAGTTCCCAGGCTCACTTTATAGCTGCACTAATGGCTCAGCTCAATCTAGTCAGTGGCTGACTCAGGATATGATTCAAAAAGCTTTAATACAAATTAATGTAAACAAGGCTCCAGGGCCTGACGGCATTCACCCCCGGGTTCTAAGAGAGTTTAGTTCAGTTTTAGACCAGCCATTATTTCTGATTTTCTCAGATTCACTGTCATCGGGTATGGTGCCTATGGATTGGAGAAAAGCTGATGTTATTCCAATATTTAAAAAGGGATTACGATCTCAGCCTGGCAATTATAGGCCAGTAAGCTTGACATCTGTGGTGGGCAAATTATTTGAAGGCTTGTTAAGGGATCACATTCAAAATGTTGTCCTAGTGAATGTCATTATGAGCAGCAATCAGCATGGCTTTATGAAGGATAGGTCATGTCAGACTAATTTGATTGCATTTTATGATGAGGTCAGTAAGATTCTGGACAGTGGGGGGGGGCAGTAGATCTATTTGGATTTTGCCAAAGCGTTTGATACTGTGCCCCACAAACGACTGCTTTCTAAACTAAGGTCTGTTGGGCTTAATGAAGTCGTTTGCACGTGGATAGGAAACTGACTACAGGATCGGGTACAGAGGGTGGTTGTTAATGGGATATTCTCTACTTGGAGTAAGGTTCTTAGTGGGGTCCCTCAGGGCTCAGTATTGGGGCCACTTTTATTTAACTTGTTCATTAATGACTTAGGGGAGGGTGTTGTAAGTAATGTATCAGTGTTTGCAGATGAGACAAAACTATCAGCCCAATTAATTCCATCCAGGATGTGGCACTTGCAACAGGATCTTGACTAACTGGCAATCTGGGCAGCTAAGTGGCAAATGAGATTCAATGTTGATAAATGTAAAGTCCTGCACCTGGGATGTAACAATATCCACTTATACCCTTAATGGGACTGCACTAGGCAAATCCAGAATGGAGACGGAGCTTGGAGTCCTTGTAGATAATAAACTTGTCTGTAGCAAGTAATGCCAGTCAGCAGCATCAAGGGCAAATAAGGTCTTGACTTGTATTAAATGGGGCAGAGAGTCACGGGAGGAGGGGGTCATTCTTCCAATTTATATAAATCATTCTCACTATTCTTCAATTAATTTTCTCTTTATGTTTCTCTTATTTTCCTCTCCCCTCCTGTTCTCTACAACCCTCTCTGATGCCTCCACCTTCTCTACTTCTCTCCCAAGATCTCATATCTCCTGTTATCTTCTCTGTGCTTTTTAAATTGTGCTTTTTACCCTCTTTATTTCATGCAACTCACCTTGATCATTGTGCTGAGCTGCAATGCCAGACACCACACACAAGAGGGCGGCAGTGAGGAGAAATCCCATTTCCTGCAAAAGAGCAAATAAGGAGTTATTTCCATTGGTTAAACTACATGTCCTTGTGAGCAAAATTACCGGCCGACAGTCTAGAGAGAAATCCTTGGCCAGCTGGACTGTAACACAGAAATGCTTTATTTTATATACTGTACTTATGGGGTTCAGTAGTCATATTACAGTAATGAGCCCACTGAGCATGTGCAGTGCCACTGACACACATAAACCTATCATTCAGCGCACATTTACCTTCATTATGCAATAAACTGTTTTAGGTGGAGTTCCCCTTTAATTATACTCCCCTGATAATAATAAATGTACAGTACCTGTATGTTTCAGACTTGCCCTCATGCACAACTGACTGTGAGTGAGCCGAGCCCTGACTTTATAGAATTTACACATTTATCATCACTGAAATCTCTTAGAAAGTTCTAATCACTAGGGCAGGTGCTCATGATAATATTCATGTCCTACAAATATCTGCTCACTCCATTGATAGGAAACAATTAAATATTCTTAAACATTCCAATGAAACCAAATCAATATTTAATATCAGTCAATAGCACAATACTCACAGAGTGGGAGGAGCTTATCAGCCTCTTACTGATAATTCCTTTCCCTCACTGCCTGTAGTGCTATGGGTACTAATAAAGGGGAACTATCACAAAATTGAAAATTTAAATACTTAAATATGAAACTTTTGTAGGGACCCATAACGTTAATGTGCCCTTATGGCTTTAAATCCCTACACTTCCTGATCTCCCTAGTTGCTGGGCAGATGCCCATGTAATTGTAATTTACATATTCCAGTTATTGGCCAAGAGGTGTTGTGCCACCTGTCACATTTTTGTATACTGAGAGAGAAGAGGTGGATCTTCCTCTTTGGCTCCTGGTGTCTGACCCATCTGGATGTTTTCAGGGAGCCTGGGTACAACAAGGCCCAGTAAAAACAGTTTACCCTAGAGGGAGCTGAACCTCTAGTGTGGAAGTTGGGGAGCAGGGACCTCGGCTAGTGAGTGTCAGGAATATAATGTTATTGACTCTCTAGGAGAGTAAGACAGTGAGGGAAGAGAGAAAGAGCAGCTTTTGCTCCATCAAGGAGGTGTTGCAGGGAGTAGCTTCCCAGCCTGTAAGATTTGCCTACAGTGAAGGGATAGGGTTTACGTTCTCCTCCCTGACCCCTCCACTGGGTGAGATCCAGACCATGTGTGAATATTTCTGCCTGGAGGTGCTGCACTGCCTTGACTACATCCTCAGGGAATGTACCTGCATCTGCCTCTGATATACTGTCTGACACGTGTGCTTATCTATTCTGCAAATGCCTCTTTATTGATGTAAGTACCTTGTGGATCTTTTGTCTTTGACAAATAAAAGTTTGTTCTGTCTGATTTGCAAGAACCTCCTGGCACCCAATTCTTTATTGTTTAAAGGACAAGGAAAGTTAAACTAAAGAAGTAGCTAGAAATTTTGTAGTAGTAAAAGCAGTTGTAGGGATGTGATAATTTATACACCCGCACCTAGTATTGGCAGGCAACTCCTCAGTATAATGGACACCTAAATGGGTCCTAACCAGCGGCCTCTTTTCTGATTATATAGTGAATAAAGTACCCCCTCTTGTAAAATATAAGGATATTATTAGTTACCGAGGAGTTTCATGACCATATAAAAACACGAGGCCGAAGGCCGAGTGTTTTTATACAGGTCATGGAACTCCGAGGTAACTTCTAATATCCTTATATTTTACAACTGGGGGTACTTTATTTATTATAATACACAAATTTTGGTGAGTCATGTGACAGAAATGACATCACTACTCACCGTTTATAACTGATGACATCACTACTCACCGTTTATAAGGATATAATTTACAGGATATTCATGGCTTTTGTGTATTATATTTCTTTATCCTACAGTGACCAGTAGATGGCATTGTGTGATAGTTATATATAGGGTTGGGACAATGTGCTCAGGGGCCATTTTTAGTTTGAACTCTTCCCTGTTCATTGAGAAGGGAAGGGGTAGTGGAACCCAAGCTTTGCCCTTAGCAAAGTGGTAGTTACAGTCACTCACAGGTCACTCTAGGAGCGATAGACATGTTATTTAGTTGAGCAGCTCAAGGCTCCGACAAGGAGAGTTAGAGGGATTAAGATCCCGGGTACTAATAACCCAGAAGAAGGGACTAAGTGCATAGACTCAGGGACGTAGATATTCCCCTGGGTTCCACTTAGGGAAAACTTGAATTCTGAAAATACCCTCTAGTTGCTGTTTTACTGTGTGTTCCTCATGCCTTCAGGGACAACTGTAGCTAATACTGTGAGTATATAATATTCTGTTGTTGGTCCATGTTATAACAAATGTGATAAACTCCTACATGGATTGTTCTGTTAAATAAACTCAGTCGTTGGTTAAGCATAAAGAACCACTGATGCCCAATATTTGTGAAATAGCACGTTGTTACAGTTGCACTACACCCTGCCTCCACCCCATTGTGAGGGCCTACTCCTGGGAAAAAGGGTCTCATCCGTGGCACAAATAATCCTGAAAGTAGGACTGTAGTTAAAAGAGATCACCCATTTTATTCTAGCGCTAAAGATCTGTGTCTCCAAAGAGGCCCCAGTAGCTCCCCATCTTCTTTTCTGCTGATTCACTGATTCACATGCTCTGTGCTGCTGTCACTTACTGAGCTTAGGGAGCCACTCACAATATACAGTACACATAGAATAGAAATGTCACAATATAAGGCTGATTAGTAATTAATACACATAATTACTACATGGCAGCACAGAAACCAGTGCAATTAGCATCAGAATTGAATAATCAGCAAACCTGTAGCATCAGCTTATATTACAGCCAGGGAAGGTCATTTTCTGCTGGATAATTAGTGACGAGCCCTAAGCTTAGCTTCTCAACAGCCAATCAGAGCCCACTGAGCATGTGAGTGTCACAGACACTTTCCAAGATGGTGACCCCCTGTGACAAGTTTGAAGTCCTGGATCATTGCTGCTATTGACAAGCTCAAACTTTAGCCTCGTGCAATAAGTGCTGCATATAAAAGATGCCATTTTTAGCCACATTAATTTTTAGGGTTTAGTTCTCCTTTAACGCACAGTAGCCAGTGGGACTTGTAGTTGCACTATTCTGCACCTTCATTTCTTCCACTTTTGGAAGGCCCTTCCTTAAGTGTTAGAGTCCAGTGTAACCCATGCTGTAGTATACTAGGTGGTGATTAACACCATTGGTGTAAATAGCCCAAAAATGTGTTGCACTTTCTAAATACAATCAATTAAATATTCTGCGTCATTTTTGAAATAATCAAGTTCATCTTCACTATTCCTCTCTCAGCATCTGTTTCTCTTCATTCTCTCTTCATGGGTGTCAGATATTCACTGACAGATAGATCCAATATACAGACCTCCCAACATTTTAGAAACAGAAAGAGGGACAAAAAGATTTGCGAAATGGTGCCCAAACTTCCTAATTACCATGTTAATTTTACAAAGTTATGAAAGTTTAAACACATTTCTGTGGTTTTTCTGTGTTATTGCAGTTTTGCTAATGAAGGTGAATTGCCCTTTAAGTTGTGTAAGTTCTTATCTTATCTAAAACCATTACAAAAGTATGTTAAGTATGTATTCTGGGCTCTCTGCCAAGAGTCAATTAAATTAGAAATGTTTTATCTTTTTCTTACAGTCCAGTGCAGCAGATCAAAGAGAAACTCGGGACATATCAGTACATATATCCGGGACTGTGGGTTGAGCTGTCAAAAGAAGGACTGTAGGGAGGTATGAATATATCTTATAGGGGGGCTCCTTTCCTAGCAGATGTATTAGAGGTCACTCAAATAACTGATTCCAGTACAAACAAAATCTAACAAAATAACTGCCTTTTGCACAAATTCTGCATGTAGAGAGACATGATGTCTGGTGAGTTTAATAGAGTGACCTCTAATACATCTTCTAGGCAAAAGGAGCCCCCCTATAAGATATATTGGATCTAACTGTCAGTGAATATCTGACACCCAACTGCTGCATGAAGACAGAATGAAGAGAAACAGATGCTGAGAGGGGAATAGTGAAGATAAACTTGATTATTTCAGAAACAATGCAGAATTTTTAACTGATTATATTTGGAAAACAAAACTTCTTATTTCAGTATGCTGAAGCTTAGATTCAATTTTCATTTTCGCCACAGTTCCCCTTAAAGTTCAGAAAGTGCAGTAAATATCAAGGAAATAAACACACACTATGGCTTATAACATGAACTACTTTACTAATAAAATGGCTACTGACAAACAATCCTAAACAATACACACAATGCTAAGTCTAATATATTGAATTAAACCAGTTAAAGTGATACTGTCATGGGAAAAAATAAATTCAAAATGAATCAGTTAATAGGGCTACTCCAGCAGAATTCTGCACTGAAATCCATTTCTCAAAAGAGCAAACTGATATTTTTTTTATATTCAATTTTGAAATCTGACATGGGGCTAGACATATTGTCAATTTCCCAGCTGACCCAAGTCATGTGACTTGTGCTCTGATAAACTTCAATCACTCTTTACTGCTGTACTGCAAGTTGGAGTGATATCACCCCAGTAGCCTAACAACAGAATAATGGGAAGGTAACCAGATAACAGCTCCCTAACACATGGTTAACAACTGCCTGGTAGATCTAAGAACAACACTCAATAGTAAAAACCCAGGTCTCACTGAGACACATTCAGTTACATTGAGTAGGAGAAAAAACAGCCTGCCAGAAAGCATTTCTCTCCTAAAGTGCAGGCACAAGTCACATGACTGGGGGCAGCTGGGAAATTGACAAAATGTCTAGCCCCATGTCAGATTTCAAAATTGGATATTTAGATTTACAGATGCTCCTTTTTCAAGAATGCAGTCTTCTCCATATCCCATGGATCTCTTCTCTTTTCCTCGCTTTCTCTGGTTATGTCCTTTGTAGTGTCCTCTCTTGGTAGATCTTTCACTTGGGAGGAAGTCTTGTTGTCTTGTCCACCTTGTTGGAAAACCACATCCCCTCTGCTCTCTGTGATCCATGAACTCAGAAAGAGACAAAAAAACAATTAGATTCCATCCAAGAACTGAAGGTCATTTCTCCCATTTAACCACCGATTATACTTACTCAAAATACTTACTAAAATATTAATTGCAGATTGTTCAAATTTAAGAAAGTCTAGTTCATTTTCACAATTTTGCCATGCCTTTTGCATAGCAATTCTTTTGGGCTTTAAGTACATTATATGGCATCCACATACTCTGATTGGTGGTTTTCATCTCTGGTTCCCACCTTTGGGAATTTTTATTTCCCTCCTTCCCTTCTTTATGCCAGAAAGTTTTTCTATATCACCTGGTACAATCCCTTGCTATGTGGCCAGTTTTACAACAAGTATGGCACCTAACTCATTTCATTCCTACATTGGCAGTGGGCCTTTCCTCAAGACAGTTAGGGCTCAATCTAACAGGAATGTTGTTATTTTCAAGACAACTTAAATTAGACTTTTTTACCTCTGTGGTTTCCGTCTTGGGACTACAATATGAGACCTTACATTCCCATTACTCTTACTGGCGCCAACCCTAATCTTTATTTTGCTGCCCACCGCCCATTTCCATCTCTTATTTAATTCAACTGTAGGGACCCCATTTATTTCTTCTCTGGGAACTTCTGCTTTCAACAAATCTACCCACATGTGTTTACTCGTTATTCTGTTGTGGGGCTTCACCATCCTTAGCGTAGAACTCTCTACCAGGTTTACTCTGGCATCCCTCTAGCTCCTTACAGAGCAGTGGCTTGATGGATCTAGCTTTCTAATCCCAAACCACCCAACAAAGAATGACAAGATCTAAGATTAAATGGTTTTGTTTTAATCCATTTAGAGGATATATCAGTATTAAATGGTTCCATATCTGGCGAGCCCTGTGACACAACCCCTTATTCTCAATCTGGAAATACCTTCCCTCATATAATTTCAAGGAGATGTGTTTTCGAGATCACCAGGATTGGCGTTTACTCAAACTATTCCATCCCTAACAAGATCTAACAGAGAGAAATGACACTTTCTATATTTTCTAGCCTTTCTCATGGCCTGTCTGATCTGTGGGTCAGTGGTTACTGCTACTGCTTCCTTACTGGACCAAAGTACACCATCTGCCCCTCATCCCACAGTCTTAAAACCCATATCAAAAGGGACTCACTAGACGTTTTTCTGTACTGTTTTGCTAAATGAGTGAGCTCAGTCTGTGTATATTCCCTTAACTCCTCCATCTCTCCATCTTTAGATTTATTACAATACACATTACCATCAGCCACCTCCTCTCTATTATACTGCCTTTTCATATGCTTGGCAATAATGGGCCTGGCAGGTTTTATGCTTACATTCAACATCTTATCAATTATTTACAGTAATTACAGCATTCTTTTTCTGTTTTCCTTCTTGCGGCATCACCAAACTTAGTCTTAAGGATTGTACATGTTTCTCCTGTCCTGACCATGGATTCATCATGCCTTCAGTTACTACCAAAGACTGGTCCTTCAGTAGCTGAAAGTCAACTTCTATTTTTTCAGTAGCAAGAGGAAATACCATCCTATGGTTGCTGCAGCCTTTTGCTCCCCTTTACTCCATGGCCAGTTTTTAAGCCTAAAACTAGTAAAACCAATCCACTACATCCTCCCCAAAAACCCTTGTTACTGGGGGAACGTATTTGGCTAGTTCCTGCACTACAGGTAGACATGGGCCTTCCTTAACCCAAGTAGGGAAGGTGCACACTCTTGCTTCTCACCCTCTGCACTCTTCCTCTGAAACACAACATTTTGGAACATTTTCAATTTAGAAAGTAATACAATGTTATACCCAACAGATATTTATTTTAATTGACAATCAGTGCAATCCTGCTGACTACGCCAACTGTAATGCTAAGGGCACAATTAAGTTCAGAAACTGTAGTACATGTCAAGTAAATAAACACACACACTAGGATTGCCACCTTGTCTTCAGGTTTTCCTATATTTTTACGCATTTCCCCTATTAATAACATTGGGATCAAGCTAAATTTTTACTGGCAAGGCAGGTGAAAACCCTAAAAGCCACCATGTTAGATATGCCAATGCCTTGGCCGAGGTCTTTTGTTTTGTAACTAGCCAAGTAGCTGAAAATCTGTTGGCCACTGTTTACAGAAAAACACAGACCTAACTTAGTCTCTGTTGCTTTGTAAATAAATCCCTGCAGGCTACCAATGTTTCATTTTTTGTCCCTTAACACATGCAGAACCCTAACTTTGCAATATTCACTTCATTCCAGAAAACATCATGTTTTTCTTTGGACTACAGTGCCCAACAAGGCCTCATTCTTCTCTGGATCCAGGGACCAAATCCTATAACTAATTCCCTTTCTATAGGCTGCAATGGAGAGAATTAGAGCTATGGAGCCTTATTACTTTTAATTCTCCAGTAGCAGTGCTGCCCCCAGGGGTGCAGTGGGGTAAGACAGTGACAGGGGATTATGGGTAATGACAGAAGAGCTGGAAGTTGGTTCTTAGTGTAAGTAAATCCATTCAGCCCTAAATGTACATTTCTATTCCCACATTTTGTTTTGAAATTGCCTTTGACAACTGCGATTTTGAAGTCATCCAGACTGTGGTTGGGGCCTGAACATGAACTTTTTATAATAAAAGGTTTGAATGTTGTCTAAATGCCAGAAAAGGTGGGTTCAGAAATATTTTATCATTTCATCTTAGTGTAACATACCTTGTAGTTCTCTGGCTATTGGCCTTTAGCTGTGAGTTGTAGGTTGTCACAAGTGGCACCTGAAGTGTCTCCTGGTGACCTTGGTGGCCCTGTGTATGTTGTGATCTACAATCCATGGGTCCTTGCCCCAGTTGATAAAGGATTTTCTGAGGTTTCCAAGGTGCTGATCCTTTTCTGAGTTGTCTGAACCTATTTGATTATAGAGTAGGGCCTGGCTAGAAATGATGGTGTGTTTAGTGTGGTCCAGGTGGAAGTTGTCATACATCAGGTTGGATGGTTTGTCTGTAGGTTTCTGATATAGGGTGGTATATAAGGTGCTTTTATATAGGTAGTTACATCCAGAAAGGGAACTTTAGTTGTGGAGTAGGAAAATTTAAAATTAAGGTGAGAGCTATTGAATTGGTCAGGGAATTGGATGAGTTTTTGTTCAGTGTTTGCCCAGATGATAAGGAGCTCATTGATATATTGGAGGTATATAGCAGGGGTTTGGGGTAGAGGAGGAGGGTAAATCCTATTCTAGTAGAGCCATGAAAAGGTTGACATTAGTTACTTACATCCAGATTTTCCTCTCCTTGTGCTTCTTCAATGCTTTTCAGTTGGAAACAACTGCCAGCACTTTAATTAAAGGGGTGGTTCACCTTTAAGTGAACACTTCATATATTATAGAATGGGCCTTTTTAAGCTACTTTTCAATTGGCCTTCATTATTTATTTGTTATAGTTTTTGAATTATTTGCCTTCTTCACTGACCCCCATGTAAAAAAAACAAATGCTCTTTAAGGCTACACATTTATTGTTAATGCTACTCTTTTATTACTCATCTTTCTAATCAGGCCTCTCCTTTTCATATCATAGTCTCTCATTTAAATCAATACGTGGTTGCTAGGGTAATCAGTACCCTAGCAACCAGATTTCTGAAACTGGAGAGCTGCTGAATAAAAAGCAAAATAACTCAAAAACCACAAATGATAAACAATGAAAACAAATTGTCTCAGTCTCTACATCATACTGACAGTTAATTCAAAGGTGAACAACCCCTTTAAAAACAAGACTTTGAAACCATTAGCAATATCTTTACAGGAGAGCCCATGCAATGGAGCAAAATCTCTCCTGCTGGGTTAGAGACGGTTATTCAACCTGTAGAAACGTTGGATACTGTAGAGCAGTGGAGCCCAAACTGCGGGTGTTATACAACAAGGGGGGCAGTGGTTTGGGAAGAGATTTCCTGCTGGTTCTACTAAATTATCCTGTAAAACTCAATTATAAGATTATCATTATAATAATAATTATAAGATGTCTGTTAGGGGGAGATTTGAGAGGAGCAATGATTTCTAGATATTCCTGGAGTTTTGGATGAATCTTCACTCCAGCAACATGTCTCTATCTATAACCTTATGCTCACGGTGGGAGCCCACCACCAAATATTCTACCTCACGGGGGACTTCAACTGAAAAAGTGCTACAGACTGTGGGTTCCAGGCTGATGTCCTTTAGATTCATAAGCAAATTCTCCTTTCTCTCTCCCATCTCACCTCAACGTTGACTTGGGCATGTGGCTCATAGTCTACATTCCCCTGTTCCCTATAATGAAGCATCATTGCTCACTTTGTTTCTTATTTATAGACAAAGGGACATACACGACAACCTGAAAATAACATCAGTTCTCAAAAATCCTATTTTTAAAAAAAAATAAAACACCAACTACCCCCTTTTTTTAAACCTAATCTGGTGACCTCTTTTAGGTCATAGTAAATTAGGTTGAAAAAAGACACACATCCATCAAGTTCAACCTTAAGTCTATATATAACCTGCCTAACTGCCAGTTGATCCAGAGGAAGGCGAAAACTTTATTTGAAGCCTCTCCAATTTGCCTCAGAGGGGGAAAAATTCCTTCCTGACTCCAAAATGCAATGGGGCCAGTCCCTGGATCAACTTGTACTATGAGCTATCTCCCATATCCCTGTATTCTGATGATTCAGCTCTAAATGTCTGTAATGAAAATGAAAGAACTTTCACCAACAGTTGCTGTAATGTGTATGTCCACCTTAATTCATGGTTGTTCTTATTCACCAATTGTTATGCAGCCTAAGATATGGGGCTAAAAGTAGGGATGCACCGAATCCTGGATTCAGTTCGGGATTTGGCCAGGATTCGGCCAAATCCTTGTGTCTGGCCGAACCCAATCTGAATCCTAATTTGCATATGTAAATTAGGGGAAGGGAGGGAAATCACATGACTTTTCATCACAAAACAAGGAAGTTAATTTTTTTACATATATTTGCATATGCAAATTAGGATTTGGATCCGGTTTGGTATTCGGCTGAATCTTTCACAAAGGATTCAGGGATCCAGCCAAATCCCAAATAGTAGATTCAGTGCATTCCTAGTTAAAAGTAACAATAATCAGGTTCTTTTGTCTATTTTAATTCCCTGATAGCAGCCCCCAGGCATCTCCAGCCAGTCTTGTAACTGTCATTTAAAGGGTAACTGACACTTCCATGTGTCCCACAACATATACTCCCACCTTCAGGCACACAGAGGAACTACAGCTTTCATTCAGAGGGCACCTACCCTCCTAAAGTGACCCTGCAGAGGCCGATAAAGATACAGATTCAGTTCCCATAGAGTCTGGGAGGCTAATGATCACGTGACAGGAAGACAAATCACTTTAATATAGAAAAATAAATAATAAGTGTGGAGGATTCATTTTATTGGCCTTTCAGGAACTTTTTCAGCCCAGTGAGCACAAATCAGTAGTAAATCATGAATTTCAATGAAAAGACAAATCGCTGCTGTACAAGCGCCTGTGTAGGGTGGAACCATCAGTTTATTAGAGTTCAGGGGCGCACAGAGCCGGCAGTCAAAATAACAGTCCCCTAAATAATAGCACCTCTCCTGGTGGCCTCTGGAACTCCCCCCTAGCAACCAGGCGGCAGTTAGAATGACTGAAAAGAAAAGGGCCTGATGGGCCGAGGAAGTCAAGTAGTCATAATAATAATAATAAAAAAATAATGTGATTCTCTATTGTGGCTGATAGAGGGGGGTCACTGAGCCATTTGGTACAAGTGAGGAAATACCCCAACTCTCTGCACCCCTATATCTCCTCCCCGGCGTGTGCTGCCATATGGGCGGCCAGACTGGATCTGTGGGCAAAGCACTTGGCACAAACACTGCATTGGTAGAGTCTGTCCCCCCCCGCGTGGCTTTGCTTGTGGCTCATGAGATGGGACTGGAGACTGAAGTGTTGGTTGCCCGTGTGGGTGCCATTGTGCAGGGTGTAAGTGGCCCAGTCTGGGAAGGACTCCCCGCACTCAGTACAGGTGTAATTATTCTCCTCCGTGTGGTTCCGCTGGTGTTTTCTATAACCCGAGCGAGTGAAGAAAGTCTTGTGGCAGCGGTTGCACTTGTACACGGTCTCTGTCATTAGAGTGATGTTCCCAGAGGAGTCTACGGCGCTTCTCTCTCGGGCAATAGACTTCTCCGGAGACGCGCGGCCACAATCCTGACGCCTCCCCCGCACCCTGCTCTCATGCTGATTGGTTCCCTGGTCAAGTGGCTTCTTAGACTTGAAGTGGGTCCCCTGAGCACCGACAATGGGAAATTCTTCAAAGAGTTTTCTGTCCAAATCTTCTTCATCTGCTCAAGAGAAAAACAAAGGGTCACACTATGGAGGGGCAGAGGCACTTTAACTTTCTACTGGTAAGTCTGGGATATTAGTACTTACCCAGGAACCGAGCTCAGATTCTCTGTACTTTCTGCTCCTGGGCTGTTCTCTTTCCCATGGTCAGACAGGAACCTCCCCCTGGGTAAGTGAATCCAATCTCCCCCAGTACTTACCCAGGTACAGAGCTCTGATTCTCTGTACTTCCTGCTCCTGGGCTGTTCTCTTTCCCATGGTCAGACAGGACCCTCCCCCTGGGTAAGTGAATCCAATCTCCCCCAGTACTTACCCAGGTACAGAGCTCTGATTCTCTGTACTTCCTGCTCCTGGGCTGCTCTCTTTCCCATGGTCAGACAGGAACCTCCCCCTGGGTAAGTGAATCCAATCTCCCCCAGTACTTACCCAGGTACAGAGCTCTGATTCTCTGTACTTCCTGCTCCTGGGCTGTTCTCTTTCCCATGGTCAGTCAGGAACCTCCCCCTTGGTAAGTGAATCCAATCTCCCCCAGTACTTACCCAGGTACAGAGCTCTGATTCTCTGTACTTCCTGCTCCTGGGCTGTTCTCTTTCCCATGGTCAGACAGGAACCTCCCCCTGGGTAAGTGAATCCAATCTCCCCCAGTACTTACCCAGGTACAGAGCTCTGATTCTCTGTACTTCCTGCTCCTGGGCTGTTCTCTTTCCAATGGTCAGACAGGAACCTCCCCCTGGGTAAGTGAATCCAATCTCCCCCAGTACTTACCCAGGTACAGAGCTCTGATTCTCTGTACTTCCTGCTCCTGGGCTGTTCTCTTTCCCATGGTCAGACAGGAACCTCCCCCTGGGTAAGTGAATCCAATCTCCCCCAGTACTTACCCAGGTACAGAGCTCTGATTCTCTGTACTTCCTGCTCCTGGGCTGTTCTCTTTCCCATGGTCAGACAGGAACCTCCCCCTGGGTAAGTGAATCCAATCTCCCCCAGTACTTACCCAGGTACAGAGCTCTGATTCTCTGTACTTCCTGCTCCTGGGCTGTTCTCTTTCCCATGGTCAGACAGGAACCTCCCCCTGGGTAAGTGAATCCAATCTCCCCCAGTACTTACCCAGGTACAGAGCTCTGATTCTCTGTACTTCCTGCTCCTGGGCTGCTCTCTTTCCCATGGTCAGACAGGAACCTCCCCCTGGGTAAGTGAATCCAATCTCCCCCAGTACTTACCCAGGTACAGAGCTCTGATTCTCTGTACTTCCTGCTCCTGGGCTGTTCTCTTTCCCATGGTCAGACAGGAACCTCCCCTGGGTAAGTGAATCCAATCTCCCCCAGTACTTACCCAGGTACAGAGCTCTGATTCTCTGTACTTCCTGCTCCTGGGCTGTTCTCTTTCCCATGGTCAGACAGGAACCTCCCCCTGGGTAAGTGAATCCAATCTCCCCCAGTACTTACCCAGGTACAGAGCTCTGATGGCATTAGCCTGATCAGCTTCTCAAGGGGCACAAACTCTATAAAAGCCCTATGAACAGAACTATAATGTTTTCCCAGAATCCCAATAACACCTCGGAGATTCTCTATTAAAAACCAACCCATCTCTGCCCAAGTCTGTGCATTTTCCTCCTCCTACAGAGTAATACTTGGCAGAAGCTGAGTGCAGAACAGCAGGTACATGAACTTACAGATTATGGAAAGACAAGAAGCACAGCCAGCGCCCCCTGCTGCTCAGAGTATAATAATGGGGCAGACTAGAGCAGGAATGTGCAGTCCGTTGGCTGCAGAAGAGACAGGTCATTATGTTGTAGGATTAGCACTGGCCAATATATAAAGTGCCGGGCTACTTGTGTTCAGTCTCACAGCTGTATTTGCCTTGTTAGAGTGGTTCTAGGAATTCAAATCTCAGGGTGAATTGGGGAGCTTTGCCATGCCTGAAATATCAAATGCCCCCCATTTCAAGCACCTGGAGGGCAGGAGCGGATCACTCATTTCAGTCACATGAAGAGGAATGGGGGGCTCTCCTAATAACAGGGTCAAGTGTCGGCCATGACTTTTTGTTTGACTGCGGCCAGAAATGGACCCAACACCTGGGAAATAGTCACCAGGAGAAAGTCACTCGTTTGCATTGGTGCACCCACAGGCACCCACTGACACCCACTGGCACCCACTGACACCCACAGGCACCCACTGACACCCAGTGCTACAGACAAACCTTGGAGCAGAGACAGACTTGACTCACTCAGTTGTAGCTGTTGAGTCCATCAATGGAATGGCGGCTGATGGTCAACGTTCCTTAAACACTTTTGGAAGAACTTTGCCGTCATTGGGATGAGAATCGGGAAGGTGGTGCCCCCAGCACAGTTCCATGATTATCCCAGAGTTTAGTGGGTGTGGGCGAGTGGATATTAGTGTGGGAAGGGAAATACAAGAGGCAGCGAGACCTCAGCCAACCAGATCCATCTATGACCCAAAATGTCTTTACTCCTTTAATCCTGGACTGACAGTTACATTACATTGGGTTGTTCAGTTCTCTTCTATACTGGCAGCCAATCAGATTCACTCTTTGCTACTGAAGCTCAAGGACCCCTGGTTGTGACCTCAGTGCAGTTTTGGATGTTCTACATGAGTTCTCTCTCTTGTTCTCTTTAGACTGCTGCCCAGTATTTTGGGGGCAGACGAGAGCACATTAATTTAATTAGAGATATTACATCATATTTCTCACCTGAAGTGTAGTTTCCATTCATATCTCGTTCCCTGGTGTATCTGTTCCTCATTGGCTCCTTTTTAAGCTTGGCAGAACGTGATTGGATTCTCCGGTACGACCTGGAAATGAGAGACGGGCCATAAGTAATGGACCACTCCAAGCCCCTCCCACAGACCAATGTCCGTAAGTCACATGACATATATATGATCCACCCCGCTAGCAGATGTCACTTACCATGGGATGTCTGAGTCTGACGAATCATCTGCATTGTTTCCGTGAAAGGCGGAGTCAGACATTCTAAATAATTGTGTTCCCTCTCAAAGGCATAGACCAATCGGATAGAAGTATCTGGCAAGGGGCGGGATTTGTAGAATTTGAAAAAGAGACAATGCCCCAATCCTGACCTGATGGGGGTGATAAATCAGTCTATTATTATATATAAGGGGGTAGTTCTCCTTTAAGTGAAGTTATACGCAGGGATATTCTGAAGTAGGGATCCACTCAATCCAGGATTCGGTTCGGGATTTGGCCTTTATCAGCAGGATTCGCATTTAGCCAAATCCTTGTGTCTGGCTGAATCTGAATGCTAATTTGCATATGTAAATAAGGGGCAGGGAGGGAAATCACATGACTTTTTATCACAAAACATGGAAGTGAAAAAAAATTCACACTTTTCCTTCCCCAACCCTAATTTGCATATGCAAATTAGGATTCGGTTCAGTATTCGGCAGAATCTTTTACAAAGGATTCGGGGATTCGCGGAATCCCAAATAGTGGATTCGGTACAGCCCTATTCTGAAGCAAATTGCAATTTGTTTTCATTATGTAATTGTTTGCCTTTTTTTGTTCAGCAGTTCTACAGTTTGGGATTGCAGTAGCTATATGGTTGCTATGGCCCACGTTACCCTAGCAACCAGACAGTGGTTTGAAGGAGACACTGGAAGAGGAATAGGAGAGGGGGCTGAACAGAAAGACAAGGAATGAAAAGCAATAACATTGTAGCCTTTACAGAGAAATAGATTTTTGTCAGTGACCCCCAATGATTTAGTCAGTGACCCCCCATTTCAAAGTTGGACAGAGGCAGAAGAGAAGGGCAAAGATTAAGAAAAATAAAAACTGATTGAAAAGTTGCAAGAAATTCCATAAAACAATAATAGTTAATGTAAGGGGAACTTCCCCTTTAATTGTCTAACATTGTTGCCCAAAGACAGAAGAGTAGAAGAGATGGGACAGGTTTGGGAAGTGGCAAACCCTATACAGGTATGGGATCCGTTATCCAGAAAGCTCCTTATAACAGAAAGGACGTCTCCCATAGACTCCATTTTATCCAAATAATCCAAATTTTTAAAAAATGATTTCCTTTTTCTGTGTAATAATAAAACAGTAGCTTGTACTTGATCCCAACTAAGATATAATTAATCCTTATTGGAGGCAGAACCAGCCTATTGGGTTTATTTCATGTTTATATGATTTTCTAGTAGACTTAAGGTATCAAGATCCAAATTACGGAAAGATCCATTATCTGGAAAACCCCAGATCCCAAGCATTCTGGATAACAGGTCCCATACCTGTATAATATAATGATACAGTCTGGCTGAAAAAACAGGTACAAGTGGGGTTGCCCAATACATTGTAACACATACCTCCCAACTGTCCTGTTTTTCGCGGGACAGCCCCAATTTTGACAGCTCAACTTTCTCTTTGATCTCCTGCACTGAAAAACCAGAAAAAGATACAAAGTTTCTGACTTAATTTGCTTTTGGATATGACAGAATATGTGGCAGCTGCACTTAGATACATTTGTAACAATTTAAGCTAAGCAAAGAAACAATTGTAACAATTTAAGCTAAGCAAAGAAACAATTGTAACAATTTAAGCTAAGCAAAGAAATAATTGTAAATTTAAGCTAAGCAAATAAACAATTGTAACAACTTAAGATAAGCAAAGAAACAATTGTAACAATTTAAGATAAGCAAATAAATAATTGTAACAATTTAAGATAAGCAAAGAAACAATTGTAAGAACTTAAGATAAGCAAAGAAACAATTGTAACAATTTAAGATAAGCAAAGAATCAATTGTAACAATTTAAGATAAACAGGTCTCTTGGGGAAACTGAGACTTGCAGTTTAAAGGACAATTCACCTTCATTAGCTGTAAAATGTATTTACACATAAAACCACAGAAATGTGTTCAAACTTTTATCATCTGCAAAACTTTGTAAAATAAACATGGTAATTAGGGGGTGTGACCATAAAACTGTCATGGCCAGAACATTTCACAAGTGCTGCAAATCTTTTTGTCCCTCTTTCTATTGCAACAATGTTGGGAGGTGTGGTCTCAGTAGACGATGCAGTATGGCAGCTCCATTCATATGAGTCTATTCAATGAATCAATAGCAACAAGAAAAGCTGATTATAAAGAGTCATCAAGAGCCTCTGAGCTCTCGTTGTACTACAACTCCCAGCATGCATCCAGCAGCTCTCGCTCTTCAGCTGTTGTTCAACTACAATTCCCACCACCCCCTCCTGAGCGTTGTAATTTGAGCATTTAGAGTTGATAATTAGAAGTGAATATAATGGGGAGCAAATCCCCCTACTAATTATTCCCTGTGTATAAGAGGAGCCTCACAGCTGAGCCCTGGGGACTGATACAAATACATGGGCTGCACCTGCCCCTCTCCTTACAATTAGCACAAAACATAATGGGAAAGGCTTCTGGGAATTGTAGTTCAGAAAATGTTTAGCAATATCTGCTGTGCAGCTCCCCCTCCTCCTTAGTGTCCCCCTGTGCATAAAGTCCTAAAGGGACTCACCAGCTTCTGTATAATGAGCCCCTGGGGAAATGCTGTGCCTGGCACTCACAGGGTTAAACCTCCCCCCTCTTCCATTTCAGTGTGGGACTCACAGGGTTAAACCTCCCCCCCTCTCCCAACCCAATGTGGGACTCACAGGCGGCAGCTCCAGCAGCAGCACCAGGATCCAGGGCGAGAGTGTCGGCCAATGAATGGCACATGTTCTGGGGGAGGGCAAGCTCTGCTGCACAAGTCAGGAAATACTTCCAGAACAAAGGCTGCAGCGCCCCGGGGCATCCTGGGAAATGTAGTTTTCTCTGCACAGCAGGAGACAGGAGTCTGTAGCACCTGTGTGTGTTTTGTGGGGGAGACGCTCAGTGCGACAGGGAATTCAGCGAGGCAATTGGGGACATGACACATATTTATATAAATCTTTATATACCAGTGATGGGTGAAATTCTCATGCAAACTTGTGAATTTCGCGTGAAATTTGCAAATTTTTCAGCAAAGCGAAACAGGAGAAATTCGGCCAACACTAGTATATATAACAGCGAAAGATTTGTGAAACCCGAAAATCGATTTTGATGCTAGTGACTTTTCGGACGCACGTCCAAATTTTTTTGACAGCTGACAAATTTTCACGGGAATTCGCCGCAAATTCGCGCCAGGCAAATTTATTCGTCCATCACTAATATAAACACCTGCAATTAAATATTTATAGATATTTGTTACTTATGAGTAAAGGGACAAAGGGCAATTAACAGGCGCAATCCTTAATTACCCCACGTCTGTGTAGATCAGTGATGGGCCCTGGGGCCAATAAGCCTCATTCACAGACACAAGTCAGGGACACAGGACAGACGGACAGGGCTGAACCACTAATGCTCATCTCACAGGGGGGCAGGAGGGCTCCGCTCCCCAGATCCGAATAAATGACCCCTAATATTCTCTTTCTGCCCCTTCTCCTATAAACACCCGCTACTTGTGTTTCCTAATAAACCGATCAGGTGATACATTGTAACGAGGTTTCTGTCTGTATCTGGGGCTGAATTCACACGGCAATTTCCAGATTTTCAGTTTCTTCTATTAAATATGTATTTGCCTTTCAGTTTACCTTTAGTTTGTTAGAGAATACTCTATTCCTAGCAAATTTCAATTGGTCTTTTCTATTTTTTTAGTAGTTTTTAAATTATTCACCTTCCACTTCTGCATCTTTCTAGCTTTCAAACGGGGGTCGCTAACCCCAAAAGCCAAACTCTATTGCTCTGCGAGCTTGCAATTTTATTATTATTGTTACTTTTTATTACCTATTCTATTCAGTCCCTTTCCTATTCATATACCGGTCTCCCATTTAAACCAATGCCTGGTCGCTATGGTAAACAAGACCCTAGCAACCAGTTAGGTGTGACAACTTCAAACTGGAGAGCTGCTGAAAAAAAAAGCTGCATTCAAAAAGGCTACAGATGGGGGAGGAGGGGAGGAACACCTCATTTTGTGGCTTGTGTAGCAGAGAAATGACCAATTATATGTGAGTATAATGTAAGAATGTCCTTATTCAGGGGGTCGAGGAGATTAAAGTTGGGTTTTCTGACCATTTAGTGCTTTTCTTTGTATATGGGGTATCAGGAAGTGTGGGGGTTGGTAAGGGTCTGTGGGGGTTGGGGTCAGAAATATTGAAGGGCAATTCACTAAAACCTTTTTGTTTTTCGGATTCACCAACACAGTGACGGGAGATCCAAGAGGTAATTTCGGGGTTTTCTCCAACTCCCTGTCTGTTAAATGGGAGGGAATAGACAAAGGCAGGACCAGTCCTTGACAAACAAACTGGAGTCCTATATTTGGAATGGGCTGGTGGGGAAAGAGTTAAAGAACCAAATGGAGCAGCATCAGTGCAGCCGCCAGAGATCTCTGGTTGTTGAGAGAGGGATTCTGGGATGTCAATGTCCCCGGATACTTTTCAGAATTGAGTCGGTTAAAGGAAACTGGTGAGGGGTCTCATTGATACTGGAAGTCGTGAAATCCTACTGTGTTGCTTTGTTTGGGGAGAGAACGTTGGAGAGGGAAAGGATGACAGTTTTCTTAGAGACGACCCCAGGGCCTGACACAAATAATTTGGTTTTTTTCCCCTTGAAGGCTAAAATCACGGAGGAGGAGGAGGGAATATTGGTGATAGAGAGTCTGCAGAATAAGAAAGCTCCAGATCTGGATGGCTTAAAGGACCAGTAACATTAAATTGTTTTATAAAAATTTGTTCGTATACAATGAAAAAAACCCCCACAAAGACAAATTAAACTTTGAAATCGCTAAGTCTTTATTAAGAAATAACTTACCGAAACTCCGCTCTTCAGAAAAGGCGACAGGGCGACAATGCATTGTGTGGCGCTTGATTTCTCCTCCGTGCCTTCCTTATAGGAGATATCCAGGGAGGAGAAATCAAGCGCCGCATGATGGATTGTCGCCCTGTCGCCTTTTCTGAAGAGGAGCGCAAGCGGGGTTTTGGTGAGCTATTTGTTAATAACGACTTAGCGATTTCAAAGTTTAATTTGTCTTTGTGGGGTTTTTTTCGTTGTATACTAATGAATTAAAAAAAAAAATTGGATGTTACTGGTCCTTTAACATCAGAATTCTATAAGGCCTTTAAAGATCTGTTGGCCCCCGGCACTTGTTGAGGTGTTTAACTGTTGTTTAGAGGATGGAGACCTCCCGCCATCTATGCAGTTTTCCTCTTTGATTTTGTTGTCAAAAGGTAAAGACGAGAAGCATATTGAGAACTGGAGGCCGATTGCCCTGCTCAATACAGATAGAAAGATTCTCCCAAAGGTTATTTTCTTTAGTTTAAGTTTATTTTCAAGCACTTTATTGTCTGACTGTCAGTTCTTCTGCACAGTGAAGGGGCGGAGCATTTTTGGGGCTGTCTTAACCATTAGAGAGGCTCTGGAAGCTCATGGGTGGGGGAAATATTTTCTGTGTCTAGATCAGTCAAAAGCCTTTGATAGGTTTAATCGCCAGTACTGTCAGGGGTAGTCAGGACCGAGGAGGAAGCCCAACATGGGTTAAAGTCCCAGTATGCCGTACAAATAGGAATCAGCCACAATCGTTAGTTAAAGTCCAGGCAAGAGTTCTAACAGGCAGGCAGATCAGGATCAGAGTCAGGATCACAGCAGGAATCAAAACCAGGAATACGACAGACAATAATACACCCAGGTACTCACAGGATTGAAGACCTATAATTGGGCAGGGTTACAGGGCGCCCTGGATTACAAAATCCCGGCACCAGCGATGACATCATCATGCAGCGACTCAACTCCCATGTGTTCAGCATTGGCACCGCCATCTTGGATTTTCATCACGACCGCTGGAAAAAGGAGAGTAGCGCCGTCGGGTGCTTCCAGCAGTCCTGACAGTACTAATTTTTTTTGGAAAGATTCCAGCAAAGAATCAGGGAACCCCCCCACAAATGCCACTGACTGCTGCAGCTTCAGCAGAGGGAGGAATGGAGGCAAGCATGGACTGTGGCTACCTGGCAGAGACTGTGGCTTTACAGGTGCTGGAGGAGAAATCTGCAGGTAACAAACAAACTGACTTTTCCTTAATTGCCTGTGTGGGGGAGGGGGTTTCCACTAATGAGACTGTTGCTGCTACAGACTGTGTCTCTAAAGACTTTTCTGGGGTCTCCACCTTAAAAGACTCTGTAAATCAGGAGGAAATTGCTAAAGCTTTAAAGACTATGGAGTTTTTGCAGCAGAGGAAAAAAGAACTGAATAATGTGATTGCAAAAGAACTTAGTTTGGCTGCCAAAGCGACTGGAGAGTTAAGAGGGCAGAGAATAAGAAAGACTGCGATGTACAATAAAGAGTTGGAGGAACTGGAGGAAGAAATTAAAAAGACTTTCCTTATAATTAAACCATGGGAAGAGATTTATAAGAACCGGGAAAGGTTTGAGCAGATGGAAAAAGGGAAACGTTTTTCTTCTAATGTTTCCTCTAATATCTCTGCTAATGTTGTTGTGCAGCCAGAGTGTGTGAGTGTGAGTGCAGGTGTGAGTGGGGCAAGTGGTGAGAGAGAGGCTGTGAGTGAGGGGGTACAGGGAGGTGAGAGTGCTGGTGTGGGGGGGATGGGAGAGGGGACTGTGGGGGGCAGTAAGGCTGCTCCAGAGGTTGGGCAAGAGAGAAGCCAAGCACCTGTGAATGTGTGGGAAAGGAGGAGGCTGTTTGCTAACTCATCTGGGCTAAATAGATCCTTTGATGGGCCGGTGTTTAAGAGGCGCAATGTTGTGAGAATTAAATGGGAGGGGGAGCAAGACAAATTCCCAGGTTGGAGATATGTGGCACGTAACCTGGTGAAAGAGTCTATGGGTTTCACTACTAATGATGTCAATGCTTTTCTTGATATTTCTGTTACTGAATATGATCTCAGCTTTAAACTGTCCCAGGGGATGGAGAGGTTTTGGGCTCTTTATGACCAAAAGAAAAACACAAAAGAGTGGGAAAACTTTAAGGCAATCCCAATCTCACGTCCTGAAACCAAAAATGTAACCATCATTTTCTTTTTTTTTTTTTTAACAATTCAAGTTTATTAAGTATATCAGAATAACAGCAGTGTGACACAGGTAGGTATTGCAAAGTCACATAACAAGTGAATACAGTACAAACAATGTTAGCAGGCAAAGCATACAATTCGCAGGTTTCAACTAATCTAACACCTCGCAGTGTCTACCTTGTGTATTGGGTAAGTGGGTATTGAGACAGTTAAGGAGTTTGTATATGCAACGAGTTGCTCACCCAATTGCCGCAAGGACTTATACTTTAACTAAACTAACAGGGAGGGATTTTAACACCTGCTTAATCCGACTAAAGAACATGCAGGAATCAGTGACACTTTGCATGGTTCCTTGCATCGCTGTACCATCTGAGGTGACCATTTAGTAGATCACAGGGGGGATTATCTAAAATTAGGAATATTTATATCCCTGTATACTCTTCATGTGATCTCATAAATTACCTTATACTGTGAGAGTTGGTTGAGCCTCTAGCCATTTGTCCCATGTCTTTTTAAACTTTTCAGGGCATCCTCTTCTAATATATATCAGCTTGTAAAGAGGAATTACTGAATTAACTTGCTTCTGCCACATGACAAGTGAGGAGGGGTCGTGGGCCTTCCACTTCATAGCTATACATTTTTTGGCCGTAGTATATAAAATTGCTAAGAGAGTCCTAATTGCCCTTGTTGGGGCCAAGTCCTCCACTTGGTTAAGTAACATAATCAACGGGTCAAGTTTAATTGGGATGTTTATAACCTCGGATGTGTAGTCCGTAACAGAGTTCCAGAACTGGTGTATTTTGCTACATGACCAAAACATGTGCATAAAATTTGCCGGGGTCTGGTGGCATTTGGGGCATTCTTCCGAGTATTGCATTGAGATTTTATGTAGTCTGGAGGGAGTGAGATAGGTTCTGTGCAGAACCTTAAATTGCAGTAATTTGTCTCTAGCTGCAACCAAATACTCTTGGTGTGAGTCTAGAACAGCTAGCCAAACATCCTCAGTTATACAAGGAATGTCTTGTGACCAGTGGCGAAGAGGAGTAAGGTCTGAGATTGAGTAAGACAAAATTAGTTGGGCATAAAACATAGACAGTGGTTTAGTTAGCCGAGGGTTGTGTACCCCGTCTTCTATGCGTCTCGAGGATGTATCAACGGAGTGGCCCGTGACTTGGGCGGATAAGGCATGCCTCAACTGAAAAAACCTAAATAACATATAGTTCGGAACATGGAACTTGTCTTTCAAATACTGGAAATCACAGATAGCACCATTTACACAAACATCCTTAACATACTTAATATTGAAACTGGCCCACAGCTGAGGGTCTGGCACTGTTTGTACCTGTGGTAGGTTCGAGTTACACCAAAGGGGGGCGTAAGGTGACATGTGGTTGGGAGGTCTCGGGAATAACTGAAGAGCTGTACGCCAGGCCTGCACCACAGCTTTCATTGGCACTGTAATGTTGCGAGAATGGGTAATGCCTCTATATAACAAGTTTTTAAGTCCTTCATATGATCCTATCACCCGTGCCTCCAAAGTAGTAGATGGGTTTTCCCTTGTCGGAGAAGCCCACCACCATGCAGTCGTTAACCTAGCTGCTAGATAATATAAAAACATGTTGGGTGCTGCCAGACCCCCTTTTGTCTGCGGGGAGTTGCAGTTTCGTTGTCTTTACCCTGGGTTGGGTAGCCCCCCAATATAGATGTGTCAGGAGCGACTTAAGTTTCTGGAAGAAGAGTGAGGGGACACTGACAGGGGTTTGTCGGAAGATATATAAAAATTTTGGTAACATAACCATTTTAAATAGATTAATGCGTCCCACTAAAGACAGAGGCAGCTTATCCCAGGCTTTGATTTTATTTTCCAGGGTGAGCATCAAAGGTTGGAGATTAAGATCCACAAATAGTTTAAAATCTTTATGGATAGTAATCCCAAGATATTTAAAGGATGGAGCCAACTGCAGCCCTTTCAGATCAGTCGATGTTGGAGAGTTAGGGGTATCGATAAAGAACAAATTCGATTTTGCCCAATTGATTTTTAAGCCAGAATAAGTTGTGTGTTTGTTGATAATAGACAGGGCCGCCTCTAAGTCGGAGGTAGGATTTGCCAGATATAGAAGTGCATCATCTGCAAACAAGGACAATTTTTCCGTTTGCGGGCCCAATTTAAGTCCAACAATTTCAGGGGACTCCCTGATTAGGCAGGCCAATGGTTCCATCGCAATGGCAAAAAGCAAGGGGGACAGCGGACATCCCTGCCTCGTGCTCCGGGTGAGGGCAAATTTGGAGGAGACATTGTGATTAGTTTTAACACATGCTGTAGGAGCATTATATAAGGCTTTCGTCCATTTCAGGAAGTTAACAGGGAATCTGAGATATGACATGATAGACCAAAGGTACGCCCACTCAACCGAGTCGAAAGCTTTCTCATTGTCTAATGAGGCAATGACTCTTTCGCCTGAGTTGTCGTGTTTGATTGCCAGATTAGTATAAAGCCTCCTGAGGTTAATATCGGCTGATCTACCCGGGATAAATCCGGACTGATCTGGGTGAATAATGGCAGGAAGGATAGGGGATAACCTCCGGGCCAGCACTTTAGCCAATATTTTTGCATCACTATTTATAAGCGATATAGGCCGATATGATGAACATTGCGTGGGGTCTTTACCCAGTTTTAATATCAGGATAATCAAAGAACTGTTGGTAGAAATTGGGAGGGTACCATTATCACAAATGGCATTGAAAATTTTTGCTAGGCATGGCGCTAAAAGCGGACTGAACCTTCTATACCACTCCATGGGTAAGCCATCTAGGCCGGGGGTTTTCCCAGATGTAAAGGAGTTGATGGCCTCGGTTACTTCTTGGTCAGTTATGGGCATATTCAAATTATCGCTGTCGGTGTGTGGCAGGGGGGACATATCAATGTCATGGATATACTCTTGGATAACTGATTCCAGTATAGTTAATTTAGTCTTGTATAAGGATTGGTAATAGCTAAAGAAGGCAGCATTTATTTCCCCTGGGTGTGTGTGAACAATCCCCTGTTCATCTTGTGTGCCCGGTATTGTGGTAGTATGAGTTGGGTCCCTCGCTAGTTGGGCTAATAATTTCCCCGACTTATCCCCAGTTTCTAACAGATTTGCTCTGTGGTATATATGCGACTTTTTGACCCCTTCCTTCTGAGCTATTAACAGCTTAGTTTGGGAGAGTTGCCAAGCTGTTCTGGTATTCTCATTGGGAGTTTGGATATAGGCCTTCTCCAGATCCACCACTGTTTGTGTGAGATTGGCCAACTCTAGCCTATGTTGTATATTGAGGCGCTTGATGTGCACCATATATTCCCCCCTTATGAATGCTTTGAGAGCATCCCATACTACCGGGTATTCAGCTGTATGCTCATTTATACGTAAAAATTCTTTAATACTAGATTCAATGTGACCACATAGATCTGTATGAGTAACCCAGTATTGACTCAGTCTCCAGATACTATTGCTTGCCTCCCTCCCCATTTGTAGGCTCACTAAGATGGGGGAGTGATCTGATATCCCCCTTGTGAGATGTCGAATGTCCAACACCATCTGGTTGACCTCAGGTGAACCTAGGGCCATATCAATGCGTGATAGGGTAAAATGTGCTTGGTTGTAACATGTGAATTGAGCAATCCCTGGGTTCCTATATCTCCACAAGTCTTTAAGCCCAAATGCATCAAACCATCTATGAAAGGCGTTATCTGTGCGGGAGGGTATAGGTAGTCTGTCAATTTGTTCATCCAATATTGCGTTAAAGTCTCCCATTAACAAAAGCGGGGCATCAGGTAGGTTAGCTATCTTATACATAATAGTATATAGTATTGCATCTGAGAACAGTGGAGGGACATAGACATTGACCAGGGTAATTAAGGATCCCGTAATGCGGGCTTGAACTATCAGGAAACTGCCCTCTGGGTCAGATATTAGATGCAGCAGAGTAAAGGGACATGTTCTGTTCACCAGGATTGTAACTCCTCTCAAATAGGTTGAGTATGTGGCATGGTATGCTGCTGTCACCCAACGTTTTTTTAGTGTCATAAGCTTGCTGCCGTCTAAGTGGGTTTCCTGGAGGAACACTATATGAGGATTGTGTTGTTTTACAAATTGAAACACCAAGCTTCGCTTTATAGCGCTGCCAAGACCCCTGACATTCCAAGACATAACATTCAAACTAGCCATTGTATACTATAGAAGATATAAAGGCCTAGTAAAGGCCACCAAAGTACAGTCTTACATAACACAATTTGTAAATACAAGTACTGATACCCCACACATTGAGAGAAAAAGCAGGTAAGGAAAAACGGGGGAAAAAACATAATCCAAAAACATACCCTTGCCCCCACCCCATCCACCACTGACCCCAACATTAGAAGTGGATTTATCGCCCCAAAAAAAAAAGAACAAATATACTTATGGTTACGGCTGCTGTCTTAGCAGGAATATGAAGACTATGAGTCTAATGAACATCGTGTCCCGTGCTCACAGGTAAAGAATACATTCCCAACGAAGCGGGCAAACTGAAGGTTGTAGGTACTGCCCAAACTAATGCTTTAACGTCGTGGTGATCTATTGGCTTTTGACTCGATCCAATGAATTGCATCTTCTGGTCTTGTGAAAAAATGTGTGTGATCATTCTCCTGGACCCTTAATCTGGCCGGGAAGAGCATAGCGTAGGGCAAATTATGCTGACGTAATCTTCTCTTGGCTTCGGTAAATTTCAGGCGTTGTTTGCGAACTTCAATGGAAAAATCAGGGTAAATGGATACTTATGTATTGTCGTGTATAATTTCCTGTCGCTTATTGGCTTCGGAGAGTGCTCGGTCGCGGTCTCTGTAATTTAGAAGACGTGCAATGAGAGGCCTCTGAGGTGCACCTGGCGGAGGGGGGGCGGGCAGGAATTCTATGCGCCCTCTCAACTATGAAGGAGGAGGAGAAAGACTCGGCTCCCAGCTTTTCCTTGAGCCAATTCTCGACAAACAGTTCAGGATTACCCCCCTCCACCCTTTCAGGAAGGCCCACCAGCCGGATATTGTTCCTGCGCAAGCGATTCTCCATGTCGTCTGTTTTTGCCGTGAGATCTCTTATTTGCAGCGTCATACTGTGGATATTGTCAGGTATGGGAGCTATAGTGTCTTCCAGAGTGCTGATGCGCCTTTCTGCTTCCGTGGTGCGCTCTCTGATTTTCTGCACATCATGCTTAAGTAAGGCGAGATCTGCTTTGAGGTCATCAAACTTGCTAATTGTGACTGCATGGTTAGTAGAAATAAGTGCCATTAACTCTGCTAGCGTAGGCTGGACTGGTGTAGCTTGCAGAGAGTCCTCACTTTGGTCATGGTATGGGGAGAGTGCAGGGGAGTTATATGGAGAAGCCGGAGGAGTGGCAGCATCTCCAGTGTCTTGAGCTGTGCTTGTCTCCATCTGGTCTCTGGCATATCTCCCCAATTTCTTAGCCGTGGATGCTGCAATATTTCTGCGGCCAGCGCTTTCAGATGCACTATGAGACTTGTGTGCTGTGTTTATGGGTACAGCGGAGTTGCGAGCGCCGTCGCGATTCTTTTTTGTGTTGAGTTTTGTGTTGAGAGTTGTATCAGTCTTCAGCTACGTCTGTGGTTCCTTCAGAAATCGTTATCCCCGCTGGGAACCGGGTTATGTCAGGATAAATTGAGCACGGGCACGGAGCTAATCTATTATGCTTCCGTCCTGCTCGCGTGTGGACGCGCCACCCCTGTTACAGGAATATTATACGATTAGGTAAGTCGACAGCAAGTCGTTAGAGGCTGTTGTGTACTGGGCACACGGATTCAGTATCAGTTCAAACAGCGTGCATCCACCCCAAGACTTGGTCTCTAAGCCTCAATCAGGCATGTAGCTAAAGAGAAGGATAGTTTCATGATGCCTGCAGTTTACTCCCTGGAAAATAGATATAGGTATCAGGGGTTCAGTCATTCAACTCAGGTGTGGAGTGCGCGGACTCTATGATATAGTCCCGGTATTATTATAATGGCTGCTTTGTAAAGGCTTGGGCAGCTACTCCAAGTGAGGAGCTAATGTGGGTCCTGCCTTGTAGCAGCCAAATTGCAGACCCCAGGGCAGTTTCCTTGCGAAGTAGCAGGACTCCAGCATGGGGTATGGCAGGGTCCTTAGGGCATTCCCACACTCTATATGAGGCCACTATCCTTCAGGCATGCATAAGAGGTATGCTGTGAATGGGGAGCATACACCCATAGAGCGTCTTGCTGCACATGAGGCACTGTGTACAGGGGCCTTGAGAGTCAGTACAGCTAGGTATGGGCTGCTGCTGGCTGTAGATGGGTCCCCAGGGCTCCAATCCTACTCACCCCACTGTCATACTTTGTTTCTTTGCCGTCCGGAGTTCTATATATAGAACCGCGCCGATGGTAGGGCTGCGGGCGGGTCCGCAATCACGCGAGGCTGCGGCTTCAGGTGAACCGCTAGGCCCCAACCGGATCTCAGCCGATTTAAGTGCTAGAGGAGTCTGAGTGGCAAGGAGGACTACCGGGCTGCTCCCCAACCCTCCTGCAGTGCTTAGGTAGGTGGATGGTGGGTTAAGCCGGGTATATGGTGCAGGATTAAGTCTGGAGCCCCAAGAGCACAAAAAAATGCGGCCGTGTAGCTGCGTGGTTGGCCACGCCCTCGTAACCATCATTTTCAAACACGAATCAGTCCCCCCTGAGGATATCCTTGTTTGGTTAAAGAGACAGTGCACTGTACTAACCCCTCTCATCAAGATCTATAATGAGGAAGGTTTTTGGGCGGGAGGATGGAAAGCCCAAGTGAAACTAGAGGTTCATTACAATGTCCCCAGGCACCTCCCTAACTCATTTTTCATAGGAAGAGAACGGGGGGTTTGTTTTTACCCAGGCCAACCTCGCCAATGCTTTAAGTGTGGGTCAAACAGACACTTGGCCTTTAACTGTGAAACCAAGGTATGTGCTCTGTGTGGTGCTAAAAGCCATACCAGCAAGGAATGTAATGAGGTCAGGTGCAACTTATGTAATGCTCTGGGTCATACACACAGGGACTGCCCCAATGCTTGGCATAACATTGTCAGAGATTGCCCTAATCTGGAGCGGGAATTTCAGGAGGAGGGGAGGGGGCATGAGGAAGAAATGGAGCTGGAGACCAGGGTGGAAGGAGTTGTGGAGCCTGCAGTCCCTCAGGAAACTAGGGGGAAGGAAAAGAAGGAGAAAGGGACAGAGAAGGAGGACTGGACTGTGGTAGGAGCAAAGGGGAATAAACAGGGAAAGATGGTTGTTAAGGCAGGTGTGAGCACATCAAACAGATTTACCCTCCCAGGTGGGAAGAGTTGGGGGGAGATGGCAGAGGAGGAGGAGGAGGAAGAAGTAAGGCAGATAGAGAGGGAAGAAAGGGACAGTGAGGAAAAGAAAAAGAAAAGGTGAAAACAAAAGAAGGAAGAATATCCCCAGAACCCGAGGCAGGCCAGACTCCCAGAATCCTAGAAGTTCTAGAAGTTACTGGGGAAGAGCAGGGGAAAAGAGGAAGGAGAGAGACTCTTGGGAGGGAGATTCCTTTGAGGAGGAGTTTCTGGTTTTTATAGAAGGGGATGAATTTCAGGGGATGCAAGTTAAGAGATGTGGGGAAGGAGGAAAAGAGTCTTCAGCAAAACTCCCTAAAACATGATGGGTTCCCCAATGGAGGTTAAAATGGGCAGATGTTTATTACTTGATATTAAGATAGAAGGGGAAGATCTAAGATTAATTAATATGTATGGGCCCCAATCAGTGGTGGAGAGGAAGGAACTCATTAGAGAAATGAGACAATATTTACACACCTCAATGCCAGTCATCCTAGCCGGGGGACAGGGCCAGGGGATAGATCTGGTATGTATAGGAAATATGAGGGAGCATTTCTCAATGAGGTGGTTCAAACAGCAGGGTTGGTGGATGTGGCTACTGAAGGGGGTAGGAAGGCCAAGCACACGTATTTCTGTGGCTCCCGCAGTAGCAGAATTGACCAGATTTATATTAAGCCTGGTGCCCCTTTTTCAGGGTTTAAGGAGATTGAAGTGGGGTTTTCTGATCACTTAGTACTTTTCTTTGAATATGGGATATCAGAAAGTTTGGTGGTTGGTAAAGGTCTGTGGAGGTTCGGGTTGGAAATATTGAAGGATGAGTCACTGAAACCCTTTTCTGAGTTTGTCATCCGAAATATTTTGTGAAAAATGATTTTTTATGATTCACCAACACAGTGGTGGGAAGAGGCCAAGAGGTCATTTCGGGCTTTCTTCAAGTCCCTATCTGTTAAAAGGGAGGGAAATAGACAATGGCAGTACCAGTCCTATATTTCGGATGGGGTGGTGGGGGAAAAAGTGACCCAGTTAAAGAACCAAATGAAGCAGTATCAGTACAGCCGCCAGAGGTCTCTGGTTCTTGAGAGGGATTCTGTAAAAGCGAAAATCATATCATACTTACCGAGATTTTCCTTTCCTGGACTGGAACATGGCAGTGGGTAAATAATGGGTTAATCCCCTGCAGTGCGCATGGGACAGGATATTAAAAATATAAAAGGCTTACTTCCGCCCCCGGCCGCCATCTTCAATTCCTGGAGTCTCCCCCATCGAGGGTGGGAAGCCTTACCCACTGCCATGTTCCAGTCCAGGAAAGGAAAATCTCGGTAAGTATGATATGATTTTCGCTTTTCCTGTTCCTTTCACATGGCAGTGGGTAAATAATGGGATGTACAAAAGCATCTTACAACAATTTGCAAGGGAGGGAATTTTATTTAGGTAATACTGATTGAAGAACCGCAGTTCCAAAATTTGAATTTTTGTTTGAAAAGACATCAAACTTGTTATGATTAATGAATGTGTGAAAAGAAGACCACACTGCCGCTCTACAGATTTCTTCTGACGAAACTCTGGACTGGAAGGCCCATGAAGCTGCCAAACCTCTGGTATAGTGCGCTCTGATGTTAGAGGGTACCGTACTGGATTTTTTCTCATAGGCCATTCTAATGCATGTTTTTATCCAGTTCGCTATAGTAGACTTGGTAGGTTGAGCTCCTGCTTTTTTTCCTTCCGGGATGACCAAGAGGGAATAGGAAAGTCTGGACGTTGTCAGATGTCTGAGCATCTACCTCAAAAGAATAAAAAACATCAAAGTGTGCCATTTTTCTTCTTTACTAGACTTTGGATTTTTGAAGAAGGAAGGTAAAACTATGTCTTGGCTAGTGTGAAAGTTGGACACCACCTTAAGTATAAAGCTGTCCGCTGTTTTTAAGATCACTTTATCTTGAAGGAAAGTTAATTTTCCTTCCTTTATTGAAAATGCTTGCATCTCAGCTACTCTCCTGGCTGTTGTTATTGCCAATAAAAAACACATCTTAAGGTTTAAGTTTTTGAGTGGAATCTTCTCAATTGGTTTGAATGGATCGTCCGTAAGTGCCTCAAGGACTAGACCTAAATCCCATGGAGGAATCTGTATTCTGTTTATTGGTTTGATTTTCTTAAGTCCTAAGAAAAATCTCTTAATCAAAGGTTTTTGTGCCCACAATGTTTTAGAAAAATGAGAAATTGTCGTGACATGGCTCATTAAAGTGGAAATGCTGAGTTTTAATTCCACTCCCCTCTATAGAAATTCAATCAGATAAATTTCTGATATGTTATTGGTATTTAATTTATTTTCCTTGCACCATTCGGAGAATTTTTTCCAGGCGACAAAGTATCTTTGTATAGTACTTGGTTTTCTGGCTGCTAGTAGGGTATTGATTGAACCCTCCGATAATCCTGATGCTGACAAATTCAGCCTTTCAACAGCCAGGCCGTCAATGCCCATTTCACTGGGTGAGGATGTATCATTTTTCCCTGTGACAACAGGTCTGCTTGACAAGGGAGTCTTAACGGTTTGTCCCTGGCTAAGAGCAGAATCCTTCGAAAACCATGGCCTCCTCGGCCACCATGAAGCTTCAATACCACTTCCACTTGGTCTTTCTTTATTTTCTGCAGAATACGTGGTATTAACGGTATGGGAGGAAACACATAAGCTCTCTTGAATTTCCACTGGAATGAGAAAGCGTCTGTTTTGATAGCATTGTGGTCTTTGTTCCAAGACACGTAATTCGCTAATTTCGCATTCTTCTTCTATGCCATTAGGTCCATACAGAAGGGACCCCATTTGGCCTTTATTGTCTTGAATACCGTTTGATGCAATTCCCATTCTCCTGGGTGTGTTGAAGATCTGCTCAGCTTGTCGGCTAGTGTGTTCTGAGTACCCGGAATGTGTTCTGCCCTCAAATCTATCAGATTCTTTTCTGCCCATGTAAAAATAAGAGTGGTCAAGGTTAATAAACTTGATGATCTGGTTCCTCCTTGTTTGTTCAGATATTGTACCACCGTGGAGTTGTCTGATTTTATCAGGATTGGTTTGTGAAGGAGATGGTGTTGCAAGGCTAGAAGGCCTAAGTACACTGCTTTGAGCCCTTTCCAGTTTGATGATCTTGAAATCTCTGAAATTTCCCAATTCCCTTGGGTTGTGGACTCTGTTGTACGGGCTCCCCAGCCCCATTTGCTTGCATCTGTTGTCCATGTCATCCAACTCAGTTGGAACAGTGAGACTGATTGTTGCAAGTTGTCTGCCTTCTTCCACCATTTTAAGGACTGTATTATCATTGGGTCCATCTTTATTAACTGGTAAGGTCTTCGATAATCGTGGTCCCATTTTTGTAGAAAATGGTTTTGGAAATTCCTCGTGTGGAATTGTGCCCACTTTACGCAGTCTTTGGTGGAAATGAGTTTCCCCATTAGCCTCTGACAAACTTGTGCTGTTTGGATTGTTTTTTCCGAGAATTTTTCCACCCAATGCTGGATATCCTTTATTCTCCTTAAAGGAAGGCTGAGGTTGAACTTTATTGTGTCCACCTTCCAATTGCTGGGAAGGTTGTAATACACTTTTCTCTTTGTTTATGACCCATCCAAATTGGTTTAGGTACAAGATTAGAATCTTTATATGATTCATATGTGCTCCTTGTTGTGGCTTTGACTAAGATGTCGTCCAAATAAGCAAATACCTGTATGCCTTTTGTTCTTAAACTCGCAATTACAGGGGCTAAGATCTTTGTTAAGATCCTGGGTGCTGTCGCTAGACCAAACGGGAGAGTTTTGTATTGGAAGTGTTTGTTTAAGATTTTGAATCTGAAGAACTTCCAGTGGCACTTTCTTAGAGGTATATGCAGATAGGCATCTTTTATGTCTAGTTTTGCCATCCAATCTCCCTGATCTAGGAGTTGCGCTATGGAGCGTATTGTTTCCATTTTGAAAGATGGAACCACCAACTGTTTGTTTAGGCTTCTTAGATTTAGAATTAATCTGAATTGACCGTTTGGTTTGGTTCTGAGGAAAAAATGTGAATATATTCCTTTGTATCTTTGATGTTGAGGCACTTTTGCTATTACCTTGTTCTTTAGAAGATCTTCGCTCTGTCTACTCAAATTAGTGTAAAAACTATTTGATGGCCTGTCTTCTCTCTCTAAATTCTTTAACACTTTATCTGTTACTTGAGACACGATATAGGTTAATGATTTGTCGAGTGTAGATTTCATCCATTCCATCATGTCTGACATCTTTGGATCAGTTCCAGCAGCCTCCTTTAAACATTTTCCGCATAGCCTTCTTTCTGGTAGTGCTATGTCTGAGCATGAAATGCATTCTCATCTGTCTGACTTTTTTCTGCTTTCCTCCCTGCTTGGAGACCTCCTGCAAAGAAATAATTTACAATATTATAATTTACTGAATTATTTTCTCACATATGAACTGTCCAGACATGTTTTTTCAACTCTCATTTGAAAATAACTTACCCCTGGAACCCAAAAGAGACCTTCTGGAGCTCATCCTTAAATAGTTGCTCTGTTGGAGTTTTGTTCACCAGTAGTGATGGGTGAATTTGCGCCGTTTTGCTTTGCCGGAAAATTCGCGAATTTCGCGTAATGGTGAAAAATTCGCGAAACGGCGCCGGCGTCTCGTTTTTGACGCCAGCGCCCATTTTTGACTCCGGCATCCGTTTTTTCGAAAAAAATCTTTGACGCCGGCGAATTTTTGCCGCAAATTTTCGCTGGCGTTTCGCGAATTTATTCACTGGCGGCGAATCACGCAAATTCGCAGCGAATTCACACCTGGCGAACAAATTCGCCCATCACTATTCACCAGTCTAGAAAATATGGTCGGATATAAATATACATGCTTAAGGGTTCCAAACTTGAGGTCAGGGGAAGTATACTTACATAGGTACCCACTGACAGCACAAAGGCACTAAGGCATATTACCTGCAGCAGCACAGGGGAGGCAAGAAATGGACGTTTCTTTTAACTCCTGGCGTTCCATCTTCCATTGCGCTTTTTCACGCTGACCCATAGTTACTTCCGGGTTCACGCGAGTTCACGCATGCGCAGAAACGCTCCGCCATTGTTGGAAGCACTGGTGCAGCGTCTTATTGCGCACGGTGCCGTATTCGGCTCTACGACTGACTGCGTCGATTGGCACAAATGGCCCAAGCATAGAGCTTTATTCTGGGGCTCACACAGGATATTCCTTGGCCCTCAGAACTTCAGCGGGCGAGAGGGACCCTGCTGGCACATCGGGGGGAGCACGACAGAAAGAAATAAGATGGTGGCCGGGGGCGGAAGTAAACCTTTTATATTTTTAATATCCTGTCCCATGCGCACGGCAGGGGGATTAAACCATTATTTACCCACTGCCATGTGAAAGGAACTGGAAAGAGTCAGTTAAAAGGAAACTGGTGAGGGGTCTCATTGATCTCCAGGGTAAAGAGCAAAAGACAATGGAGGGAATACTGGAGGTCGTGAGATCCTACTATGCTGCTTTGTTTGGGGAGAGAACTTTGGACAGGGAAAGGGTGTCAGCTTTCTTAGAGACGACCCCAGGACCTGACACAAATAATTTGGATTTTTCCTCCTTGACAGCTAAAATCACGGAGGAGTAGGTAAAGTTGGTGATAGAGAGTCTGCAGAATAAGAAAGCTCCAGGTCCGGATGGCTTAACATCAGAATTCTATAAGACCTTAAAGATCTGTTAGCCCCGGCACTTGTTGAGGTGTTTAACTGTTGTTTAGAGGAAGGAGACCTCCCGCCATCTATGCAGTTTTCCTCTTTGATTTTGTTGTCAAAAGGTAAGGACGAGAAGCATATTGAGAACTGGAGGCCGATTACCCTGCTCAAAACAGATAGAAAGATTAGATAGAAAGGTTATTTTCTTTTGTTAAGTTTATTTTCAAGCACTTTATTGTCTGACTGTCAGTTCTGCACGGTAAAGGGGTGGAGCATTTTTAAACTGCCCATGCCCTTAAACTGATAAAGAGGTGGGGCATTGGGGCAGCAGAAATAACATCAACCCCAAGGAAGCAAATCTATGCCAGGGTACTAACATCCTTCTTTACTGTCCCACTGGCTATAAGAGACCAGTAAAACCCTGGAGGAGATACTAAAATATTTAAAGGAGAAGGAAAGGTTAAAACTAAGTAAGCCTTATCAGAAAGGTCCATCTAAATATACCAGTAAACCCCCAAAGTAATGTTGCTCTGAGTCCCCTGTCAAAAGAAACACTGCATTTCTTTCCTTCTATTGTGTACTCATGGGCTTCTGTATCAGACTTCCTGCCTTCAGCTTAAACCTCATTGCCCTGGGCAAGAGCATGCTCAGTTTGCTCCTCTCCCCCCGCCCCTCCCTTCTCTACTGTAATCTGAGCCCAGAGCAGGGAGAGACTCAGGCAGGAAGTGATGTCACACCACATTAATACTGCAGCTCCTATTCTAAACAAACAGAGAGTTTCTAGAGCTTTTTACTCAGGTATGGTAAAACATTCTACAGAATTAATATAGCATTCTAGCTTGCACTATTGAAGCTAATCTATTGGCAATAAAATGCCTCCATGGCTTTCCTTCTCCTTTAAACAGCGTTCGATAACTCCTGGCTGACACTGCAGGGCAAGTTGTATGTGCGGGGCAACATGAAATATCTAAGTCATGTAAGAAAAGAGTGTCCCTGGGGGGGTGGGGTGGAGGAGAGTCGAGCACTTTTTGGTGGATTATTCGGTGTCAAACAGTTTATATGAGGGTGTACTGAAGGTGTTGGGTATTTATTATATATGTGCTAATGACTATGCAGAAAGAGCCTATGGGATCATTCATAGGAAGCACCGCTATAACCAAGAGACTGTATTTATTATACTGTCAGTCATTCGATACCATCTGTGGTCTATCCGATGTATGAAAACTTTTGGGAAAGAAAATGAATCAATGGACCAAACAGTAAAAACAATCTTAAGGGAAATTGTGTTTATTAAGGTTAATGAGATTTAGAAAAAAAGCGTGAATGAAAAAAATTGGATGAACTTTGATTTCTCATGGTAATTTTTCGTTGTAAATAATGTACATATTGTAATATAGTGGCATTTTGATATGCTTTGATTTTGTTATACTTTGTATTGTTTTAAATTTTAATGAACATCAGTGAGCTTTCAGAGAACCAGAGGGATGGAGAGTGTCAGCCCAGGCCATGCAAGGCCTGGGTGGGCAAACCCCCATCGTGAGGCCAAGGCGTTGGGGCCTACACTGGTTGGTGTGAGATCCACCAGGATGGTGCAGACAAGGAGAAAAGCAGCAGGGAGTGAAAGAAAAGGAGCAGCAAGAAGATCAAGATCGGTTTCCTTGGGAAGGATTTCTTGCACAGACATGGAGGATTTGGAAAAGGCAGCTGCCAGCACTGTGAAAATGCCTGACAGGGAAGTAAAGAAGTGTGTGATGAGTGACAGGGAGGGGAGGAAGGAGATTGTTGGAAAAGACAGACAAGTGGAAAGTGGAAAGTAAAGTACAAGAAGAAATTGTATCTGTTATAAATATGGAGGCTTGTGAGCAGTGCCGGGTAGACTCTATGACAATTTGACACTATCCTGTAATACCATTGGGAGAGAATAACCCACCAAGTCTCCTTCATTACCATATCAGTCAAACTTGACCAATCACAAGAGAACTTTCCAATCCAGGTCAAGGACTGCCTGTCAACAAAAAATCCCTTTGCCTAGACTCTATGACAATTTGACATCGCAGCTATCCCGTAATACCATAGGGAGAGAACAACCTACCAAGTCTCCTTCATTTCCAAATCAGTTGAAGTTGACGAATCACAAGAGGACTTTCCAATCCAGGTCAAAGACTGCCTGTCAACACCAAAACACTTTGCCTAGACTGACAATTTGACATCACCGCTATCCCGTAATACCATAGGGAGAGAACAACCCACCAAGTCTCCTTCATTTCTACATCAGTAAAAGTTGACCAATCACAAGAGGAATTTCCAAACCATGTCAAAGACTGCTTTTCAACAACATAGCCCTTTGCCTAGACTCTATGACAATTTGACATCGCCGCTATCCCGTAATACAATAGGGAGAGAATAACCCACCAAGTCTAGTTCATTTTCATATCAGTCAAAGTTGACCAATCAAAAGAGGACATTCCAATCCATGTCAAAGACTGCCTGTCAACAACATAGCTCTTTGCCTAGACTCTGACAATTTGACATTGCCGCTATCTCGTAATACCATAGGGAGAGAACAACCCACCAAGTCTAGTTCATTTCCATATCAGTCAAAGTTGACGAATCACAAGAGGACTTTCCAATCCAAGTCAAAGACTGCCTGTCAACAAAATAGCCCTTTAAATAGACTCTATGGCAATTTGACATTGTTATTGGTCATATCAGTCAAAGTTGACCATTCACAAGAGGACTTTTCAATCCAGGTCAAAGACTGCCTGTCAACAACATAGCCCTTTGCCTAGACTCTGACAATTTGACATCACCGCTATCCCGTAATACCATAGGGAGAGAATAACCACCAAGTTTCCATCATTTCCATATCAATCAAAATTGACCAATCACAAGAGAACTTTCCAATCAAGGTCAAAAACTGCCTGTCAACAACAAAACCCTTTGCCTAGAGTCTATGACAATTTGACATCACCGCTATCCCATAATACCATAGGGAGAGAATAACCCACCAAGTTTCCATCATTTCCATATCAATCAAAATTGACCAATCACAAGAGGACTTTCCAATACAGGTCAAAGACTGCCTGTCAATAACATAGCCCTTTACCTAGACTCTATGAAAATTTGATAACGCCGCTATCCCATAATACCATAGGGAGAGAACAACCCACCAAGCCTAGTTCATTTCCATATCAGTCAAAGTTGACCAATCACAAGAGGACTTTCCAATCCATGTCAAAGACTGCTTGTCAACAACATAGCCCTTTGCCTAGACTCTATGACAATTTGACATCACCGCTATCCCGTAATACCCAATTTGACATTGGTCAACTTTGACTGATATGACCAATAACAATCACAAGAGGACTTTCCTACACAGGTCAAAGACTGCCTGTCAACAACAAAGCCCATTGCCTAGACTCTATGAAAATTTGATAACGCCGCTATCCCATAATACCATAGGGAGAGAACAACCCACCAAGCCTAGTTCATTTCCATATCAGTCAAAGTTGACCAATCACAAGAGGACTTTCCAATCCATGTCAAAGACTGCTTGTCAACAACATAGCCCTTTGCCTAGAGTCTATGACAATTTGACATCACCGCTATCCCGTAATACCATAGGGAGAGAATAACTCACCAAGTCTCCTTCATTTCCATATCAGTCAAAGCTGGCAAATCACAAGAGGACTTTCCTACACAGGTCAAAGACTGCCTGCCTACAACAAAGCCCTTTGCCAAGACTCTATGAAAATTTGATAACGCCGCTATCCCATAATACCATAGGGAGAGAACAACCCACCAAGTCTAGTTCATTTCCATATCAGTCAAAGTTGACGAATCACAAGAGAACTTTCCAATCCAGATCAAAGACTGCCTGTCAACAACATAACTCTTTACCAAGACTCTATGGCAATTTGACATTGCCGCTATCTCGTAATACCATAGGGAGAGAACAACCCACCAAGTTTAGTTCATTTTCATATCAGTCAAAGTTGACCAATCAAAAGAGGACATTCCAATCCATGTCAAAGACTGCCTGTCAACATCATAGCCCTTTACCTAGACTCTATGACAATTTGACATTGTTATTGGTCATATCAGTCAAAGTTGACCAATCACAAGAAGACTTTTTTTTTTTCCTTCAGCTTTTAAAGTTTCTTCCAAAAAGAAGTCTGAATGATTATCCAGAATATTGAAAAAAAACTTTTAGCAAAACATCATATAGGAAAAAATTGTATATACATATATAGATACACACACATATTTATTATTTGTATTTATACCAGTTTTTAATTTTCCATTCATTTTCAACTTTTTTCCATATCTTTTTTTTATCAATCAAAAACAAAATATATAAGTTACTTAATGCAATTCTAATACAGTCAGTCACTGATAACTCTTCTGTTTTCCATACTAAGATTTTTCTGCACTTCCAAATGGCTTCTTTCGTTACATTTATTATTTGCCAAGCTTTAATAATACTTTCATCTTTACATTTTAATTTGAATCCAAGAAAACTACTTCATAACTCAAAGCATCCAACCCAGTAACATATTTTAAAAAAATACCCATCTTTTTCCAAACCATTTGCGCAAAATGACAATTCCAAAATGTATGTAATACTGTTTCTCCACTCTTACAATTTTCTCTAGGGCATTTTGGATTTTTTATTAATCCCCTTAAAAACTGGAAATTCCTTACCGGCAAGGAGTTATGTACAATTTCCCAGGCCAGATCTCTTTGACTGTTTGTCAGATTTATATTTAATACCATGTTCCATATATTTTTTGAGATTTCACTGTTATACCTTTCAACTGTACACACTATTTCATCTTTCCTTAGTCTCTTTGTTATATGTTTTGAATTCATCATGTCATTATAATCACTGTTTCAAATCATATTTTCTTACAATTCTTTCCATACTTACATAAAACCTGTTTATGTTAAAAGAATACGGTTTATTTATACACACTTTCTCCCACTTGTTTCTTATAAAAAACCAACCACCACTGTATCTAATGAAATCTGCAACCATGCTTTCTTTTGCTATTATCTTAAAAATGAAAGAAATTTGCTTTAAAAATAAAAATCGCCTAATGTCAGGAACATCTCTTCCTCCATTTGCCACGTCTTTATACATAATCTCCCTTTTTATTCTCTCCATCTTTGACCCCCATATGAAAATAAAAATTTCACGTATAAACTCTCATATAACGATCAGATGGTAAAAACACAATTGACACATATAATAGAAGAGGTAATAAAACAGCTTTTATAATTAAAACTTTTCCAACTATAGATAACTTTCTTAGTCTCCAAAATGCTAATCTCATTTTTATTTTTTCTAACAATGAAATCCAATCTTCCTCTCCTGATAAAATCTGGTTAAAAGTAATTCCTAAAATTTTTATCTTATTTTTAACAACTTTTAACTTACAAAAGCAGTCAAAGTTCCAATTTCCATATGCGCAACATGTTGATTTATCGCTATTTAAAGTTAACCCTGATACATTTTTAAAACAGTTTGCAATAAAAAACCTATTTATAGAAACAGAATCTGTACTTACAACAACTATATCATCCATATACGCAAGACATTTGACTTCTTTCTGATTACTCCCAGGAACTTTTATTCCTCTAATCATTTTATCTTTTCTAAAATTTCTCAATGAAGGTTCTATCGCACAAATAAATAAAATTGGCGATAAGGGACATCCTTGTCGTACTCCTGATTTCACACTTATTTTATTTGTTAAAAACCCATTTACTAACACTTGACTTTCTACATTATTATATAGAACTTTAATCATGTTAATGAATTTCTTACCCAAATTAATTTTTTCAAGCACTCAAAAAATAAACTCATGTGACACACTATCGAATGCTTTTTCAAAGTCAAGCGAAAACAGGCTAACCCCCTGATCTCTATCCAGAACATCATATAACATATCTCTAATCAACACAAGATTTTCCCATATCATTTTACCTGGTACTCCACAGCCTTGTCCTTCCTCAATTATAAAACCAATTACTTTTCTGAATCTATTTGCTAAAACTTTTGCCATGATTTTATAATCTATATTTAATAAAGTAATTGGCCTATAATTCTTTATTTCTTCCTTGTTACCTTTCTTATAAATCAGAGTTACTAAACCTTTTCTTTGCGAGTTAGATAACATACCCTCATTAAAGCATTCATTTACCATCTCATAGAAATCATATTTAATTAACTCCCAAAATTTCACATAAAATTCTATAACCAATCCATCTATCCCTGGAGATTTATTTCTTGCAAAGCTTTTTACTGCTTCCTCTATTTCAATTACCGAAATATCCCCACCTAAAACCATTTGTTCTTCTAAACTTAAAACTCTATCTAATTTATTTAAGAACATTTCTAAAAAACTTTCATCCATTTTTCCATTTTTTCCAAATAAACCATTATAGAAGTTAAAGACCTCATCTAAAATATATTTAATATCATTTTTCCCATGTAAACTATCAATTTGGTTACCTTTTTTGCCACATCTAAAGAAAAAACTTGTACATTTTTCATTTTCCTCAAAATCCTTCACTCTAGAATTAAAAATTATTTCTTTACCTCTATGCTCGATCCATTTTTTTATTTCTTTCTTTGTATCTTTAATTTCTTCTTCCATATTATATCCTAATTCCCTAAAAGCAACCATTCCCTGTAGTTTACAATTTAAAAAATTATAGTAACTCCACTCCTCTTTCTTTTTTCTAATACCATTTCTAATGAAAAATAACTTGCATTCGTTTTTCATCCAGTCCCACCAGATTCTTTTAGAAGTGAAAGTTCCTTTCAAATTTCTCCAATATTTATACTTGGCATAAAAAAGTTCACATATTTTCTCATCCTCTAATAATAAACAATTTAACTTCCATGGTCTTTTTACACTATTAACTATATTTTCAGATGACAGAGACACATATAGAATTTAATGATCTGAAAAGCCATTTGGTATTAGTTCTACTTCACAGATTTTAAAATCTTTAGTACAAAAACAAAAATCTATTCTTGACTGACTAATTTTGTTTGCCCAAGAAAACCCTTCTTTATCTCCGTGTTTTACCTTCCATGTATCTGTTAACTTAAAATCTCTTAGCATGTTTCTCAAAGTTGTAGAAGATTTATCCAATTTACCATCTCCTTTTCTATCTTTTACCCCAATGATACAATTAAAGTCTCCGAAAATCACAATTGGATCAGATCCTGAAAGAAAATATGATATTTTTTCAAACAACTTAACTCTATCATTTTTCTCAGAATTCCCATATACACACATTATTTTAATTTTCATTCCTCTAAAATTCCATTAACAAAAAAAGCTCTTCCTGGTTCGATTTCAATTAAGTTTTTAAACTCAAAACAATCCCCTTTAATTAATAACCCAATACCAGAATTTTGGCATAAATTTTCCCCAGAGAAAAAGGCTGGTCCCCATTTCCAAGAATTAACTAGGTGTGTATAATTTTTACAAAACTCAATCCAACACTCCTGAACACAAATTATTTCAGCTTTTAACGTAGCTAAAAAATCAAAAATTCCATTTCTTCTCCTTCATTTTTTATACTTCTTACATTTAAAGAAGCGCAGTTGATTATCATAGTAAAAAATTTAGGAGAAAAGGAAAAAGGAAAAAAAACAAAACAAAAAATACCACTCCAAAAAACAAAACAAAAAAAATAAAAATAAAATTACCTTTAATATCAGATTAGTCAACTATTCAAAAAATTTAAAAAACAAAAACCAATACCAGAGTTTTGACATACATTTTCCCCAGAGAAAAAGGCTGGCCCCCATTTCCAAAAATTAACTAGGTGTGTATGATTTTTACAAAACTCAATGCAACACTCTTGAACACAAATTATTTCAACTTTTAACGTAGCTAAAAAATCCAAAAATTCCATTTCTCCTTCCTTCATTTTTTTTATACTTTTTACATTCAAAGAAGCGCAGTTGATTATCAAAGTAAAAAAATTTAAGAGAAAAGGAAAAAGAGATATTACCACTCTAAAAAAAAAAAAAAAATATTAAAAAAAAGAAAAATGTAATAAATAAATAAAAAATTCAGAAGAAGCAAATCACCCTGGGTCATCTTTGCTATCTTCTGCCATCAAAACTTGTGTTGCACTGAGGCGGCTCCCACCTCTATTTCCTCGTGCTAAAACCTCACTTTCACTTATAGGTGAAAGTGGATTAACATCCATAATATCAATAATCCATTCCTGATCTTCTGCTTTATCTACTTGATCTTCTTTTTCTTCTTTTCTTCCTTCTTCACTTTCTTTATTTTCATTCTCCCCTTCCATCATTACTTCTCTGCTCATTTTTTCACTTTCTCCCTCTTCTTCTGAAAAAGGATTTGTCTTCCTTCCTCCTCTTCCTTCTTTCACCTCTTGTCATTTTTTTTACTTTTTTCCCTTCTAACACAGTTAAGTTTGGATTTACTGCCTGTCTCTCTGTTTTTGACTTATTTTCCACTCTCTCCATTCTGACCACCTCTTTGGACACAACAGGTAATGTTTTCTTCACTTTACTTGCATATGAAGATTTCTCACATTCTGTAATCTTGTGCCCTTCCACTCCGCAAATGGAGCATTTAGGTATTATTTTGCACTCTGGGTCATCATGACCTATTCCATCACAGATACGACAAACCATACCAACTGTGCAAGTGTTAGACAAGTGACCAAAATCACTACAGTTCCAGCAAAAAGTGGGCATTCCTGAGTATTTTAAAAAACCTCGGTTCCCTCTCATACTGATAGTCTGTCTTGGGTGAAACAAGCCATCGGAAGTCAAGTCACTATATCTCAGTTTGGCTTTAAACAATTTTTTTCCTGACCAGACTCTGTAGTCATTTGGGACATCTTTAATAAACTCCAATTCTCCAAATTCCATCCCAAATAGTCACAAATTTCCTCAGTGGTAACATAACGATTATACATGGAAACAATCACCATTCTTATGTTATCTTGGTGCTTAAAGCTTACCTTACAAATGGTAAGTTTTGAATCCTCCTGCTTGTCTTGGTAATTCCTCCGGAAATCATGGTATTTACTGGTTTCAAAAAACACAAGTTCATAAATACCTCTGTTATAGTATTCCGGTAGACAAAACAGATCCTTTGGCTCAATTCCACAGGTCTTCATCAAGGTTTCCACCACATAGCATAGTCCATTCGATCCACGATGTTCCTCTGGTATCTCAACAACGGCTGTATTTTTGTAGCGAGTCTGTGCATCCGACGGTGTTCCGAAGCAGCTCTCCATCTTCAAGGAAGCTTTTCTTCACCACACAAGGTGGCATGTGGTCAAATTTTGATCAATCTTCAATAGACTCCAAACGGTCTCCTCCCAATAGCTACATCAAGCTTAAGAACCCAATATGGAGCCGATGCTTGAAGGCCGAGACTTGAGTGCTGATGCCAAGAAGCGATCCAGGAATGTCAGTCTATGATAGAAGCTAACATTCCAGCACATTACCATGTGTTGGCCTGTGCCTAGTAAGCCTCAACTTCCCTATTCCGTAATACCATAGGGAGAGAAAAACCGGCAAAGTCTTCCTCATTTCCATATTGGTCAAAGTTGACCAATCGCAAGAGGACTTTCCAATCCAGGTCAAAGACTGCCTGTCAACAACATAGCCCTTTGCCTACTATAGATTCCTCCCTGCCATACAAAAGAATAGGAAGACCCACAGCCTTCTATGATAAGAGCTGTCAGTCACATGGCCCTTTGCCTAGCCTCTATGGCAAATTAGCCATTGCCTAAGGACTCCCATGATATAAGCTAACATTCCAACACATTACCATGTGTTGACCTGTGCCTAGTAAGCCTCAACTTCCCTATCCCGTAATACCATAGGGAGAGAAAAACCGGCAAAGTCTTCCTCATTTCCATATCGGTCAAAGTTGACCAATCGCAAGAGGACTTTCCAATCCAGGTTAAAGACTGCCTGTCAACAACATAGCCCTTTGCCTAGACTCTATGACAATTTGACACCACCGCTATCCCGTAATACCATAGGGAGAGAACAACCCACCAAATCTCCTTCTTTTTCATATCAGTCAAAGTTGACCAATCACAAGAGGACTTTCCAATCCAGGTCAAAGACTGCCTGTCAACAACATAGCCCTTTGCCTAGACTCTATGACAATTTGACATTGCCGCTATTCTGTAATACCATAGGGAGAGAACAACCCACCAAGTCTCCTTCAATCACAAGAGGACTTTCCAATCCATGTCAAAGACTGCCTTTCAACAACTTAGCCCTATGCCTAGACTCTATGACAATTTGACATCGCCGCTATCCTGTAATACCATTGGGAGATAACAACCCACCAAGTCTAGTTCATTTCCATATCAGTCAAAGTAAACCAATCACAAGATTATCTGTCTTCCTCATTTCCATATCTGTCAAAGTTGACCAATCACAAGAGGACATTCCAATCCAGGTCAAAGACTGCCTGTCAACAACAAAGCAGTTTGTCTATACTCTATGACAGGGATCCCCAACCTTTTGAACCCATGAGCAACATGCAGAAGTAAAAGGAGTTAGGAGCAACACTAGCATGAAAAATGTTCCTGGAGTGCTGTGATTGCCCATTTGGTAGCCCCCATGAGTATTGTCAACCTACACTGAGGCTCTGTTTGACAGTACATCTGGTTTTTATCTAACCAAAACTTGCCTCCAAGCCTGGAATTCATAAATAAGCACCTGCTTTCAGGCCACTGGGAGCAACAACCAAGGGGTTGGAGAGCAACTTGTTGCTCACGAGCTAGTGGTTGGGGATCACTGCTCTATGACAATTTGACATAACTGCTAACCCATAATACCATAGTGAAAGAACAACCCACAAGTCTCCTTCATTTCCATATCACTCAAAGTTGATCAATCAAAAGAGGACTTGTCAATCCAGGTCAAAGACTGCCTGTCCACAACATAGCCCTTTGCCTAGGCTATATAACAATTTGACATTGCTGTTATCCTGTAATGCCATAGGGAGAGAACAACCCACCAAGTCTACTTCCTTTTCATATCAGTCAAAGTTGACCAATCACAAGAGGACTTTCATATCCATGTCAAAGACTGCCTGTCAACAACATAGCCCTTAGCCTAGACTCTATGACAATTTGACATCACCGCTAACCCGTAATACCATAGGGAGAGAACAACCCACCAAGTCTAGTTCATTTCCATATCAGTCAAAGTAAACCAATCACAAGATTATCTGTCTTTAACTTTATTTACAGAAAAAACAAACAGAAAGAAACATAAAGAAACATTTTTTTTTCTTCACAAAACTAACATATTCCAAGATTTAGGTCTCCATAGAAATTCAGCATTAGTCTTCCCTAAATGTTTTAGATCTCTTAGAAAATACAAATACATTTTTGCTAGACATAATCCAATACATTGCTCTGGAGTTATGTTATCACGTTTAAGCAAAAGTATATTACGAACTTTCCACAGTGATTCCTTCATGCAGTTTACAGTATACCATGCACGTAGTTTTTTTATCCTTATTATTGCATTCTAAGGTACCAAAAAATGCATCATTTATATCAAAGTTTTTTACATCAAAAACATTATACAATAAAACAAACAATTTTCCCCATACAAACTTAGCATAAACACAATCCCAAAAAACATGTTGAACAGTTTCTTCATATCTACACTTTTCTCTAGGACACACTTTGGTTGTATCCGAGCGCCTCATATACTGAAAAGACCTAGTGGGTAAACAATTCTGCACAATTGACCATGCTAAGTCTTTTTGATGATTTTCCATTTGCTTTTCTGACACATTTCTCCAAATCCTTTTGCTTTGTTCAACAGAAGAATTGTCCACAATAATAACATCCTCTTTAGATTGGATCCATTTCTTTAATTTCTTTTGGTCAGATAAAAAGTCCTTAGGGGCATCACTTAAAACATATTTTTTAAAGATTTTTTCCAATAAAATGTATTGGGAGGAAACATTAAAACTGGAATTGTCAAAGGGAAAGTACATAATTTATATTTTCTAAAGAAAGCTCCAGCACAATAAGATATAAAACAACATTGAATTTCAAATTTTTTAAGATTTCGATAAATAAAACAAAAGAATTTAACATACAGGAATCTTTCAAAATCAGGAAAAATTTTTCCACCATTTTCTTTTGCTCTAATAACCTTTATTCGACTTAACTTTTCTATCTTAGAATTCCATAGGAAAATGAAACATAATCTAATTATTCTCTTCATATTTAGAGTAGAAGTTGGAAAAATCATTGCAATATACAACATCATTGGCAACAATACTGAGTTAACAATTAAGGTTTTCCCTTCCATTGTCAGCCCTCTAAGTGACCAATACTGTAATTTTTTTCTGCATTTTTCCTAGTAAAATATCCCAATTAGGTTGACCATCATTTTCTGCACCAAAAAGAATTCCTATAATTTTTATTCCTTTGTCTTGTATTGTCACTTCACAATTAACATTTTCCCAATTACCTATCCCCAAACACTCACATTTATTTACATTTAGCTTAAACCCAGATGCTTGACAATAAAATTTTGTTAACAATAGAGCTATTTGAATTGCGGCCGGCTTTTCACAGAAAATGGTTACATCGTCCATGTATGACACAACTTTAATTTGAACACCGTTACCACCCGGTACCGGAACTCCTTTCACCATTTTATCTTTTCTCAAAGCACATAACAATGGTTCTAATGCACATATAAATAAGATAGGGGACAATGGACATCCCTGTTTAACACCACTCAAAAGGGGAATTTCACGTGTCCTATTACCATTTATTTGAATTTCACACACAGTTTGACGATAAAGTGCATGGATTTGATTTAACATAACATCAGGTAACCCCATTTTCTTTAACACTGCAAGTAAAAACTGATGGGAAACACGATCATAAGCCTTTTCGAAATCTAAGGATAAAATTGCTAAATTTTGCTTACGATCATTAGAATACCATATTATATCCCGATTAGGGACAAATTATCCCAAATACACCTTCCGGGCACCCCACATACCTGATTATAATGAATTACTTTTTCAATTACCAACTTAAACCTGTTTGTTAATAATTTAGCAAAAAACTTATAATCAGAATTTAATAAAGAAATTGGGCGCCAATTTTTAATATCAGAAGTATCACCTTTTTTCTGAATTAGAAGCACAACACTTTTTCTCCAAGATGATGGTAAAACCTTCACATAAAAACATTCACTAATAAGACCCAGCAAATCCTCCTTTAACATTCCAAAAAATTTCATATAAAATTCACTTGCAATACCATCCAAACCTGGGGTTTTTCCCCTAGTAGCACTTTTAATGACCTCTAAGATTTCCTTTTCAGTAAAAACCTTTGACAAAGTGTCACAATCAGAATCATCTAGAACACTTTCAATATTACTTATACAATCATTGAAAAACACCGGATCTACAACTTTTTCATTAAATAACTCTTGAGTAAAAATCTGTGGCCACCTTAAGTATACCATCCATGGAGGTTTGACCATTTAAACATTCAATTTTTTTTCTCCCAGAATGCAATTTTTTGAAAAAAAATTGTGTGCATTTCTCATTTTCTTCCAGAGACTTAATTCGGCTATTAAAGATAATTTCCTTCCCCTTATGATCAAGATATTTGGTAATTTCCTTTTTAACCATGACAATATCATTTGAAACATCAATCCCAACCTCTTTTAATTTGTATAGAGTTTGTAAACGAGCATTCAAAACAGAATAATACCTTCTCCTTTCCTTAGCTTTTTCTTTACCCCAGGAGATAAAAAAATCTTTAATTTTTAACTTCATTTTCTCCCACCAACACATAAAGCTTTCTTGTGGTGATTTTTGTTTTCTCCACTGAGAATATTTATTTTTAAAATTCTCAATAACCACAGGGTCATCTAGTAAAGACACATTCATTTTCCAGTAATTTTTATTAACCTTTTGTGTTCCCAAGCATGACACCTTAACCAATAATAAATTATGATCAGAAAAAAATATTTTGTTCCAAAGTAGCACTAATAGGATCCAAATTCTGCGACACAAAGGCAAAATCGATCCTTGAACTTACATTCCCATTTGTCCAAGTGGAACCAGGTTGATTTTTATTGCACTTTGCCCACACATCAGTAAAACATAGATCAGATACCATGTTTTTTAAATAATTAGCTGATTTATCCATTGTTCTGTTCACAGCCCCCCCAGCCCTCTTCTCCCCGGGGAGAACACAATTAAAATCACTCAATAAAAACATTGGCTCAGACTCGGGTAAGAACAAATTCAAAGTAGCAAAAAGATCAGATCTTAATTTCTTTCCAGGTGATTCATACACATTCACAATTTGAAAACTTATACCATTAAAGGATACTTTTACCAAAACCACTCTCCCACGTATAATATCATGAACTGCTTGAATTTTAAAATCATGACCTTCAAAAAGAATAACCACACCTGAAGATTTACCATCGTTACCACCTGACCAAACCGATGGACCTAAACTCCATTCAGTTTTTAATAAATCATAGTTTGGCATAAAATTTAAATGACACTCTTGCAGACATAAAAAATGGAAATCAATTGTTTGTGCTCCTGACATTTAAGGAGCCAGTTTTAAAGATAAGGGTCATAAAAGGAAAACATTACCATGAAACTCAGATCCATCTGGTGGTTTAACCCCTGAACACTGCACACCAGATGACTCAGCTGAAACCTCCATCTCATCAGCAGATGATACGCCCTCCCCAGAGGAAGGAAACTGATTAATATCCTGTGTTGGGTTTTTAGCTTTTTTTTCTTTTCCTTTTTGGTTTGTCTACTTTTTTTGGCCTTAGGAACACCAGTTTCGGCCTCTGGAGGAAAATTAGACCTAGGCTTTTGTTTCACACTTTCCTCCTCAAACCTAGGACCTTCAGTGGTAGCAACAGAAACCCTTGCACTGCTGCGCTGAACCCTCACCTCCTCCACCTCAGGTTCTGCAGGTAAAACAGAGACCTCATTAGCATTTACCTGCCAGGCTGCTTTTGTCCTATTTGCATAAGACATTGGACAAACACGGTATACATGCCCACTTTTACCACACAATGTACAAAAAATTTCTGATACACAGCCAGCTGTAACATGATCTTTAGACCCACAATGACGACATATTTCTATGTTACAATCTTCTTGTACATGCCCATAACATCGACATTTCCTACAAAATTTTGGTTGATCTCTGTAAAAAAGATAACCCTTATTAGGGCCAATCATGAAATTTGCAGGTGGGTGTGATTGGCCTCCAGGGCCGGTCTCGTCAGCTTTTAAGACGACCGCAAATTTTCGTCGAGCATTCCACACCCCCAACTCATTTGTAGCCTTGCCAATATATTTCACGGACTCGCAGAATCTCAGCAGAAAAAGAGAAACGTCTTCAATTGGCACATGTGGGTTGTACATGTGTACAAACAAAAGCTTAGTATCTTGGGTGTATAACAAAGAAACTTCTAGAAGAGGGTCATCTTTATGCTGAGAATAAACATGATGGAAATTCTGGCAGACGACTTGGCTTACGAAGGTAACGTCATAGACACCCGCCTTTGGAAAATCCTGGATGCACAAAATATCCTCTTTCTTTAGACCACAAAGGCCAAAAAGAATCTTTTCTCCAATGAAGCGTAGACCTTTTTCTCCACGAAATTTCTCCTCCACTGCCAACTTAACAGTATCTTTCATCCGCACCTCAGGGAAGGTCAGAACACGAACATCGGCATAGCTAGCCATAACGATCGTAGGAAGCAATAAGATCACCACCGAGAAGTCATGGTTCACTTATCTGAGCCCAGCAAACTTCCACGATCTTGGAATGCCAGTCTCATGATAAGGTCTGACATTCCAGCACATAGCCAAGTGTTGAGCTGCGCCAAGTAAGCCTCAACTTCCCTATCGCGTAATACCATAGGGAGAGAACAACCCACCAAGTCTAGTTCATTTCCATATCAGTCAAAGTAAACCAATCACAAGAGAACTTTCCAATCCAGGTCAAAGACTGCCTTTCAACAACTTAGCCCTTTGCCTAGACTCTATGATAATTTGACATCGCCGCTATCCCGTAATACGATAGGGAGAGGACAACCCGCCAAGTCTAGTTCATTGCCATATCAGTCAAAGTTGACCAATCACAGGATGACTTTCCAATCCATGTTAAAGACTGCCTTTCAACAACATAGACCTTTTCCTAGACTCTATGACAATTTGACATTGCCGCTATCCCATAATACCATAGGGAGAGAACAACCCACCAAGTCTAGTTCATTTCCATATCAGTCAAAGTTGACCAATCACAAGAGGATTTTCCAATCCATGTCAAAGACTGCCTTTCAACAACACAGCCCTTTGCATAGACTCTATGACAATTTGTCATCGCTGCTATCCCGTAATACCATAGTAATAACAACCCACCATGTCTAGTTAATTTGCAAATCAGTCAAAGTTGACCAATCACAAGAGGACTTTCCAATCCAGGTCAAAGACTGCCTTTCAACAACAAAGCCCTTTGCCTAGACTCTATGACAATTTGATAACTATCCTGTAATACGTTAGGGAGAGAACAACCCACAAGTCTCCTTCATTTCCATATTAGTCAAAGTTGACCAATCACAAGAGGACTTTCCAATCCATGTCAAAGACTGCCTTTCAACAACATAGCCCTTTGCCCGGCGGGCCATGCTGGGCAGGCCCGGCTCCTGTTTCGCAGAGAAGGGAACCAGACTTGGGGTAGGCGACAGAGGAGGTACGTGCCAGGCATCCTCCCAGCTTTGTGCCCTAGACATGTGCCTACTCTGCCTACCCCTAGTTCCGGCCCTGGTGCAGAGTAATAGCTCTGAGACATGTGATGTTAAACATACAGATAAAATGGAAACCAGTCAGTATTTTATTTCTCCTGATCTCTTTGCCTCTATGAAAGCTGGGAAAGGGGAAGACTGTGAGTTTGCGGGTGGAGAGGCAGCACAGAGCAAACCCAGCAAACAATCAGGGGCTGAATATGCAGCAGCTGCTTTGCACCATGCGGCCGACATGCAGTCTCCAATGGCTGATTTTGGGGGAGGAATGGCTGCTTCTAAACCTTCCCCTGAGAGGCATCAAGCACCCCATGCTCTGGTAACAAAAACTGGCTCATGTGCAGGGGTGCGGGTGGTGTCTGGAGCTGGTGTGGAGTCGGGGGAGGCAGTGGGAACAAATTCCAGTGGCCCTGTTGCTGCTCCCTCTGTAGAGGTTGTATAATAGTCTCACAGGGAACAGCCATCTTGGTACTCCCACATCAGAGGGAAACTATTGGTCTGATGTAAATGAACAACCCCAAGCAGAAAGCCTCTTAAAGGGACAGTATGCTTGTTAAAATCACAACCAGGATCAAACACCTACCACTGATGAACTGGTTGAATTATTAAAAGTGGCAAATAAACAGGAGCTGCAATGGAAAAAAATGAAAGTTGAGTTGCAAAAAGCATTTCATGACTATACAACCGCTGCTGTGGAGAAGCAAGATTTTTATTTAGCAAAAGTCAACAAAATAAATGAAGAGCTCAGGACCAGGGCTGGTCCTATCAAATGTGGGGCCCAATTGGGACCATGTTGGCGGGGCCCCTAGACAAAGTTTTGCTGGCTCCCGACACACCAAGTATTTAGGAAAATAAGGGCATACAGGCACAAAATAGAAAGGAAAGGGGCAGACAAGGTAAGAGAGTGAGAGGAGTTGGGGGCAGGCCAGGCAGCATCATGTGCTGGGGGAAATATTACCTGTGCTGCCCTCTGGTGCGGGGCCCCCAGAGGCGCGGGGCCCAATTGGGCCCAATTGGTCCAATAGGCCTAAGGCCGGCCCTGCTCAGGACCTTAGAAAAATTATAAAAAAATTGGTCCGCTTTCTGAAACAGGAGAAGGTTTGAGGACTCTCGGCAAGATTTTAAACAGCCGGCTAAATACAGGTCCATGAGGTAAATTTCATCTACCCAAATATCCCCAGCACAGTTCTACAGCATCAGTACTTTTCTTGCCCTGCTTCTTTATTATGCAGCTTGCACATTCATAAAAAAATGTCAGAAAATACCCTAGCTGGGGCCGTTCTGATCTTTGTTCAAAGTAACACCAAGTGCCATTTGGCAACGTTGACTGCTGGATCCCTTGTAGTTGATTGATGCAAGGAAGCAAATGATCCATCATTCCTAACTTTAATTGGCATTTAAGTTCCAGGTCCCCAAAACGATGTCGAAGAAGTTATTTGGTCTCTCCAGCGCAATTTCTTGGAACCAGCCTAAGTAGGACATTATAACTTCATCCTCTCCATGCTAGCAACTACTTAGCTTTTACATATGAGTCTGATGCCATCAGCTGTCGACTTCAAAACTTAAATTCCTATGGTCTTCCATTTTGGCAGTGATATGAGGGCCAATATGATCTTGTCTTTAAGGACACAAAGTTCTTCATTATTGACATGATAAAAAGTATCTTGGCCATTGATGTTTTTGCTGACTGGGTTTTATTTCTATCTTTGTCTGATCACTTATAACATGCCCTTTGACAGATTTTAGCATGCCCACAAAATAATGGACATCATGAATTTTTGATCTCTTTGAACTTCTGGAGAACAACCAAATCATTCATTACGCCTTCGGTGTCTTTGAGGATGCTGTTTTGATAACAGTACATGTCCTGTACATGTTTCATAGGGAGATTTTATTTTTGAATCTGTCTTCTCTCTTCTTCTGACTTCTTTTTATGATTCTACTTCAGTGTCTTTGTCTCTTTCATTTTTGTCAAGTTTTCTCAGATTTTTGCCTTTTTTTTGTATTTTGAAGGCAATGTGATATGTTCTTCAAGTCATAATATCAAAGATGGATAACTATGTTGTTGTAAGGCCTACTTCCAGGGTCTTGCTTGGTGTGCGCACTTGCACATAAAATTACCACCTGGCGCACACAATGGGACCCTGAAGTTAGGCCTTTGAGTTGTCCTTTTTCAGCTTCACATTAGTAGGCTGTGATTTACAATCTACCCCATGGCTGACCCTTCCCTGATGCCTACAAGCTACTTAACTTGACAAGGCATCATACCATGATGAGGAAATAGAACTGAGAGAAGTATAAAATGAAGATTTATGAGACCAGGCAAACACCCTGATACCATGTTCTTGTCATAGTTCCCATTTTAAATAAATGTGTGGTATTAAAGAACTTTTGACCTTTTTCATACTTTCTTCACCTCCAGTGAGGAGATCCCATTATCTCTTCATTGTTATTAGATATTTGTTACTTTAGTACCCTATACATTAGAGTTGCCAACAACCTGGGATTCATAATTTGACTGAGGTTATGGACCACCTACAGGTCTTATTCAACCCATTTGGTTACCATTTCTGTAATTAGAAAAGGGGTACAGGGAACCACATAACCACAGTAGACCATCCCCATAGAAATACTCAGTGACTTGATGGGTAAGGCTGGTTGATTTTTTGAGAAGATTTATTGATAAAAGAGTTAAATTTGGGGATGTGGAATCGTTGCAAAGTGATCATAAAAATGTATGTTTGCATTATATATTTATACTAGACATTAAGCCCATTAAATTAACGGGCGCTAGAACATATGTCGCAAGAGACGGTCCGTGGGGCACATGCGCAGTAGCGCAATCCCACGGACACAGGGACTGGACGCAGAGACACTTCAACTTTATTATATAGGATATATTGCACAATACAGTTTGCATTTTAAAATATAAAGAAAATTATCTTGTCCTGTTTGAGGCCATATGTTGTTATGTGGTCATATTCCAGGTGACTGCTAGGGGCAGATTTATCAAGGGTCGAAGTGAATTCAAAGTAATTTTTTGGATACTTCGACGATCGAATAGGATACAATGACTTTGAATTTACTTCGAATTCGATTCGAAGTAAAAATAGTTTGAATATTCGACCATTTGATAATCTAAGTACTGTCTCTTTAAAAAAGCTTTGACTTCAATACTTCACCAAATTAAACCTGCCGAAGTGTTATGTTTGCCTATGGGGACCTTCTAGACCATTTTTCTAAGTCTTCGATTTTACTTTGATCGTTTGATGGCCAAATTCGGTGAAAAACCCTTTCGACTACGATATTCGAAGTCGAAGTATTTTAATTCGATGGTTGAATTTGAAGTATTTTTTACTTCGAAATTCGACCCTTGATAAATCTGCCCCCTAATGTAATCATTTATATTTTACAATAGGGGTTCATTATACCCTTTTGGTAAAGTACAATATTCCCTCATGTAAACATATATATATATATGTATATATATATATATATATATATATATATATATATATATATATTGTATACTACATTACACATTATACATTATTTTTATTTTGAAAATTATTTTGAAAATTATTATGGTTTTTTTTGGATAGCAATGCACCAAATACATACATTTTGGTCAAATGCTGAATAAAAACAAACAAGTACTATATTGAATTCAAATCTTTATTAGTGCATCCAGATTAAAGTAATAAAAAAATTTACCAATGTTAGTCACTTTAAAGTCGCACAACATGTCAGATTCAGCTTTGATTTTACAAATGTAAATGCTTCAATAAAGTCAAAATCCTAAAAAAAAATACCAGAATTTGACAGATTCCCAAACCAAATCCCTAATTGCTTATTTATAAAGGATTGAAAAGTATTATTGGATATTGCTGAATACTCTGCAATAGCCTAATGTTTGATAATATTGCCATATATGGTCAACTTGCTGCAAATATTAAATCAATTTATACCAAGGCTTCTTATTTAAAAACATTAATATAATGTAGCCAATAATTTTTTTTTACCTTTCATTATTTTTGAACTTTTATCTTTTAATCAATAATAATTGTAAACATGAATTTAATAAGCTAAAAAATAATAAAAATTAACCTATATTAAGAACACATTTTATATTCAAAAGAGAAGTATCCAAAATTTCCATTTTACTTTTCTTTTTACTTTTTAGGAATTGGTTGAATTATGCCATGATTACTATTATTTTATAATCCTTTATATTTTATATTTTTTTTACGTACACAGGGTTCGCCGTTTTTTGTGCATATTGAAAGTAATGAGTTTATACATAAATTAATTTCATACTTTTAATAAAAAATTAAATTTATTTTAATAACTTAATATAATAAAATTAAACGTTCATAAAAAGGTATAAAAATGTGTCCAAAACTCTCATTTTACTTTTTTTTTTTTTACCTTTTATAAATGAGTTGCATTATGCCATTATTATTATTATATCTGTCTTAAAATTCGGTTTCATTTTATGGAAGCTCGATGAGTTCACTGTTATTTTGTTAACAATATCAATCAATCAATATTCATGTAAAATGTATTTTCTTTTTATTGTTTAATTTATTTTAATTGTTTCATTTTCCATTTTACTATTTTACTGAACCTGCTGTTTTCAGGCAGAAGCACAAGTTTTATTCTAATAATATCATCAATCGCTGGGCAATTACAGACTAGAATTATTTGGAGAAATCTCTCTCCGATGATATAAAACTGATTAAAAGTTTCAGCCTTAGTAAAAGTTGAACAAGTTGATTTTAGAGCTTAGGGCCAATCAGTGCCAGACGCACGGGGAGAACGGACCCCACCATTAACCTGTTTTTGTTAGAAAACACAAGGGTGCAATTCTAGAAAGAAATGGATCTCCCGGCAGATTTGCTAATTATTAAGAAGAAACTGATTAAAATAAAACACAAGTTCATCTCCGTAGAGACTAAGCTCCTGGCTCAATAGCAAAACTTTGTTTATTTGCCACAGAACTTTCTGCCACCTGAGGATTTAATTACAGGTCGGCACCAGGGGAATATTCCGCAGGGAACGCGGCACAATTCCGTTTATTCAGCTTCTGATCTCTGTGTTGTTTAACCTGTGCCGCTCTGTGGCTGACGGAGATCTAACAGCACAGACAATGTGTAGCTGTGACATAGAGGCCAAAATAAATAAAACAATTGAAAGGAATGAATAAAATTCATCATTAGGGGTCATTTAGCTGATGTATTAGCCACACGTGTAACCCTAGCTTGGATAAAAAATGCCTTGTCCAGCTAATGTTGGTAGAACACAGGTCACACTGGACTCTCTTACCCAGCTGGACTCTTACTAAGTGGATGAGCAAAGGAGATGGTGTTGTGAAACTACACCTCTTTACTACTGTATAGAAATAAAAATAGGATGGCAGAGGTTCTTGCAAACAAAAAAAAAAATATGTAACCACACTAAAGGGGTAATACTTAAGGATCTGTAAGATAGCATTACATGTGATCAGATACAGTCTTAGTTAAAGCTGTGACACCACTATGGAGAAGCTTGATAAGGACTATTGGCCTGGATGCTAATGTCCTCGAGGGAGACCAGGATCAACTATCACCTAGTGGTCCAGATCCCTACATTAGATATGGTGCAGGATATAATGTACTAAGACTATACCTTCTCTACTTTAATCCCTTCACTTTAGTCCAGTGGTTTCCATCTACCAATCTTTAGGTGGAGCACAAGCTGCTCTTTATAGCGTTGCCTTACTATCTCACCTTCCTGGCACAGCCAGTCCAGTACCTGACTAAACCTCACTCACAGGGACCCTGTTTTCTGACTTTCACTAGCAGGGGTGTCCCTTTTGGCCTTATTGACTCCAGGCTCCCAAAACACTTCCACCTGGGTCAGAAAATAGAGGCCAAACAAGAAATGCAACCCCTTCCCAATCAATATATTAACATGTTACAGGAAGTGGCCATGGTCTCTATGAGCCAATAACATAGATATGTAAGTAGGATGACTTAGATACACAGGAGTCTGCGAGGCAACTGGGGAATAGTATGTGTGGGGAATTTCCATCCATAAGGACTGTTAACCTTATGGGCTTATGGGTCCCTAGACATGTTATGGGTTAATGGCTAAATGTAAAGACTAACTTCACCTTTAAAGAAACACTCCAGGACAGAAAACACAAGAGCAAAGAAAAAGTAGATCCCTGTACTGGCTATGGTGGGTGTTGACTATAAGGCTGCCAGACGCCACTTACCTTCATTGAATTTGTAACCGGCTGATGCAGCCAATCCCACAGGCACAAATGGGTGGGTTTTAATGGGTATATTTTGCACCCGTCGTGGCACTGGGATTGTGCACCCCCTGCCCACTAAGTACAAATGATGTTCATCCCTTTGCCCAACCTCCTGTTCTGTTGATCCAGGGGAACCTTGGAGCCGCACCATCTCCAAAAGTGTGCGTAGCTCCAGATTTCCAACATTGGCCTACTTCAATTTGAACAGCAAAGCTGCACCTTTTTGATTGACATAAGTGATGCCATCTGGAATTGGAATTATAAGAGAAAACATGCAAAAACATGAAAAAATGCATTGCACTTTCAGATTGTAAATGCCCCTTATTCCTTGTGCCTATTCATTGTGAGTGAGGTGCAAGATTAAGGGCTCTGTGTGGTGGGTGCAATCCACTGAACCACTATTACAGGTCAATTCTAATACCATTGCATTTTTCAGATGTTATTAGGCATGCTCTATTCTGAACTGTGTCAGGGTCTGACTATTCCTTCTATATAGGGTCCTGGTGCCCCAACTTAATCCAGAAAGTGAGGCCTAGTTCAGCCTGTGGACATGGTCATGTCATAGTAACATAGTAAATTAGATTGAAAAAAGACACACGTCCATCAAGTTCAACCTTTTAACTCTATTTTAACCTGCCTAACTGCCAGTTAATCCAGAGGAAGGCAATGAACCCCATCTGAAGCCTCTCCAATTTGCCTCATATTCCTGACTCCAAAATGGCAATGGGACCAGTTCCTGGATCAACTTGTACTATGAGCTATCTCCCATATCCCTGTATTCCCTCACTTGCTAAACACCATCCAACCCCTTCTTATACCTATCTAATGTATCAGCCTGTACCCCTGATTCACTTCCCAGCTCTCCCTGTAACACCCCTTTCCCTCCTCTAATCTCATTGGCTCCCTCCTGTCTGCTGGGAGGAGCTACTGGTGAATAAAGCATCCGACCCTTCCTTGTACCTATCTAATGTATCAGCCTGTACCCCTGATTCAGGGAGACAATTCCACATCTTCACAGCTCTCACTGTAACAAACCCCTTCCCAATATTTAGCTGGAACCTCTTTTCTTCTAATCGGAATGGGTGACCTTGCTGGAAATACCTACTGGTAAATAAATCACAAGAGAGGTTGTTATATGATCCCCTTATATATTTATACATAGTTATCATATCTCCCCTTAAGCGCCTCTTCTCCAGTGTGAACATCCCCAATTTGGCCAGTCTTTCCTCATAGCTAAGATTTTCCCTTAACCAGCTTAGTTGCCCTTCTCTGTACCCTCTCTAATACAATAATGTCCTGTTTGAGTGATGGAGACCAAAACTGTACGGCATATTCTAGATGGGGCCTTACCAGTGCTCTATACAGTGGGACCCCCTCCTCCCGTGACTCTCTGCCCCATTTAATACAACTCAAGACCTTATTTGCCCTTGATGCTGCTGACTGGCATTACTTGCTACAGACAAGTTTATTATCTACAAGGACTCCACCGTCTCCATTATGGATTTGCCTAGTGCAGTCCCATTAAGGGTATAAGTGGATATTGTTACATCCCAGGTGCATGACTTTACATTTATCAACATTGAATCTCATTTGCCACTTAGCTGCCCAGATTGCCAGTTAGTCAAGATCCTGTTGCAAGTGCCACATCCTGGATGGAATTAATTGGGCTGATAGTTTTGTGTCATCTGCAAACACTGATCCATTACTTACAATACCCTCCCCTAAGTCATTAATGAACAAGTTAAATAAAAGTGGACCCAATACTGAGCCCTGGGGGACCCCACTAAGAACCTTACTCCAAGTAGAGAATGTCCCATTAACAACCACCCTCTGTACCCGATCCTGTAGCCAGTTTCCTATCCATGTGCAAACGACTTCATTAAGCCCAACAGACCTTAGTTTAGAAAGCAGTCGTTTGTGGGGCACAGTATCAAACGCTTTGGCAAAATCCAAATAGATCACATCTACTGCCCCCCCACTATCCAGAATCTTACTTACCTCATCATAAAATGCAATCAAATTCGTCTGACATGACCTATCCTTCATAAAGCCATGCTGATTGTTGCTCATAATGCCATTCATTAGGACAAAATTTTGAATGTGATCCCTTAACAAGCCTTCAAATAATTTGCCCACCACAGATGTCAGACTTACTGGCCTATAATTGCCAGGCTGAGATCGTAATCCCTTTTTAAATATTGGAATAACATCAGCTTTTCTCCAATCCATAGGCACCATACCAGATGAAAGTGAATCTAAGAAAATCAGAAATAGGGGCTGGTCTAAACTGAACTAAGCTCTCTTAGAACCCAGGGGTGTATTCCATCAGGCCCTGGAGACTTGTTTAGATTAATTTGTATTAAAGCTTTAAGAATCATATCCTGAGTCAGCCACTGACTAGATTGAGCTGAGCCATTATCATCATTATCCCCATTAAGGACTCTCTAAGCAGAGGATTCCAGTAATTGTTCTTAGAACTGGTAGCTCTCCTAGGATGTTCTTCTCCAGGAGACACTGGTCAACTGCTGGGAGTACAATGGTGGCAGTTGAGATATTTGCCATTTTATTCTCCAGTGCTGGATTATTGGGCTGTATATTCATTCCCAAGTGCTATATATATATATATAAGGTCTGACATGAACATAAAAGCGACTGTTAGAAAACATTAGAACACAGTAGAAATAGTTATGGCTAAGAATTGTTTAACACCATGGAGAGGATTTGTATTCTGTTCATAACTCTGGGTCTTGGTTTATACAGAGTCACATGGTTGTTTTGAGTTGAAAATGTCTCTCTTGGCACCAGCACTCTAGTGTAATCAACTGGGTACTTTTCATAAGAATAACAGATCAAACTATATGAAAACACTCACTATACAGCTACACTTTCACATTTAATAAAGGAGACACATTTAGTTACATGGCTTGTAAAAAGTATGCATAAGTTGTGACTTAAAAACAAGGCATTGTCTTTGCATCAGTCCTAACTAAATAAAACCAAGGGCATTATTTTTGGAGAGAAAGACAATGGCTTCTATAATACGGTATCTGGGAGAACTCTAGAGGGAAGGTACATATTTCCCAGAATACTCTACAAGAAACACAAGGTAAAGGGAATTACAGATGCTGTAAACAATCTGCAGTTAACTAGTACTGCAGGTAGGGTTGTGACCTGTCCGGTTTTCGTCAGGACAAACCATTTTTTGGAAGGGCTGCCTGTCTGGATTTCCAAATTAGGAAATCTGGACAGGACATTGCAGTCAATTGCATGACGATCAGCCCCTTCGTCTCTACGTTTTCTTTCTACGTTTTTCTACGCTATATACGTTTTCTTTCTACGTTTTTCTATGCTATCTACGTTTTCTTTCTCCGTTTTCTTTTCTACGTTTTCTTTTCTACGATGAGTGGATATATTTGTCAGGCATGGATTTGCGGCAAAATTCTGTACTTTGCCACTTGCAAATTTTTTCTCGAAACTGTGGCAAAAATTTGCAATGGAAAAGTTTGGCGCAACAAAGAAAATGTCACACGTAAAAAAAAGTTTTGATGCCCATTGACTTAATTGCATTTGGACAAAACATTCGCCGAGACAAAAAAGTCACCAATTATTTTGATGCCCATTGACTTAATTGCATTTGGACAAAACATTCGCCGAGACAAAAAAGTCACCAATTATTTTGATGCCCATTGACTTTTTTTTACATACTGTACAGTGTTTAACATATCAAACATTAGTTAAATATTACTTCATGTAGTTATTGGATGTTATATGAAGGTAACAAGTTGACTTATTAAACTAGACACATCCTAAAAGAAGGAAAAACACCAGCTTGTGTCAGATATTGTTTAGAGTACTAATGTTGCACCCCCAACTATTTGTCCCAAATTTTATATTTCTTAATGCTTCTTAATCTGTTTTGGTATATGATGTTCTTTAACTTGCACATATGTTTAACCTTCTGGATCCACTGTGCAGATGTGGGAGGTAAGGGGTCCTTTCATTTCCTTCTAATGAGTTTCTTTGCTAAGAATAAAATCCCTGTAGGTATGTGAATGTGTCATTGAGACCAATTCCAAAAATGCATACACTTGTTGTTCTCAGGATTTACGTCTCATAAAATGATGTCTTATGTGTCAAGAACCTCTGCCCATAATGCTCCAAGGCTGTGTAATCCCATACCATATGGCGAGGGAAGCGTGTTGGGTGTTACTCTTGGGATATTAAGAGGAGGATGTGGAAAAAATATCATGTAATTTAGCTGGATAATAATACTATGCTCTATGAATGAGGTAAAGTTGTATCATTCTGTCTCTATATTGAGGAGCCTAGCAACTCCTCCCATTCCTCCTCCTCTAGGATACCAATCTATCTCTCCCATTTTCCTTTGAGAGTATCCAATGGTTTATTGAAAAGTGTCATGTGAAGACCTGAGTATAATCTGGATATGAGGCCATTTGTAGAGCCCTGCGACAGATAATCAACCAAACTATGTTGAGCTAACTTGTAAGGCCTTACCCGGTTTGACGGGGACACCTGCCACGCCATAAGAAGGGACGCCCGCCAAACCAAGCCGATCCTTCCCTCACGCCAGTGCTGGACTCTTAGGGCGCGCGCGCCTCGATGGTTCTTAAAGACACAGGCGCCAATTGGTGTCAAATTCAAAAGTTTAAATAGCCCATTTTCATTACTGGACCTTGCCCGTGATAGGAGTTTGTTCCTGGTGTTATCTGAGCTTTAGCTATTCTGTTTTGAACCTGTTTGATTCCTGTTGTGACCCCCTGCCTGCCTTTTGACTATTCTGACCTCTGGATCCTGACCCCTGCCTGAATTCCGACTACCTCTTCTGCTAAATCCCCTCTGATTGACTTCCTGGTTTGACTAGTGTTGCCACCCGGCCGGTATTTTACCGGCCTAGCCGGTAAAACACCAGCCAAGGCGGGGGCCGGTATTACAAATTTACCGGCAATGTAGCTGCCGGTAAATTTGTAATACACCTAAAAAAAAGCCTGTGGCCTGCTCCCAGCTTGCGCAAACTTACCTTTTTTTGCTGGGCTTCTTGCCAAATGTGCGCGCTTGGCTCCGCCCCCTTTGACGTCACGACCGGCCAGCCAATAGCGTGTCACGGCCCCGCCCCCTTATAGTCACGGCCTCGCCCTTTTAACCCTGCCCCCTCCAGCTGCCGGTAAAGATCATTTTAAAAGGTGGCAACCCTAGGTTTAACCCTTGCCTGCCTGACTACTTTACTCTCTGCCTGCCCCGACCCGGCCTGATCTGACTACTCTATTGCCTAATGCCTTGAACTACGACCTTCTGCCCAAAGACTTTGCTTTACAGTCGTGCCCCTCTGCCTGTCCAGAACCTCTAGCCTTGCACCTCATTCAAGTCTTGGTGACATCCAAGTAGCTGAGGGCTCCTCCCGAGGCCAAAGGCGGTCACACTACAGGTGAAGCACGAGCCGACATCAGGGTGCTTGCCATTTGCTCTGGTGTTGGGTGCCGACCGTTACATAACTGAATTGTTTGCTTACTATTTTGCATTGTTACCATTAATGTATGGGCAGTTGGAAGTTACTTTGCAATGTTATAAAGGAGAGGGGCTGATGAATGCCGTCATCTGAGTATTGCAGGGAGATATACATATTGGCCAGAATTATCTCTTTGGCTTCAATTAGACAATGTACAAATACAAATCTGCCCCTTGGGTCAATCCTAATGGAGAGAAGTTTAAAACAGAAGTATTTCTTAACTAATATTGAAGTGCCAGTGGTGTAGGACGAATACGCTGAGTGGTAGCACCACCCGACCCAAGGTTTTATGAGCGTAAACAATTTACTTCCATTGAGGTGTGTTTCTTGTAAGAACACTATGGGGCAAATTCACTAACCGGTAAAATTCACCAGTGACGGCTTTGCAGCAATTGCAACACTTCGCCAGGTGTAAATAAAGACAATAGAGTTGTTATAATGCCCTACACATGAGCCATATGTTAGAAAATGTATGGGGGAACCCGGACACCCCAAAAAAATTTACGGACTTTTGCAGCCTATCACGCCAGCGTCTTTTGGGACTTTACAATTGCGCCCATTAGTAAATCGGCGAAGTGCCTGAATGATGTCACGCTTTCGATTTTTCACCAGCATTAGTCAACTTCGCCCAAAATCTGCCCCTATGTCTTTTTAATTACTTCATGGTCAGTCTGCACTTTATTGGATCGTTAAGCCCTCTCACATTCCAGCTTATTATTAAATGACCCATTGCATATAATTATGCTGGCAATGACTGTTTTTGTGACCCTTAACCCTGACACTGTATATAGTAAGTAATATGCCTGAATGAACCTTTTGGTACAATAATTCTATACATCCTCAGGCCCCTGTGAACCATTGGGTTGGCAAGATTCAATACCTACCTCGCCTGAGTCAACATTGTAATTTGTAACTTTCCATCGTATCCTTCCCCTTCCACCCAGCCCCAACTGTGGCTAGAACTGTTTTCCCCAACCAATACAGTAATTAGTGATGGGCGAATTTGGGACGTTTTGCTTCACTGAAAAATTCGTGAAACGGCGCCGGCGTCTCATTTTTGACGCCAGAGTCTGTTTCTCTGACTCCTGCAAGTGACAAGGTATAATTCTAACCTGTTTCTTTTGCCCAAATTTTTGACGCCAGAGTCTGTTTCTCTGACTCCTGCAAGTGACAAGGTTTAATTCTAACCTGTTTCTTTTGCCCAAATAAGGAAAAAAAGCAGTATTTTATTATTCATTATTATATGAAACCAAGATGACTCATAATAGTGTAACTTTCCAGGAACTGAACGTTTCAGACAGGGCAGGTATATAAAGACTTGTCACTGAGAGTAACCTAGAAATCATTATATGTCAATGGATGTTTCTGGTTTGTATGGGGAACGTGTAGACAGGCAGAGGTCACCATCCATGGCCCATCTATAAAACTTGGTTTATCCCTTTTAGAAGATTATGAAGTTGACTGGTATGGGGCTCTGGAATGGGTGGAAAGTTGGGAGGAATTGAATACTAATATTAAAACCAGATTTGGAGACCATGGGGCAAATTCACTAAGATTCGTAGTTGCGCCAGGCGCAACTTCGCCGCGCTTCGCCAGGCGTAGTTTCGCCAGCGCTCCGCAAATTCACTAAAATGCGAAGTTGCGCACAGGGGTAGCGTAAGGTTGCGACGTTGCGCTAGCGTTGATTCGCTAAGTTAAGCGAAGTTACGCTAGCGAAGGCTAATTTGCATACGGCGCCAAATTCAAATTTCAATGGAGGAATACGTATCAGCACTACAAATGCCTGGGAAACCTTCAAAACATCAAATAAAAATTTTATTTTGCCCTACACATGTGCCCACTGTCTAGGTAAGTTGCCATGAGTCAGGAAATGTAGGGGGGAAGGAGGGGAGCCCCAAAATTTTTTTTGATCTTTTTCAGCCTATCACCCATAATGTAGAAAACATGCCAGCGTTTTTTGGGACTTAGAAAAAGTTTGACTTTTTTTGAAGCAATCCCTATCTACTCTTGCGCTTCGCCTGGTCTGAGGTGGCGAAGGAAGTCTAGCGTAAAAGGTAGCGTTCACTACACTGCGCAAGTTAGTGAATTTGCGTAGTTACGTCCGTAGCGAAAATTCGCCAGGCGTAAGGGTGCGAAGTAACACTAGCGAATCTACGCCAGCGTTCGTTAGTGAATTTGCGAAGTAACGAAAATGCCCAACGCTAGCGAATTGATGCTAGCGTTCGGCGCTTCAGCCCTTAGTGAAATTGCCCCATAGGAGAAACTGAGGCGGCGACCCAAGATACTGTTGAGAGTAGACACTTAGATTAGATCCCTATCATATCAGCTGCCACTGGAAGACTACTAGCAGAAGTGAATGTTCATTACCAAACTCTGGATACTAAACTTAATTGAAGGAGAAGATACTCTTATACTAATTTATCGCTTCAGTTGATAGAGAGGTCTGATTCAATCAGTGCAATTTATAAATAACGAAAAAAGAAAAGAAAGAACCCCTCTTCTGACTAGTAATTCATTGGTTCACTTAGAAGTCACAAGAGGGGTTCTTTCTTTTCTTTTTTCATTATTTACAAACTCTGGATACTGTCCGCTTTTGCATCACGACCCCAAGAAAAGTATTACATGAAAAAATACTGTTACCCCTACAATGTGGGCACAACTGTCATTCTAAAAAGAATAATTGAACTTAACATTAACCCTCCTATCCTGAGTAATTTACAAAGCCTGCTATTTACTAAGGATTGACTTGGTTTATCTCTCTGACGTTCGGTGGCTACATACTCTTTAAAGGGGACCTGTCACCCAAACAAAATATTCCAAACCCTATTTTATCACGTTAGTCAAGCAAAATGAACTTTAATTACACTGTAAAAATTACTTGAATCTTGTTTCCTTCCGTCTGGAAATTAATAATTATAGAAAGCACGTGCACCAGAACAGGGGATCTCATGTCCTTCCCCATGTCCTGGTTACACAATTACATGGTGAAGAGAACAGAGGGAATGTGGGGAGAGCAGTAACATGTAGTAAGTGATGAATGGAAAGTAAAAAAGTAATTGCCTGCCCTGTCTCTATTCCTAAGGCTATAAATGCTCAAATAAAAAATAATAATTTGGGTTTCATGTTTAATTTGAAAAGGGCATTTATTATACAGCTTTTTCCACTTTAAGTCTCTGGCTTCCTGGTAATGAAGGAAGCAGGGTCGGACTGGGGACTACTGTCCAGGGCCCCGAACGCCCCCCGCCCCCTATTGTGATGCGCCGAGTGCGCGCACACAAAGGCGCCTGGGCGCCTGCGCATGCGCCAGCGTGAAGGCGCCTGGGTGCCTGGCGCATGCGCAGAAGGTGATCGCTGCGCCGATGGCGCTGCGGGAGGAAAAATTTTTTTTACAGATATTGGAGAGGTGACTGGCCCGGCGGGGGCCCATTAAGGGTCGGGGCCCACCGGGTATTTTCCCGGTGTCTCGCTGGGCCAGTCCGACACTGGAAGGTAGTCCGGGCAGTGGTTCTTCTTCCTATACCATTATAGGCTTCTGTTGCTTTGGAATGTGACCCACTCCTCTTGCCTTACACAAACACCTATTCCTGCCCTCTGGCAACAGGGAATAACAATGAATTACAGCAGGATGGCACCATAGTCCACAAGTGCTGATGAACCCTATTCCCATATACTAAAAATATCAGGAAAGAAAAATGTAGCAATATTCCCGGGGCACCCAAAAATTCCATTATTTGTGTCTTTATTAGAATCTGTGATCAATCTCCTCCAGGACTTACATTACACTGTATTTCTGTTAGAATTCACAACAACCAAACTGAATGATTTGCCACTTAATAATCACCAACATAAAGTTTAATCCCATATTAAAGCAGCCTGGGTAGCTATAAAAATGACCAGTACCCCCATAGACAACTCCTGGTAGAAGACACACTGATACAATGTCGATTGGGTTCCCTGCAGGACGTCTTTTCTCCAACAACTGTTAGTGATGGGCAAATTTATGCGGCAGGCGCGAATTCGAGGCGAATTTTCCGCATTTCGCCGCCAGTAAATAAATTTGCGAAATTGCTGTGAAAATCTTTTTTGACACTGGTGACAATTCCAATGCCAGCAAAATTTTCAACGGCGGCGACAATTTAATGCACGCCCATTAACTTTAAGGCGCGTCAAATTGTCTCCGGTGTCGATTTTTTTCAATTTTCAATTTTTGACACCGGCGTCAAAATTCAGTTTTCGTGAATTTTTCATAATTTCGCAAATTTCACGGGAAATTAACAAATTTTTTTGGCGAAGTGAAATGGGACAAATTTGCCCATCACTAGTAACTGTGCTGAATGGCAGCAGCCTTATTCTTCTCAATATTCCAGCCCACCAAGGAATCTATAGTTCTTATTATTGATTGGCTATTTCCTTGACTTGTTGCTGGTCCATCCCAGCTAATGGCAGGTAGGTGGGACCACCAGTTTTCCATACACTTGAACTTCACATAACTGCACAATGGCCATCCCTGGTCTCATAATGTTGACAAAGCGCCCGATCATCCCATTGCACTCGAAGGTCATAGTGTCCCCATTCCCAATGTAAGTGATCTCCGCGCAGCTGGAAAGGGATATAAAATATGAGTATTAGGTTTCCATAGTAATATAATCTTACTTTCCCTTTATCATTTGTCTATTAGAGCTCAATACCATGTGTAGGGAGGTAGCACAGCCCAATAAGGGTAACAGTTCAACTACATACAAATATTACTATATAAAATATATATATATATAATATTCTTATAGTCTGTAGGGTGAGTGCTTCTTTGTACCCTGGGTACCCCTGGAACTATAGCAGGGTGACTGTTACCCCAATGTTTCTATATATCTGTAACCTTGTTATGAGCTAAGGGGGCCCAGTCTGAAGGTCAGTTAGGGGGAGATTTGGGGTGAGTGCTTCTTTGTACCCTGGGTACCCCTGGAACTATAGCAGGGTGACTGTTACCCCAATGTTTCTATATATCTGTAACCTTGTTATGAGCTAAGGGGGCCCAGTCTGAAGGCCAGTTAGGGAGAGATTTGGGGTGAGTTATTATTTGTACCCTGGGTACCCCTGGAACTATAGCAGGGTGACACCCCAATGTTTCTATATATCTGTAACCTTGTTATGAGCTAAGGGGGCCCAGTCTGAAGGTCAGTTAAGGGGAGATTTGGGGTGAGTGTTTATTTGTAACCTGGGTACCCCTGGAACTATAGCAGGGTGACTGTTACCCCAATGTGTCTATATTATATATTTTGGGGTGCATGTCTATTTGTTTCTGTAGGTACCCCAGGAATTAGAGCAGGGATAATCTGTTATGCAAATGTTTTCTACTGTTTGTAAGCAAAAGGGAAGCCCAACCAGGCTAAGAACCACAGTTGTAAGTAAATATAACAGTTCCAACTATTAGTAAAGATAGTGTGTGAGATACAGTATAGTACAGGTCTATGGAAGGAAGAGGAATAGAGGCCTGCAGGTATTACACAAAATATTAAAAAACGACAACATATATCAAAAAACAAACATATACCTCGGGTTGTTATTGCCGTTATTTTCTAATGAGTCGCCAACGAGAATCAGGGCCCCATTAAGTCCATCTGAGCAGCAGTCGCCCCTGTTGGTCACCACCACCTGGGAAATCTTATAGGACTGCAGTAAATCCACTCGCCACCAGGGGGACTGTTCAGCAGTGGTGAGAGAGCAGGAGCCATGGTAATAGTTATTATCCAAGTTTCCATCATTAGAATTGGCGGCGAGGGCTAAATACCCAATGTTGTAATTGTAGTAGGTAGAGGACTGAGTCGCACGGCCATGAAGGGCAAGATTCCCAACTATAGAGGAAAATATGGAGGATGAGCCATTGGAACTCTACTGTTGGTCATTAATCTAATGAAACATTGGAGGGACATGATGTATTTAACCCCTCATGCACCCACCCATGGTATAATAATGATAATTGTTTTAATAGTCAGTAGATCCAATTTACCCATTAGATATAGTGGTTACTGCCACCTACACACTTTTAGGCTTAAAGGGGACATATACCCATCCACACAATTTCATGTGTATTTGCTCTCTTTAATTTACTGAATAGCAATGCAGGGAACATCTCCTGGTGCTTCTCTGCTCAGTTCTGTCACTCACTCAGGGGGTGCACCTGTTACCTAATCATGATTTTAGAACTGTCCAAATGAGGACAGAAGTCAATATATGAGTCAGGGATAAGCACTGTAGGGTCAGTTAACTACACCATGGTGATGGGATAAAACTTTGTATATGTCATTTCACGTAATAAACAGAATGAAGAGTAAATAGCAAAACACACAGTGGGGGTCTAGACCCCCAGCAGAATTGAAAGAGCAAAAAGGGGCACAAGAATGCCCTGTGCCCCCCATCCCCTGGCAGTTGTGGGAGAGAGGGAGGCAGGTTGCAAAGGGCAATATAATGGGCAGTTGCTTTTTCACTTTACCAACTACCTTCCCATAAGGAACTGACCCCCAGTGAATTATTTTCCAAGTCACAGTCAGCAGGGGCAATAAATAACATTTTAATAACTTACCTTGATTACTGTTCTGAGCTGCAATGCCAGACGCAACCCATAAGAGGGCGACAATGAGAAGAAATCCCATTTTCTGCAAAAGAGTAAATGTGGGTGTTTTCAGTGGGGTTTTTGTAAAACATTTGGCTAAAACCACACGGGGGTGATTCTTGGATAAACCCAGAATCCACCCCTCCACTCATATCAACTCTCTTTTGTGTATGTACCTGGGGCAGGCCCGTTGGGGCACATGGAGTGGATTTCAATGTGGAGAATGCAACACAGCGGCTCCAGGTAAAGACACATGGAGGTGAGCGGAGGGGCTGATTCTGGGATTGGGTTTATAGATGTATTAGTTATGTGTGGCCTTACAGAGCAGATATTGGAGCCCAGTGCAAATTCCTAGGTGGACTGGACTGTTGCACACAATTATTTTAACCCTTGTGCTGTTATTGTACAATTTATCCTACTCCAGGATAAACTAAGGTGGGGACCTAATCTGCCACTGCAATTTAGGAATCAGACACAGCCCTTGTAGGGTGGGCACAAGCCAATTCTCTCCCACTCTTCTTAGCTACAAACCTGACCCTCCAGCATCCGTGGAAAAAAAGCCAGAAAGTGAGGTTACTACTTGACCCCCAAGCAAATTCCACATCCTTAATGAACACCTGCTGCATTTCCCCACTGTCAAATACCCTTCCACTTGTCCTCAACAGACTTGAGGAGAACTAAGTCACATAAAGCAATCTAACAATGATTTATTTACTGTATTTACTGTACCCAGGCCCGGACTGGGAGTCAAAATAGGCCTTGCCATTCCAAGTACACAGAGGCCCAAACAGTCCCCTACCAGCCCACTATATAGTACTTTTCTATTGAACCATACAGCAGCCCCTCTGGCATTTGCCAGAACCCACAGATTGCCAGTCCGGGCCTGACTGTACCAACCCAGAGATTCAGCAGCCCTATTACAGTAAGGATATTGTCTTTCAAAGTTGCCCATAGCAGCTCCCCATCTTGGATGTTTTTAGGGCAACCATTGCATTATCAACTGTCACTTACCTGAGCTTTGGAACTGAGCCCTACGTTTAGCTTCTCAACAGCAGCCCAGAACACACTGAGCATGTGCAGTGCCACTGACACACATAACAGAAGATAAAATAATTCAAAGTAACATCCCATTATACTGTGCATTCATTACCCGTTTTCAGTAAAGCCCTTTTTAATCGGTAATAAAAGCAGTACTTATCTAGTGGTTTATATTCTCCAAATCCAGAGTCAGAAAACAGAAAGGGAGAAACAGACACTGCTTTCAATAGCAATTGCATTCACACACTGAAAATAAATGGCTATTGGGAAGTTTCCTTCATTGTGCAAAATATCTGTTTTTGGATGAGTTCCCCTTTATTTCCCCAATATTAATAACATGTACAGTACCTGTATGTTTCAGACTTGCCCTCGTGCACAACTGACTGTGAGTGAGCCGAGCCCTGACTTTATAGAATTTACACATTTATCATCACTGGAATCTCTTAGAAAGTTCTAATCACTAGGGCAGGTGCTCATGATAATATTCATGTCCTGCAAATATCTGCTCACTCCATTGATAGGAAACAATGAAATATTCTTAATCATTCCAATTAAACCAAATCAATATTTAATATCAGTCAATACACAATACTCAGGGTGTGGAAGCAGCTTATCAACCTCTTTCTGATAATTCCTTTCCCTCACTGCCCAACAAGGCCTCATTGTTCTCTGGATCCAGGGACTTAATACTATAACTAATTCCCTTTCTATAGGCTGCAATAGGGAGACTTAGAGCTATGGAACTTCCCTGTCTCCATCTCTACTTCTAATTCCCTAATATTAGTGCTGCCTTTGGGGGTGCAGCAGGGCAAGATGGGGACAGGGGCTTCCAGGTAATGGCTGAAGAGCTATAAGTTGGATGCAGTGTTAAGGGTTTGAGCTTTCCAGAAACAATTTCCAAACCCCACCATTGAGATTCTTGAGTGCCTTTCAGTTTCTTAAAAAATGAAGACATTAATAATTAGCAAAATCTCTGCTGAAAACCACCTATTTCTACTGCTTGACAAGAGATGGTTACTCAACATCAGGCAACCTTGGACGCTGCAGATCAGTGCAACTCAAACTGTGGGAGTCACCAAGGGAACGTAAAGACCAGCTAGGAAGACGATCTCCTACCTAGATTATCCCAAAAACCCCTGTTAGGGATTCAATGTAATTACAAAGTGAATCCTGTATTGAAGAAGCAAGAAAAAGTATACACTTGAAAATTAATATAGTCTCTTAATTTCCAGGTCCAGTAGAGGAACAACCCCTGTAATTCCCAGGAAGGCAATCCCACACGAGGTAAAGAGATTAGCAGGAACTTCCAGGAAAGTATAGCTGTAGTGGGAAATGCTCTTAATGGAGATAAGTAGTCTTTAATGATGATTTCTACCCACAGGAATTTAGAGGAAAGCATCCAGCACCGGATGAACCTCCTTAGGAAAGAGATGGTGTGAGTCTATACAGCTGAGCAGAAAAGACCATTCCCTCAAGGTAAGTTATACTGGAATGTGGTAACTTAGGCTTGTATTTTCTTCCAGAATTTGTGGATCAGAGATCTGTGCTCCCACTCGCTCAGGTAGGTTAGTATAAAGTCAATACTAAACATGCAACAGGAAATGTAGGCAAACAAGGATTCATGACACAGTCTTAGATAGAGTAGCCAGGCAATGAGAGGCAAAGGTTAATTAACAACACAGTCATAGCAGAGAAGGCCAGTCCACATAGGCAAGCAAGGGTTAACAGCACAGTCTTTGATGAGAAATAATATATATGCTTGACATCAGCTTTGAAAAGGTTAATCGGTGCTGTAGGATATTTCTTGGAGCAATATTTAGCCCAGGCACAAAATTATACAAGGTTGAGTATTTCTTAATAACTCACTCATGGGCAGAAGAAGAAATGCAGAGCCGTTGCTATGGAGCACCCTCCAAGAGACGGAGCCATCAGGAGAAGAAATGAGCTTGGGGCAGAGAGCACCGGGTCAAGCCTAGGAGACTGTTGCCTGCGCCAATTTTTAAATAGCCTGGGGGGGTGGGGGAGGTGGGCGCAAGCTCCGTCACAAAGCTGGGGTACCTTACAAACCCAGAGAAATTTCGGTGAAATTTCGGAGGAACAATTATTTGACAATATTCTTAGCACTATGGATGAATAATTGCTGCAGCAATCTTTCTATATATCTCTAAACGTATAATGTGCTAAGGAGCCCTGGTGCCATGTTCACATTAAATTTGAGTAAGCTTTATGTACCATATCCCACGTCAACCACTGACTAGACTGAGCTGTGTTGTAAGTGTCCCTATCGGGTGGGTCTTGGAACTGTGACTCCTCTATTGTAAACACTGAAGAAAAGAACTGATTCAGCACATTTGCCTTTTCTGTATCCGTTATATATTTGTTACCACATTATCACCATTATTTAAGTTACCATTGTTTTATGGAGCCACACTCTCTACCCACATCTTTTTACTATTAATGTACTAAAGGCTTTTTTGGGTAAGTCTTAGCCTCTGCTGCAATCTGTTCCTCGTTTGACATATTTGCCTTCTGGTTTGCTGCTTTACAACGCCTCTTTTTTTTTTTTTTTAACTTAAATTTTTATTGAGCTTTACAGATTCTAAGTGTTTTCATACAGTCAACATGAGAACATTGCCTGACATGAAAGGAGAGAGAGAGGAGAAGAGAGTGAAAACAGAAGAAGAAAAAGGTAAGGTTCTGGGGAGGGGGTCGGTTATTTGTTATCCGTTCTGCTGTTAGTGTGCTGCTGCTGTCAGCTGCAGTGAGGATGAATGGGTTGACTTTTTTTTTTTATTTTAGTGTGGGTATTGTTTGTTTTGTTTCCAGTCTTGTCATCTTTGCTGAGTAAGGTCTTCTTTCTTTGTGGAAAGTGTATTTGCGGTTGGCAGTTTTTCATACATCAAGTTTGAGTCTGTTAAGCTGATTACTTCCTCTGTGTCAGGAGCACCCAATGGCGCTCCCGTCTCTGGCGGTGTTGCTCCCAAGATGGCAGCGCTCATGGCTGCCACATGGGTAGTGGCGCTGGCATCTCGTCATTGACGTGATGACGTCACCCGTTTTATTTTAAATAAAAAGACGCACGCTGAGGTCAAGGGTTTCATTGCCAGAGTATAGGATTTCCTGTGTGTGTTTCCTGGGTGCTTCTATATTTACTTCTGATTGACTCCTGAACTTCTTCACTTTGCCTGAACTTAGACATTGTTACTCTTCTGCCTGCCTACTGATCTTTTGACTGGCATTGACGACGATTACTCCTGATCTCTTATTGATACTGTAAACTTGGACTTTTATCCCTAAGCTTCCTCCTTCCTCCAAACTACTCCTGTTGAGAGCCGATAGGTCCCCTGATACTCTGTTGTTAGTGTTTCTGTTGATTTCCAAAGTGTGGGTATTAAGAGTCTGCCTGAGGTGAGTATGTGAAACACTAGTCTCCTTACACTGGGGAGGTAATCATATATTCCATAATTGAAGAGGGCTAAGCCCAGGGTAAGTGTGGTGGTCTACCTGGTAGTTTTTTGCAGTTTTTTGCTTTACAACATCGCTTATAGCATTAATATTAATTATATGCAACTTCTGTCCCCTCTGACATGTATTAACTTCTTTACTTCTGAACTGAGCCACATGCTCCTTCGATTACTTATTAAAGGGATACTGTAATGGAAAACCATGTTTTTTTTCAAAACACACCAGTTAATAGTGCTGCTCCAGCAGAATTCTGCACTGAAATCCATTCCTCAAAAGAGCAAACAGATTTTTTTATATTCAATTTTGAAATCTGACATGGGGCTAGACATTTTGTCAGTTTCCCAGCTGCCCCAGTCATGTGACTAATGCCTGCACTTTAGGATGGAATCACCTTCTGGCAGGCTGGTATTTCTCCTACTTATTGTAACTGAATCAGTCTCAGTGGGACTTGGCTTTTACTATTTGCTGTTATTAGATCTACCAGGCAGCTGTTATTTTGTGTTAGGGAGCTGCTATCTGGTTACCTTCCCATTGTTCTGTTGTTAGACTTCTGGGTGGGGGGGGAGGGGGGGGTGATATTACTCCAACTTGCAGTACAGCAGTAAAGAGTGACTGAAGTTTATCAGAGCACATGACAAGTCACATGACTGGAGGCAGCTGGGAAATTGACAATATGTGTAGCCCCATGTCAGATTTCAAAATTGAATGTAACAAAATCTGTTTGCTCTTTTGAAAAATGGATTTTTGAAAAAAAACATGTTTTTCCACGACAGTATCCTTTTAAGTAATAGGTTTAACGCTAAAAAAACACTGTATTCTTTTTATTGTTGGCTTTTCTATGTAAAACTTAAAAGATAGAGAGCACTATATCTCATATAATTCTCCTTTCATTTGCTGGACTCTTTACAATCAGTGAAAAGGCTTCTTCCTTTATATCAGCTTTTAGTTCCTTTCTAATAAACATATCCTTCCTCCAACTACAGAGGGTATAATAGTCGGGCAGATAAGAGCAGGAATGTGCAGGAGAGAGAGGGAATGAGTTTGTAATCACACAGTAGTTCTAAGGGGAAGGGGGTAAGTAAATAGAAGATAAAGCTCAGACTGGTTTCTGAAGAATTAACCCAGTAACCAAGTGGGTGAAAGGACTGCTTATGCTACAGGCCACCCCTTGAAATGCCAGTATCAGTTACTGTATCAGGTAAATGCAGCTCTGATACTGAACACAATAAGCTTGAAATATTAAACACAATGTTGATTCCTGGGTGCTTTGCCCATGCCTAAAATACTCTAATCCCCTCCCCCCTTAACAAACCATTGTAACATTTCACGCACCCTGTTTGGACTGGAGGTGCCAATCAACGAGCCTTTGTTTATCTCATGGGAAGCTTGAAGAGGGTCTAGTGCCCCCAAACACAGGGTCAAAAAATTTCTACCACAACTTTGTTATGTGGCTGAAGCTAATGAGATCCAATCCAAGCAGCTGGAGTAGGAGTTTTGGACAATGAGAAAGTCACTAATCAGCAATGGTGCCCAGTATGTGCCATCACGGCCATACCGAAAGCTTGGACCAGAGACAGACTTGACTCATTGACTGAGCTCTAGTTGTTGAGTCCATCAATGGAATGGAGGCAAATGGTTAAAGCTTCTAAACTCTTTTGGAAGAATTTTGCATTCATTGGGATCAGTATTTGGAACGTGATACCCCAGCACTGCTACATCGCCACTGGTTGGGGGTGGGTTTGCATTATTGTGTATCCAAATCCCTCTGTGGCCCAGATTGTCTGTATGTTATGGTTGGGTAGAAAGGACACACATTAGATTGGGTTGTTCTTCTGAATTCCTGCTGGACCCATGTGCTCACTCCTCTCATCTATACTGGATTCTTTACTCAAATGCTCCTTTTTCTGTTCAACAAATAACTGATCATGTTTGATTATGGCTAATGCAATATACATTTTCACTTGTTAATCTTCTCAATCTACTCAATGGCACCCTTGTGTGACCTACGTGACTCTTTTATATACCCCAGAAACATCATGTCCTCTACTTTATTTTATCATATGACACTTTTATACAACTTATTGTTCCTTGTGGAGAACAGGACTGACATATACAGTATATAGAAAGTAATTCTAGTTATACAATTTGCATCTACAGAAATTTCTGTAATCACAGCTTTGATTTTGTTATTTTGCTCAATGGATAAGGAAGGAACATTGTGAAGATACATTGACTACAGGCCTGGACTGGCAATCTGTGGGTTCTGGCAAATGCCAGAGGGGCTGCTATAAGGTCCCATAGAAAGTCAGTATTTAGTGGGCTTGTGGGGGCTGTTTGGGCCTCTATGTAGGCTGATTGGGCCTCTGTGTACCTGAAATGCCAGGACCTAATTTAATTCTCAGTCCGGACCTGATTGACTAAGTGGGATACAATACTGTTTACAGACAACTTATGTACACTTGGAATCAATGAAGCTAGTACTAAACCTTTTTTGGTCTATACTCAATTAATTCCCAGTTAACTTGTGCCTTGTTGGAGGAGCAGTGGTTTTCTAGTAGAGGGTAATATGTCTCCTGACTTGGAATAGGGCTTTGGTGATGAATATTATTGAGTGTGGTTCAAATGAAGTGTCCAAGTCCAGCGCTAAGAGACAGGTTCACAGGCATCTCACATTCCCCATCCAAGGATCAGTTTAGTCAAGCTATCCTAACTCCTAACCAATATTGCTACAGGTGTGTACAGGTGTGTGGACCTTGGTAGCCACTTCAGAAGTGGACCTTCCTCACTGTTTATCTGTTTATCTGAAAACTCTATTAAAGTCTATGGGAAAAACTGGGACTGAATTTGGAGAATTTTTTTTTCTCCTCGAAGAGAATCTCGTCCATGAGTTTTCACATGATAAACCATGAGATAACTTTTTCTCACTGCATTGAATCTGGCCCTTGGTTGCAGAAGTTTATGTCAATGCACAACTAAAAAAGAAACAACTGAGAAAAAAAGAGACACATGACCAACGCATACATCATTTTATTCCTTCCCTCTCCTTCCACACCAACCAAAGGGATCTGAGCCGTCCCACTCTCTATATAAGGACAAACACATACATATATTCATTATAATGTGGGATACAAGGCACCCCGATATTATCTGTTGGTGGGGAGATTTCTTGTATGCAACGTAGTGACGTAGTCGATATATTATTGGTTGACCAGAGGGAATGTCACAAATCACAGACATGTTTGTAAGAAGTTGGCAACATGGGAGTCTCTAATTCTATTGACAAATCAGTTGTAGCCTATTGGATGGAAGTTGTCTAACAATGTAGGGCATGTGTGTAGCAGTATACTGAGTGAAAATGCATGAGATTTTGCCATAAAAAAACTGCTTTCTGGGCAGGTGTAAGTAGGGTATCGACTATGGGGGAGTTCGCTAGGATGATGGGACGTCATAGTTTTAAGCCTGTGGTAGGTCAGCCACTGGCTAAGGAGTAGTTGTCTAGTGGTATGCAAGTACTCTAGGGACATGATCTGGTTAGCATCCCCCATCCTCCCAATAGTATCAAGACTCAGTGTAAGCCATACCCTCAGTGAGTTAAGGGAAGATAACTATGGAAATTCTGCATTTCTCCATAGGGGGGTCTGTGGCACTAGTTATAAGTGATTGTTTTATGGGCAAAGCATAACACTTTGCTCTACAGAATGACCAGCAGTGATATGTCTTTATGCGTTTTTTTATCAGAAAGGCACCATGAACACATTATTGTATAGGAACATGTCCTTCTGTATTGTCATTCAGCTCTATTAAATGACCATAAACTCTACTGTTACCTTAATCCACCTTCTCTTTGGAGAACTTTTTGTCTCAATCTCCATAAAATCTGTTTTTAAAATTTAATTTTATCCTCTGGGTTTTCATTTCCATTTCTTCTTTGATTAATGGATATTATGGTCGTTATCAATAACCAATGAACTTTGCTATATGAGAAGATGCCAACTAACAACAAATAAAACACCTTTACGTAACGAGACAAGAAATTCCTTTATGTGTAAACCCTATGGTATTAAGATGCAAAGATGCAGCAGATCCTCTATTTTTGAGATTTGGTCGAATCTCAAACTGAATCTGAACCCTGTGTAAATTCGGTTAAAGGGCACCTATCACAGCCAAAATCAAAAACATATTAACAATCTGACCAGTACAAGCTAAACACGTTTAATCAAACTACATATATAGTTTTTTGAAAAAATCCCTTACTTTGTCAAATGGGTTCTTTCACTGAGGGAGGCCATACTGAGACTCTAACAGAGACTCTAATGTGCAAATTTCAGGAGCATGCTCAGATTGTAACACTGCTTTGAGTATTATACCCAGAATGCCTTGTTTTAGTAAACTCCTCCACTAGAAGTATCCACTAGAAGTGCTGCCACCTGCTAACTTCCAGCAGGGGGCAGCACTACTGTACAGCAGCTAACACACAGGTTTGGCTGATTTGAAAATAGCTTAGAAGGGTTGATAAGCAACAAGGAATTTGAACTGAGCATGTGCGAGATTTCAGAGCTACAGTTGGCTGGTAAGATATGGGTAGGAGGAGCCAGTGAAATCCAAGATGGCTGCCTCAGCTAGAACTGCAGTGGAGATAGGGGAGATCTTGCAGAAGGAATAGTGAGCTGATCATTTACATTATACAAACAATTCTAACTGTTTTAAAAATCGGATTTCTTGAACTTTCACATAGTGTATTTACTTAAAGGTGCCCTTTAAGGAAGGATTAAAAAGAACAGCACATGAAGAAAAAGATCAGAATTCTTTGCACCAGGGCTAGGGGGGAAAAACTTGATGCTCCTTTTTGCACAGAACATTGGATTTTTGATCCATCGCTCTGTGCAAACAGCAAAAAGCCCAGGGGCACAAGTGCTGCTAAATGAGGGGTGTACTCTAACTCTTACAGTTGTGCCAGTGGGGTGGCAAATGAGTCCTTTTATGTTTTGGGACTAGCCCCTTATGTTAGCCCTTGAATAACACTAGAATATTTTAAACTTTATATTAAACAGTTGGTGACCTAAATGTTAACTTTTAGTAGGGGGTATTTACTAAAACTCAAATTAATCTAATTTGAAACAAAGCTGACATACCTCCCATCCAAGAATTGAACTGATTTATCAATCCTTCGCAAAAAAGTTCAGAGCGAAAAAACATTGAGAAAAACTGGTGTCAATTCGAATCATGAGACTTTTTCAAATTAACATGAAAACTATAGAGCCAGTCTCAGTTTGAGTAAGGATTAATTCAAATCCACGAGTGACTTACTCACTGTGGCAAGAATCATATATATCCCTAGTAGAGGATTGTAAGGTATGAGTATATGAACCCTACAACCTGTAGATCCCTGCAAACCAAAGACAAGTCTCCTATGAACCCCACAACCTTTCTGTTATACCAGCAACTGTAATTTGGGATTGATGGTTCTGTTCCAAACAGAATTCCGAAAGCACTTGAGATTTGTATCATTGCAGCACAGTTACCTGTATTTTTATATCTTCCCTGAACTGCAGTCTATAATCTGACATATTGTAGCAACATAGTTATAACGTTTCCTAAATCAGCCATAATGGCCTGTGTTCAGCTCTTCAAAATACAGCAGTGGCCATGGCCTATATGAACTTTCCTAAGAGAGATGAAACATAACCCTTTTTACTGCCAGTTGATTTGGCATTTCTGGGACTTTTATTGAACCATATATTTGTTTAAACTACAGAATATTTTGAATCTAAAATGGCCAGCTATGCTTTTCTGCTATAAAGATTTTGATATAATTTCCAAAACTCACCTCATATCTTCTACTTTATAGCATCTCCACTAGTGATGAGAGGGTTGACCCAAAACCCACAGTAACCCACAGGTTGACCATCAGTTAGGTAGGCTTGGGTTGGTGTTGGGTTCAGGTCAGACTGGGGAAGTATACTTCTCTACTGCTCCTGAAAATTCCCTGTCCTGGAACCAGAGGCATGTATAGTGAAAAGACATGTGTATGAATTGGTTGCGGGTCCTACAATGGCAATATATTGCAGGATATAGTTGGGTTCGGGTTAAGTTTTTGCGTGTGGATTGATGTAGTCCTGAGCCACGCATCACTAATCTCCACATATTATTAGTTACCAAGATAAAACATCTTAAATATGTCCAATAAACAGTTTGATGCCCAATGTGAACAGGTTTACCTATGTTTTTGGCATGTAGGGGCCCCAAAATGAAGACACCCCATTTGATGTTCATACCAGTCATATCTTTTTGGAAATCATACATCCAAAATGAGTAACTGTATTTCTACTACAAAGTACCAAACCATAAATCTTTCCTAAATTAGGGATTTTGATGACATTTCCAAGAATCACATAATAGCTTCCATTTTGCAGTATCTTATCTCCCATATGTCATTAGTTACCAAAAAAATAAAATAAACCAAGAAAAAAAAACCTCCTAAATATAAAGGCCAGGGGTCCACTGAACAGTTTGATACCCAATGTAGATAAGTTTATGGAAGTATGTGGTATGTAGGGACCCTAAAATATACCAAGTGCATACTTATTTCATAATTTACATTTCAACTAATTAAAAACATACTCATTTTTTTTGTTCTAAAAGCAGGAGTGCTACTGCCATGAGGTAGCTAGAAACTTTAAGATCTGAAATGATCATAGTTTTGCTTTGTGACAATGGTCCTTGCTTACAAGGGGAATATATACATAAGTTATTGGGTATGTCTCAAATTGACCAGTAAATGGACGGAAATTAAAGAAGACTAGTGATGGGCGAATTTGTCCCATTTTCAAAATTCGTGAAACGCTGAGAAAATTCGCGAAGAATCGTGAATTAGGAAAGTTCCCAAAAAAATCGTGAAATTCAAATGTTTTTACGAAAAAACGTAAAATTCGGACGCTTTCACGAAAAAAATGTGAAATTTGAAGGTTTTCACTAAAAAATTGTGCAATTTAAAGCATTTTTACACAAAAATCTTGAAATTTGAAGGATTTCATTTAAAAATCATGGAATGTGAAGGTTTTCACAAAAAAATCGTGAAAATCTGACATTTTCACGAGAAAATCGTGAAATTCAAATGTTTTCATGAAAAAAACGTAAAATCCGGACGCTTTCCCCCCAAAAAATGTGAAATTCAAAGGTTTTCACTAAAAAATTGTGAAATTTAAAAAAAAATCGTGAAAATCTGACAAAATCGTGAAAATTGGAAATAGACGCCGATCGCCCATCAGTAAAGAAGATGACAACTCAGATGAGAATGTCACTCATGTTTCATGCGTCACATCTCTTCCCGACCTGTTTGTGGATGTGCTGTATTGGTTTGGCAAATACTATACATTCTCCAATACCAGAGTCATAATTGTTAATGGTAACTGGTAAAGTCACATGTTACTGGAATCTCAGTATCAAACCATAACAAAAAAGGCAAACGTGTATTATCAACTTTATTTCACTAATAGGACCTAATTCGTAACTTTGAGTATTGAATGAAACGCAAAGGCCTTCCAACTCCAAGATTATTGGACTCAAAATATGCTAGAATCTTGGGAATAGGCAAAACAATGCTGGTTAAAAGAGGCACATTTTAAGTATTGCAAGTCCTACATCTTGATGAATAAAACCGTGGCACTGCCTAGTTGGCCAAGCACAGATGCTGTGATATTGTTTACCAGATGGCAGTAGAACAAAAAACTTGTGAAAAAGGATATGAATGATCATCCTCAATACTGGATACCTCTCAAGAACACACTGATAGAATTCATCAATACACTTTCTATAAATCCTCTGTGAGACGTAACAAGGATAGTTTGGCAACTATTTAACGTCTCTATTATATGTTCTCTATATGCTGTCTCATTGTCATCACTGATTAGACCTATCAACGTTGTATTATCAGCAAATTTAACCATGTGGTTGGAACCAAACTGAGTAATACATTCATGTGTCATCAGTGTACAGAGCAATGGAGAATTCACGTGTATCTACAGCAAATCAATGATTTTATTGAGTCATTGAGTATTTGAGATTTTTTTTCCAGTCTAGACTAATAATGCCCATGTGTGGCAATCCCAGCTTTATAGTATTGAGGAAGACAACTCAAAACCTGTGGTGCATGGGTTCAACTTTCTCCTTGGCCCCACATTGCACATCAGTTCCCTGAAATCTTTCCCCATCTGATGGCCCACCCATTCTCCCACCTGCCCTGTACGTGATGGGCACGTGTATATAAATATGGATGATATGCTGGATCAATGCATTGCTACTTTGCTAGTTTGAAAATCTAAATACAGGGCTGATGTATAAACACTAGGTATTTCAAGAGCCACATAAATGTTACATATTAATGTATTTCATCATGTTTCAGTTTGCAAGTTGCCTCTACTTTGGTGCATGAGCTGCAATGTGAAGTTAAAGAATATCCTAAATTATATTTTTCTTTTTTATTCCCTCTCTATGATGCTTACCCCTAACTAAATCATTTTCTAACAATGGGGCCTTTTTTGTTCAGATGAGGTCTTAGAAAAATGATATAACATTTTGTTATAAATATACAGCCTAATAATCCAATACTGGAGGATAAAATGGCAAATATCTCAACAGCCACCATTCTACTCCCCTTACTGCTCAGGTATGCAGGGACAAATGTCACCCACACACTACAGAACACCAACATACTGAAAGTGATGTTTTTAGCCTCATTAAAGCGGTCAGGGAAATCCTTGGCTAGAAATGCAGCAATGAAACTTAGTAGGGCCAAGGTTCCTATATATCCAATTATACAGAAGAAGAAAAAGTCAGATCCTTCATTACACTGTAGAATAATATAGTCTGGATCAGAAAGTGTATCAGCCTCTGGAAATGGAGGATTGGAGGCCAACCATACAACTGAAATGATCATTTCACCCAAAAAACATGCAATGACTAATATGATGGCCAGTTGGGTTCCTACATACTTCTTCAGCTTGCTCCCAGGCTTTGTGGCATTGAAGGCAATAATAACTGTGAGAGTTTTAGCCAACACACATGAAAGAGAAATAGTAAATACAATTCCAAAGGTCACTTGTTGGAGGAGACAACATATCTGTGTTGGGCGCCCAATGAATAATAAAGTGCAGAGGAAACACAACATGAGAGAGATGAGGAGGAGACAGCTGAGATATTGGTTGTTGGCTTTCACTATAGGAGTCTCACGATACTTTCTAAACATTTCCAGGATTACAGCGGTAGTGATGGATAATATTTCGGAGATGGAGGATAAAGTAGCACCAAGTTGGTCTTCATAGGAAAGGTAATCTATATTCCTCTGGATGCATCTGTTTCTTACAGAATTTGACTTTTCATATTTAGAGCATTTTATACAATTTTGAGCATCTGTAACAAAAGGCAAAAATAAAATGTAGTTGTTAAATTTGAAGTAGAATTTAGGATTGATATCAGGCAGGTGCCAAATTCATTATTATAAAGAAAACTGATTTAGAAATGTTATTGTAGGGATGTGAAAATCTTAGACGCCCTTACACATTACAGACAGGCACATCCCTAGTAATATGGACACCTCAGTGGGTCCTTATGGGGACCTTGTGCTTATGTCATCCCTGCAGCTCTTACAGTGGATGCTAGATGGCACTGTGATATAATATAAAATATTGAAAGCCATGAGGTAAGGGCCATTGCTACTGAACTTTTCCTCTGTTAGGCCACAGAGGTTAGAGGTGGTGGAACTCAGCCTGAGTATAGGAAGTGATAGTTATACCCTTTAATAGATCACTCTAGGAGTTATAGATAGGGTATGTAGTTGAGCAGCTCAAAGCTCCGACGAGGATATTAGAGGGATTAAGATCCCGGGTATTACTGACCCCAAGGTAGGGCTTATGTGTTAGGCTCAGGGAAGTAGGTGGTTTTCTGAGTTCCATTTTAGGTAATCCTGAAGATTGGGGAAATACCTTCTAACAAACTGCCTAGCTCTCTACGTGTACTCTTTACTCTGCAGAGAGTCATTCTATGTTTAATACAGTGAGTATACCTTGTTACATTGATTGATCTATGTATTACTCTATGTTCCATGCTTCATTGTGAACTCTGGTTTTGGTTAATAAACTCAGTTTATTGTTTAAGCAAATAAAACTACTGGCACCCAATCTCTTGTGCATTGCACACAGTTACAGTTACACTACACCCTGCCTCCACCCCGCTGCGAGGGCTTACCCCTGAGAAAGAGAGCTCATCTGTGGTATTAGCCCACAAAGGAAAGTAGCTATAACTGCTAAATACAAAGCAGTTTACTATAGCGCTACATTATCTTTTGCATATATATTATGTATTATACAGGATCATTTATTTTTTCTTTTCAGTGTTACTTTATCTCATGAATATGAAAAACAGACTTTATATAAGATCGTTTTCCTATATGGAAATTAATTTTACATGCGCCTTTGCTTCTCACTCTCTGGGACAAATTTACTAAAGGTTGAAGTGGGGTTTTTTTTAGAAAAAATTCACAAAATGACAAGTCACAGGGACATCGACAATTTACTAAAAGGTGAAGAGGACAATTCACTAGTGAAAAAGCTCAGCACTAGAGAAGTTTCCCACCATTCGACACTCAGACGAATGATTGGTATTCAAATTTAGCAAAGTGCAAACTTTCCAACACATTACCCTTTTCTCCAAAGTCTGTTTTGCCAGGTTCTACCAAACTGATAAGATCAAGCTACATCCTCAACATTATGTTAGTGATATCAAATCCTGTATGCCAAAACATTCATTAAAAAAGACAAAACACTGGCGTTTTTTTATATTTTAATGTTGGATTATGCTTACCAGTTGGAAATATTAAATATATGCCATTTATACTTTTTTAATTATTTGAAGCTAATGTCAGATTTGTTTTAGGGTGGGCTCATGTCAGGACAATAGAAGATCTCTTTTGTCTTTATTTTGCTTCCTTGGCCACTTCCAGCAATTTTACCAACAATCACTAATAAAGAGATATATATATGACCTGTATGTACCCGCCATATTTAAATTGACGGAAGTATTAGTATGTTAAAAAAGTTTCACTAACAAATGTTCATTCTGACAAAGCTTTGCTGGCTAAAGTGTTCATTTGCCGAGATAAAACTTCCGATTTCGATAAATATACATATTCACAAAGTATGGCGGAGCCTTCTGAGGTGAAAATTCACCCTTTAGCAAATTTGCCCCCAGGTCTCTATTATGTGGTAGATAGACAAGGGTGGGTCACTTGTCTCAACAGCAAATCCAGTGTAGAGAAATTCTACTTTTCAAGCACTAATGTAGCAAACAGTAATTTCACTCCAGTGTAACACATATATCACATCATCAATGAAGTTATTTGCCCCCCTGGTGACTAAATTATTTTATTGCTAAAACTGACATTTTTATAAGCTATAAATATGTTTTTACTAAAGAACTGATACTGGCATAAATACAAAGTGTCTTACCCAGTGAGACAAGGTTGCCATCTTTACAGATCTGGTAGAGTATTGACTGGCTACCTTCAGTTCTATTCAAAGATATTAGCCACCTTACAAATTAGAATCCCATCAACTTTGGGTTTTCCAATGTAAACAAATAAGGTGTACCATTTTTGTTATCAGGAACCTAAACGATGATGGGTACACTCGGATGCACAGGGGCCCGGGCTTTCTGCTGCAGAAACCAACAAGGAAGGTGCGTAAAATAGAATGTCCGTAAACGAGGTACCGGCAAGAAGACGTAGTCAAAATTCAGGAAAGTGGTCAAGACAGGCGGCAAGGATCGGAGTCAAGGTCAGGGAGTCAAAACCAGGAATACAAGTCAAAAAATTAACGCTTCGGTAGGAACAGAATACTGAAACCAGCTTTGGCACAGCCAAAATGGTGGACAGGCTTTTTAAAGAAGATTTGGCGTCAATTTTCAAATTCAGTGCCTCTTCGGGAGGTTATGACACAGGGGTCACAGAGGATGAGAACCCGGAAGTGAACACCTGCGCACCAACAATCTTCGAGAGATGAGCCGTGAGGTAAGAAAAGCCGGTAATCTCCCCTTTTCTCTATTGGTTTGCCAGTTGGCATCCACTGGACAGAGTAAGCTGAGGCTGAAGGAATGTTTGTAGTCTAGCTGAAAGTTAAGAGGATTGTCTCTACTAAAACGCTTATTTTGCCCATGGAGGAGTATTGCAAGATCTTTAGGGGAGGACTGACTAATATCAGAAGGACTTCCATCACAACTGACAACTGCTTTATAACTCAAATTTTTCCCTACAAATGTGGGTTGGAGGAGTGTTTAAACTAGGCAAGGGGGGGTGGGTGAGATAAAGAATTCTGGGGAAGCTCAGGTAGACGGGGCACTGGGATTAGTAAGGAGTCATGGGGGAGGAGTGAGGGGGGCATACAGTTTACAAGCTAAGGAGGTCCCTCTGTTACAAGGAAAACAGAATAATACTTAACTTAACGTATAATTCTTCACTAAGTAATGCACATTTCAAAAGTAAAAGTAGTAACCTCCGGTGTATGCTGCAAATGCACAGAGTTTGTCAGGTAAAATGGGAGACCTGGAATTAATTGCTCTAAAAATTATGATATAATTGGTATCACTGAGACCTAGTGGGATGAAACATGTGACTGGATTGTGAATTTAAATGGTTACACCCTTTTTAGGAGGGACAGAGGGATTAAATAGCAGGTGGAGGAGTGTGTTTGTATGTAAAGCCTGAATTAAAGCCATGCGCTAAAGAAATACCAATAGCTGCCACTGGGGAGGGTGTAGAATCCCTCTGGGTAGAGATTTTGACTGGGCAAAAGGTAACAAAAAGAATTATCATTGGTGTATGCTATACACCACCTCGTATAAGTGTCGAGTATGAAGCTCAGCTACTCTTGCACATACAAGCGGCTTCACAGCTGGGTCAAGTTGTTGCTATGGGTGACTTTAATTATCCAGACATTGACTGGGGTAATGGGGTTGCTAAGACAGAAAAAGCTAGTAGGTTTGTAAATATGCTGAATGACAACTTTTTATTCCAGCTCGTTCAAGAACCTACTAGGAATAACTCTCTTTTGTACCTGTAATAACTAACAATACTGAACTCATCTCTAACATTTGTGTGGGTGAGGGGCATTTAGGGAATAGTGATCATAACATGGTCTCCTTTGAGATTCTGTTGCAGAAGCAATTCTATAAGGGACGAACTAAAACACTAAATTTCAGACGTGCAAACTGTGACAGTATAAGGGCATCTCTGCAACATATTAAGTGGGAAATGCTTTTCACAGGGTTAAACACAGAACAAAAATGGGAAGTCTTTAAAATGCTGCTTGATAAATATACTTGTCAGTATATTCCACTTGTAAGCAAGGAACGTCGTTGCAAAGCAAAACCTTTTTGGTTCAATAGAAGCGTTGGTGTTGAGGTGGGTAAGAAAAGACCTGCTTTTAAGGCTTTCAAGTTAGCTGGTAAAGCCGAAACATTTATAAGGTACAAGGAGGCCAATAAATCATGCAAAGAAGCTATAAGGCAAGCTAAAATTGCTATAGAAAAGGATATTGCAGCAAGCAGTAAAAAAAATCCAAAATTATTTTTTAAATATGTTAATAGTAAAAAAATGAAGCAGGAAGGGGTGGGACCCTTACTATCAGAGGGGGGTCAGCTGGTTGATGAAAACAAAATAAAAGCGCAGATTCTGAACTCGTATTTTTCATCTGTCTACACAAATGAGGAACCAGTAAGTGAAGGTTTCCTTCTTAACACTCCCAATTCCAGTAATACAACTCATGATGCATGGTTCACACATGAAGAAATTCAAAAGAGACTTGAACATGTTAAGATTAACAAAGGTCCGGGCCAGATGGTGTTCATCCCAGGGTAATTAGCGAGCTCAGCTCTGTGATTGCCAAACCTCTTTACTTAATTTTTCAGGATTCATTGAGATCTGGCATAGTGCCGAGACACTGGCGAAATTGATAATGTGGTGCCTCTATTCGAAAAAGGATCCCGTTCTCAGCCTCAAAACTATAGGCCAGTTAGTCTGATGTCAGTGGTAGGAAAGCTTTTCGAAGGGTTAATAAAGGATAAGATACTGGACTTCATAGCAAATCATAATACTATGAGTTTGTGCCAGCATGGTTTTATGCGTAATAGATCTTGCCAGACTAACTTAATTTCTTTTTATGAGAAGGTAAGTAGAGACCTCGATTCTGGGATGGCAGTGGATGTGATTTACTTAGACTTTGCTAAAGCATTTGATACAGTGCACACAAAAAGTTACTGGTTAAATTAAGGAATGTTGGCCTGGAACATTTGTACCTGGATTTGTACCTGGATAGAGAACTGGCTAAAAGATAGACTACAAAGAGTGGTGGTAAATGGAACATTTTCTAATTGGACCAGTTTTGTTAGTGGAGTACCGCAGGGCTCTGTACTAGGTCCCTTGCTTTTCAACTTGTTTATTAATGACCTGGAGGTGGCCATTGAAAGTACTGTTTCTATTTTTGCAGATGATACTAAATTGTGCAGAACTATAGGTTCCATGCAGGATGCTGCCACTTTGCACAGTGATTTGTCTAAACTGGAAAACTGGGCAGCAAACTGGAAAATGAGGTTCAATGTTGATAAATGCAGGTTATGCACTTTGGCAAAAATAATATAAATGCAAGTTATACACTAAATGGCAATGTGTTGGGAGTTTCCTTAAATGAGAAGGATCTTGGGGTCTTTGTAGATAACAAGTTGTCTAATTCTGGGCAGTGTCATTCTGTGGCTACTAAAGCAAATAAAGTTCTTGTATAAAAAAGGGCATTAACTCAAGGGATGAAACATAATTGTGTCTCTTTATAGGTCCCTGGTAAGGCATCATCTGGAGTATGGGGGCAGTTTTGGACTCCGGTCCTTAAGAGGGATATAAATGAGCTGGAGAGAGTGCAGAGACTAAGTGCAACTAAACTGGTTAGAGGGAGGGAAGACTTAAATTATGAGGGGAGACTGACAAGGTTGGGGTTATTTTCTCTGGAAAAAAGGCGCTTGTGAGGGGACATGATTAGACTTTACAAGTACATTAGAGGACATTATAGACAAATATCAGGGGACCTTTTTACCCATAAAGAGAATCGCGTACCAGAGGCCTCCCCTTCAGACTAGAGGAAAAGAAGTTTCATTTAAAGGAACAGAGTAGGGGGTTCATCACAGTCAGGACAGTGAGGTTGGGGAATGCACTGCCGGGTGATGTTGTGATGCTGATTCAGTTAATGACTATAAGAGGGACTTGGATGATTTCTTGGACAGACATAATATCAAAGGCTATGGTGATTCTAAACTCTATAGTTAATATAGGTATGGGTATATAGAATTTAATTAAAAGTAGGGAGGGGTGTGTGTATGGATGCTTGGTTTTCATTTGGAGGGGTTGGACTTGATGGACTTTGTCTTTTTTCAACCCAATTTAACTATGTAACTATGTAACTATTACTGTTTTATGGTAAGACCTGCTTTGGTTTTCTATCCTATATCTCTACTAAAATAGAAGGGGAAACTATTATTTGGGGTTTTGAAAATAATTTTTCCATTCGACTTTACAGATATAGTAGATATTCTACAGGCAAGGTCAAACATCAACACATTGCATACATATGGTTCTTTTCTAGAACTGGGCATATAAGGGCCAGCAGAAAGTACGTGAAACCTCAAGTCTGAATATTACATCTTTTTTTTTGTTACTTACCCTGAACATTTATAATGTTCTGGCTCAGTATCAAAAGGAAGAGCTTTTAATGGTTTATATATATTTTTGATAAGAAAATTTCTCCCACCACAAATTCTCCATCCCTAAAATACATGGTGTCACTCATCTCCATTGATTCATAGAACAGAGCAAAGAAAATATGGAGTTTGCCGAGCTGATCTTGGTAGAGGTGAGACAAAATGAAGCAGCAGAGATTGAACAGTAGTCGGTTTGGTTGTACATTATATTAGCTTTAACCCAAAGTGTAGCACCTTTACACCTATATACACGTATGCAGAATAGCAGTTGGATTAGTCATGGATATTATCCTTTGAAACAATTATCACTTCTTGTTTTTGGCTCTTCCCAATAAAGTGTTTGCTTATATTTACCTCACACGTGTCCCCTGATATCATTTGTCTGTGCTTCTATGAAATCAACGTTTTAATCCCTTTTTTTTAAAAAAAGTACAATGTATTTTTATTTTGAAATAATATGGTGTGGTCATGTGAGTGTCACATGAGTCGAGAATATGCCTAGGGCCTTAGGCAACAATTCGTAACCCTGGATACACTGGATTTACCTTTTTTGGTGGCCCTCTGGTCAGCCCTCACCCATGGCTGTAAAAAAATGGTCAGGTAAAAAAGCCAAACAAGATTTTAATTATAACTTGGATGGAAGCCATTAAGTCTTTTAGTAATTTAGTTTAAGGATTCTTCTATTCCTCTTACATTTATCTTATGTACTTCTCTATTGGACATTTCTAAGGTAGTTGGTTTACAGTGTTTCTTTTATGGACATCAGTTTTACCTTTTGATGGGTGTTGGGTGAAAGGAAACAACTTCATGAGGGTCTTTGCAAATGTTTGCATCCTCATGAGTGGGAGAGTTACTCTGGGTTGATCCATTTCCTATTTCCATATTAAATCCCAGATGACCCCAAGTCTAGGTTTCATGCCAAGATACCTTGGTATTCCCCACACAGCAAGGGACATTCCAGTTAAACAAGTAAAGCTATGAGAAGGACTGGTTCAGCTGGAGTCAGCCATACTTAGAGATGAGCAAAACTATTAGCTAATTTATTTTCACTAAAAAATTAAAAATAAAGCAATATAATTAGGCAATATCTCACCAAATACAATTATAGGTTAGTAGGCAATTTCTAATTTGGCACTGGAAAAACCACAATTTCATTATGAAGTGTTTCTTTACGTGTTCTACTCACAGAGCAAAGAATCCTAAATATAGAATACAGTACTTTAAATCTAGAATGTAAATTTTGTGCCTGGACAGATTTTTAATTCCTCCTAATGTGAGTATAATCTATGATGGCAGGAGATAAGTCTTATAGCTTTGGTTCCTGACTTGTCCTCCTGAGTACAGAGCATTTAAGTACTTGTGGCCAGTGCCGTACACCTTCTCAGTCACGATTGCACAAGCAGAAATTGATTTTCTTTTCTCACATTTGTCTCTCATTATCTTTTCCTACATTGATATAGGAAGTGTATCTGCACGCCAGGAATTCAACATCACATGCTGGGCATTTAGACTTAAAAGGACTCAAGTTTTAGCCATTGACGACATGCTAAATATTATTAGGGATATTTGGTATGTATTAGAGGATTCGATTCATGGATTTTTTTCTCTCCACCAAGTTTTATAGAAATGTATGTAGGCAAAAGTAATGGACACAACAACATGTTCTGACTGATCCATTGTTGGTAATGAAAACATGTGATGATACGCATAATTCCCAAAATACAATGTATATACAGTGTACATAAGAAGAATCAAAAACTCATTGACCTTAGGTAAAGGGAAGTACCTTAGTTTATTATGGATCAATGAAAGTATAATCAGTATGTATACTTGTATATTAAAAGCCAACCAATATAATACAAATCACTACCATTAGAACAGGAGGACATGTTCTTCGCTTTTCTCCACTTTCCATTGTCCTGTACTAACCAATACTAACTTGCTTGTTTTAAACTGATTATTCGGTTTGGTCTTGGTCATAGTGCATATTCCATAATAATTTTGTCCACTTCACACAAACACACACAGGTTAGGTCATTGTCCATCCTTTTTCCTAAAAATCCACAGGGAGGGACTGAGCATTTAATAGTAAGAGTGAAGAATTACCAACTCTTTGTAAATGAATCCGATATATTCGGTTATCTAGTACAATATATGATCACTCAACTATCTATGTTCTCTGCCCAACAGTTTGGGAATCACCACTCCAATATGGAGCTCTTTAAGGCATCTGTGCTGACCATCGGTGATACTTTTTTTTTTATCCCAAGGAAACAAAGAACCTATACTTCCTATTACTATACTTTAGTCTGAAACAAACACAGTACCACTGTATGTGAGCGACATTGGAAAACTAAGCAGTGAATGATATATTATATAAAAAGGATGGTAAAAAATATATTCTAGTTTGTAAACATATTTCATGTACTTTGTTTCCTCAAGGCTCTCACTAAACAATAGGCCTTACATTCATAGTATTGTTTTCTAACAAGATTATCTTTTGCATTCAGTTCAGGCCTTAGAAGAATTATATAGCATTTTGGAATGAATATACAGCCTAATAATCCAGCACTAGAGAATAGGATAGCAAATATCTCAACAGCCACCATTCTACTGCCCTTACTGCTCAGGTATGCAGGGACAAATGTCACCCACACACTACAGAACACCAACATACTGAAAGTGATGTTTTTAGCCTCATTAAATCTGTCAGGGAAATCCTTGGCTAGAAATGCAGCAATGAAACTTAGTAGGGCCAAGGTTCCCATATATCCAATTATACAGAAGAAAAAAGAACCTGATCCTTCATTACACTGTAAAATAATGTAATTTGGGTCTGAAAGAAAGTCAGCCTCTGTGAATGAAGGATTTGTGGCCATCCATACAATAGAGATCATAATCTCACCCAAAGAACATGCAATGACTAATATGATGGACAGTTGGGTTCCTACATACTTCTTCAGTTTGCTCCCAGGCTTTGTGGCATTGAAGGCAATAATAACTGTGAGAGTTTTAGCCAACACAGATGAAACAGAAATAGTAAATACAATCCCAAATGTTACTTGTCGGAGAAGACAACATATCTGTGTTGGACGACCAATGAATAATAAAGTGCAGAGGAAACACAACATGAGAGAGATGAGGAGGATACAACTGAGATTTCTGTTGTTGGCTCTCACTATAGGAGTCTCACGGTACTTTATAAACATTGCCAGAATTATAGTACATGTAACAGTGCATATTACAGAGATAGAGGATAAAGTGGCACCCAACACATCTTCACAGGAGAGGAAGTTTATATTCTTTGGGATGCAGCCGTTTCTTTCTTTGTTAGACTTTTCATCTTGCAAGCACCTTATACAGCTCTGTGCATCTAAAAAAATACAAAATTGTATTAAAGGAGATTTTTTCCTTTTTTTGAGACAAATGGAAACAAAACAAAAACCTCATATACTGATCTTAAAAAAAGCTGGTATTAAAAAAAAAATCTCTTAAATAAACAAAATCCTTAACAAAATATGCATTTTATTGTTTTATTTGCAGATAGCAGCAAACAATGAATTTCAACATACCAGGTACAGTGGCACATACCAAGTTCCTCTTGGGTTATTACTCGCACAGCACCAAGTATTGTATCCCATTGTTTCAGGCTGCCTCAAGGGTGTTGCAAGGGATTACATAAATAATTCCTTATCCCAGGGGTCCCCAACATGTTTTACCCATAAAACACATTCAAATTTAAAAAAAGATGGAGAGCAACATAGATATGCAAAAAGTTCTAGGGGTGCCAAATATGAGCTGTGATTGGTTTATTGGAAGCCTCCATGTGGGCTTGCAGCATACAGTAGACTTTGTTTGGTGATACATATTGTTTGTATACAACCAAAACTTGCATTCAAACCTGGAATTCAAAAAGGAGCATCTGCTTTAAGGTCACTGAGAGCAACATCCAAGTCAGAGAACAACATGTTGCTCATGAGCCACTGGTTGGGGATCACTGCCTTATCCAATTGAGTAACTACACTTGCTGGGGATTGTTCACACTAAGGGGCAAATTCACTAAGATGCGAAGTTGCGCCAGGCGCAACTTCGCCGCACTTCGCCAGGCGTAGTTTCGCCAAATTCACTAAAATCCGAAGTTGCGCACAGGGGTAGCATAAGGTTGCGAAGTTGCGCTAGCGTTGATTCGCTATATAAAGCGAAGTTGCGCTAGCGAAGGCTAATTTGCATACGGCGCGAAATTCAAATTTCAATGGAGGAACACGTATCTGCACTATAAATGCCTAGAAAACCTTCAAATCTGCAAATAAAAATTTTATTTTGCCCTACACATGTGCCCACTGTCTAGTTAAGTTGCCATGAGTCAGGAAATCTAGGGGGGAGGAAGGGGAGCCCCAAAAAATTTTGACTTTTTTTGAAACAATCCCTATCTACTCTATTGCGCTTCGCCAGGTCTGAGGTGGCGAAGGAAGTCTAGCGTAAAAGGTAGCGTTCACTACACTGCGCAAGTTAGTGAATTTGCATAGTTTCGTCGCTAGCGAAGATTCGCCTGGCGTAAGGTTGCGAAGTAACACTAGCGAAACTACGCCAGCGTTCGTTAGTGAATTTGCGCAGTAGCAAAAATGCCAAACGCTAGCGAATTAACGCTAGCGTTCGGCGCTTCGCGGCTTAGTGAATTTGCCCCTAAATCTCTTTGGTGGAGCACAGGCTGCTCTTTCTAGCTATCTTGTTATACTGTTCATTTCCTGGAATGTTATATTATAGGGTCTTTTATCTACCGTCTACACCTCCTTCACCGGATCCCTTTTCACCTCTTTACTTAGGGCACCAAACTTCTTACTGTGGTTTTATGCCCCAGGTATACCCAGCAAAATCCAAACCCTTCCTGGATCAAATGTCCATAAAGTAAAAGCCTGGAGCTTCCTCCTCTTAAATAAACAACTCCCTGGGTCTATAGGAACCCATTCCTCCCCTAGGGTTTAGTGTTACAGATAACCTGAACTTCCTATACCAATATATGCTATAGAAATAAAGAATAATAATAATATTTTGAGACATAACATTAGAAAGTTATTCCCTTGCCTGATGGTGTGATATAAAGGAGTCTGTGGACAGACATACTGTTAAAATAGAGGAAACTCATAAGGGTTCAGTTATGATGCGATTGTGGCTACGCAAAGATTGATGTAGTCATTGCGAACACCGATGCCATTCATTAATAGTGATGGGCGAATTTATTCGCCAGGTGCGAATTCGCGGCGAATTTGCGCGATTCGCCGCCAGCGAATAAATTAGCAAAACGCCCGCAAAAATGCGCGGCAAAAATTCGCCGGCGTCAAAATTTTTTTTTCCGAAAAAACGGACGCCAGCGCCAAAAACGGGCGCCAGCGCCAAAACCGGGCGCCGGCGTCGGAAAAACGGGCGCCGGCATAAAAAACGAGACGCCGGCGCAATTTCGCGAATTTTTCGCCCATCACTATTCATTAAAGGTACTTGCATCCCAAAATGCTCCTTGTACTTCCCTATAGTTATGATTTGCACTGGTGCAACCATCCTATCTTGAGGTGCTGCCATATTTAAGATGGTGGTAATTCCAACGTTGGCTCTTCTGGCTTAGTCAATTAGCACAGACATTATAATAATGCCAATGTTATCAAAGACTAAGAGGCTCATTTACTAATGGTTGCATTTTAATGCAGAAAGATCTTTTTAAAACCACTATTTAAACCACTAAACTCTATGTCTCTCATGCCATGAAAGTTATTAAAAGATCTGAATATAAAAAGTACAAACACAAAAAGTGATGAATGATGTGAAAAAATATGAATATTTATAGTTTTTTGGACAATTACAAGAAAAAATAAATAAAAAAAACCTCTATAAGTTTGAATGACTAAAAAAAAAAAGTCCAATAAGATCAGTGCAGTTCCCATTGACTTCTATGGGACCTTGACTGTTTTTACTTGGAGCTTTATATTAGAGTTTCTTGTGTTTTTTACACTTAGTACATCTTGAATTTTTGGAGTTTTAGGGAAATAAAAAAACTCACATTTTTGGCAAAAAAAAAAAAAAAAAGATTAGGAAAAACTGCCCTAGGAATTAGCCCTCAGGTGCCTATATATAAAAATTGCCCTGATTATAACTTACCTGTGGTATTAGATATTTCACCTTCTGCACACGCTACACATTTATAGCAACAGAGCGGTTTCCCTTCTATCTTAGATCTCCTGTATCCTGGCATGCAGGGCTCATTGCATTCAGATTGAGGGCACTGCGGGGCAAAATAGAAATATTATTAAAATTGCTGTTAGGGAAAACTTCAGGAACATAATTGTGAGTATTCTAATCAACACATTTCCCCAAAATTTTTTATATATTTCTGCATTGTAAAATGTTTGTGCCACTGATCATGTATCTAATACTATCAAATGCCATAATATCATTGTCATATAGATAAGTGGACCTGCACCTAGAAATTCCTGGGCAACCAATTGGATTTTCAGGTACATGGGCTGCATAACCAAGCTAATGGCTCAAATACTTGTATCAGGGTCGGCCAAATCTTTTGAGAACAAAAAGTGGTCGCTGTCCGTCCTACCAAACTTTTATTTACAAAAAATAAATAATTAACCTTTCTATTCTCTCTATTATAAAAGCAGTTATAGATCTGAACATATGTGGCTATTTAATTGTGTTTAAATGTATCCGGATATTATCTACATATACAATAATATTAAAGATAAATAAATGGAGAAGAGTGTATGGGGAGAAAAAAAGAGGGTTGAGTACAGAACACCCCAACCTAGACTAAACTGAAAAGATGATTTGGGGATGAGATGAGGATTGCAAAGGATTGGAGAATTTGCTAACAATTGGAATGGATGAGAGTATAAAGGGCAGGGAATAAACCACAGAGGGTGGAATTAGAGATGGATCATGTGGTGTTGGCAATCTGCAGATCATTTCAAGTTCACATAAAATTCAGTTTTATGAACGCGCCGGTTGACAGACAGATTGCATTGAGTCCATGTTGTCCTACATTGAACCTTTCATTGATACAAAGTTAGTAATATACTTATCAGAGGCTGTATAGCAACCTAGGAACTGGTACAGAGTCCTATAAATCGGAAGCTTCTTTATTCCATTAGCTGCTCTTGAGCTCAAGCATAACGTTGACTTTAAAGGACTGTGGGTCCCACACCGATGAGCAAATCTCCTTTTTTATCCCTTTTTGGTACCAGAAGTGCTGTTTGTCCAAATCTTTTTGAATAGAATTCTGAATTGTTAAATCCAGGGACTATAGTGCCTTACATTTTACACTGTATTTACTATCAAGCTTCCACTCATTATCAGGCTCCATTTTAATCCCCATGTTTTCTATAGCCCTATCTGTAATTCATCTCACTTTCTTTTTTAATAGTGATATATTATATATATATATATATATATATATATATATATATATATATATATATATTGATACCCTCCTTATCAGAATCCTAGAAACTTGGTTCCATAGCATTAACTTGTTTAATCTCTACATCGCAACACTATGGGAATTATTTACTAAACTCTGTTCAGGCTTTTTGGGACAAAACACTAATTTGTCAGGGTTTTTTTTAAAAAAAAACTTGAATTTTTTGAGATTTATTAAAGCTGGATGCTGCAAAAAGCCTGAATCTGAAAATCCGCCATCACAGACCTGCCAAGGCAGTGTATAAACCAATATTACATATTTTAATTGATATATTAACAAAAACCGCTCCTAACAGAAAAAATAAATAAATATATATATATATATATATATATATATATAAAAATATATATATAGAATAAAATGGAAAAATAAAAAATTAAACTCAATATAGATATAAATCTGAGAGCATTCCTGTAAGTACCTGAATGCCTAAATATGTAGAATTAAGGGAAACAGGATCATCCATCCAGAAATGAGCGATGAATATGAAAGTGCGAATGGTTAATAGACTGCCTTTTAAAAAAAAAATTTGTGTTGTTATTCTATATATATATTTTATATATATATATATATATATATATAAAAATATATATATAGAATAAAATGGAAAAATAAAAAATTAACAACACAATTTTTTTTTAAAAGGCATATATATATATATATATATATATTATTATATATATATATATATATATATTTTTTTTTTTTTTTCTGTTAGGAGTGGTTTTTGTTAATATATAAATTAAAATATGTAATATTGCTTTCACATAAATGTACTCTATAAGAGTTTGTTGTTTAAACTAATTATTGATACTACCAGTCCTTTTAAAAGAAAGATTGGCCAAATAGCTACAAAGAGAACTTTGAATACTATAGGCGTGAGTGAAGTCCAAATATTTACAACCACGCGTCCCCATGGCAACACAAGACTCAGGAACCAGAGAGCGACGCGTCCCCATGGCAACAAAAGACCCCGGAGGAGGAACCGCTAAGTGACGCAGAGAGAGAGACGGAATAAAAGATTCACACATGCGCAGCAGAAATCAAGTCTCTGAAGAAGTCGCAAGATGAAACGCGTAAGGCAGGTGACGTCACTGGAAGGCGCCCAGCATCGCACACGAGGAACGAACGCACAGAACCGCTTTCACATCTTCCCAAGTTATCTTTGACCCTCTTGGGACTTTCTTTGTGCGGACGGGTGCATATAGGGGGAGCCTCCAAGAGGACGGTGCATAGATATGCTTTCTATAAACTTTTGCCATGTGAGTGCATTTTAAGCTTTGTTTTTAAAAATACTAAAAAGGTATTTTTACACTATTCGCTGCTGCATGTTGATTCACAGTTTATACAAGGAGAAGCGCTTCATGATTTTACGTGCACGTTGATATTCCCTGTTTGTGAGTACCCACCTAAACAAGTTTTTAAGGAAAGTTTTTTAACTCTTTGGTGGAGGTCAATAGTAAATGAGGGTAACACATATATGGTGAAACAAGTGGTCTGTTTCTCACACAAGAGGTGGCAACATCACAAAACAATATTACCCTATTTGCCTGTTTGTCTGTCTCCCGTGCCTTTGGCGCTGGCTTTTTTATTTCAGTGACAAATTTGCGGACTTGGAGGGATACAAGTGGGAGCCGGCTGGGATTTGTGGACACAATTGAACCTTGGGCCTATCTTTCTTTTAGGATACTTTTCATCTTATGCATTAGAACCTTGCCTACAATATGAAATTGAATTAGAAGAAAGTGCATATACATATGCTTATTATACATATTCTATCTAAAAAATATCAGCCTTGCTGCTTTATAATTAGAACTTCAGAAGACCAGGCAATTGTTTTGGAAGGTTACCTCTGTAAAGTAAGGACCCCAGAGATCAACACTGGTATTGATGTACAACTGTTTTCCAGCAGGTTTGGATGTATCAAAGCTTCCAACTTTTAATGTTTGGTAATTGTTTTCGGAGAAAAAACATTTCAGAATGTCATACTGGGTCGATGGGTCTCCTTTGAGTTTAAAGTGAATTTTGTGCTCAGAGGTCTTCTCAAAAACCTTGTTCTGTATGATATCATTTAACTGAAAATGAAGACAATTGTTAATAAAGTAGAAGCGCTGGAGCATGTTCCAAGATGATTGAGCCCATGGGCATCATGTCACTTTTGCATTCATTTCATTATCAAATAAGTAGGAGTGAAAATCAAATATTTTGTAATTTATATTTTATTTATTTTCAATTGTACATAATTTTGCAAGAGATACAACCATCTAATCTCAAAAAAGATGGCTTATCAATGAAATATGAAAGTGTGTCCTAATTCTTCATTGCTAAAATTGTCCAGAACATCAAAGTAATATAACCAAAAAATGTAACCTTACAAATTCAACAATATATATGGTAGATTAGGCAGTTTAAGGGGAATGAGTAGCATACAGTATAAGGAATGCGGATTGTAGTTCAGGGAATGGTCAGTCATGAGATCCATAAGAAACAATATGATAAAAATCTCACAATTTTCTCCATAAATAGTAGAGGTTTGTGTCATTTATATACAGTATACCAATATCCATATTAAGGGGCAGATTTATCAAGGGTCGGATTTCGAGCTGATTGGAGTTTTTTTTAAACTCCCATTAACTCGAAATACAAATAAGAAAAGACCAACTGAAATTTATTAAAAAAAAAAAAAAAAAATTTTTTAACTTCAAGTGAATAGGCTGTATTCGATCGTTCTAATCGAATTCGGATCGTATTTGATCGAATTTGATTCGAAGTATTTAAAAAAAAAAGTCCACCAAATGACTCCAAATAGGTTCTAGGATTTCCCCCATACTCTAAAACAGCAATTTGGCAGGTTTTAGAAGGTGAATAGTCGAAATAAATTTTTTAAAGAGACAGTACATGATAAATTTTGAACTTTTGATTTTTTTTCAAATTCGAATCGTATTTGGACTATTCCCTAGTCAAAGTACACTAAAATTAGCTTGAAATTCAAATTTAAAAATTGGATTTTTCAATTCGACCCTTGATAAATCTGATAAGTATAGATTTTAGTATGACTATAGTCTTGGATATTATGCTTGTCCGATAAATCATCCAAGCCCCTCTTAAAGGTGTTAACAGATAATATATATACAATAATATCAAACAGGGCATTCCTAAACCTCATTGTCCTCACTGTGAAAAACCACCTTCTCTGCTTCAAATGAAAGTTCTGTTCGTCTAATCTAAGGTATGGCATCTGCCCGGTGATCCATTTTATTGAAAAATTGAGGGGTCTCTAATGCCCTCTAATGTAATCATGTTCCCTCACAAGTGTCTTTTTCCAGAGAAAACAACCCCAACCTTGACAATCTACACTCACAGTTTAACTCTTCCCTCCCTATTACCAGTTTAGTTGCACTTAGTCTCTGCACTCTCTCCAGCTCATTTATATCCCTCTTAAGGACTGGAGTCCAAAACTGCCCCCATACTCCAGATGAGGCCTCACCAGGGACCTATAAAGAGACACAATTATGTTTTCATCCCTTGAGTTAATGCCCTTTTTTATACAAGAACTTTATTTGCTTTAGTAGCCACAGAATGACACTGCCCAGAATTAGACAACTTGTTATCTACAAAGACCCCAAGATCCTTCTCATTTAAGGAAACTCCCAACACACTGCCATTTAGGGGCAGATTTATCAAATTTCAAATTTCAAACAAACTTTGCAGAGTGATTTGTCTAAACTGGAAAACTGGGCAGAAAACTGGAAAATGAGGTTCAATCTTGATAAATGCAGGTTATGCACTTTGGCAAAAATAATATAAATGCAAGTTATACACTAAGGGGCAGATTTACTAAGGGTCGAATATCGAGGGTTAATTAACCCTCGATATTCGCCTAGGAACTAAAATCGTTCGACTTCGAATATCGAAGTCGAACGATTTAGCGCTAATCCTACGATCGAACGATCGAAGGATTATTCGTTCAATCAAAAAAACACAGGCAAGCCTATGGGGATCTTCCCCATAGGCTAACATTGACTTCGGTAGCTTTTAGCTGCCGAAGTAGGGGGTCGAAGTTTTTCTTAAAGAGACAGTACTTCGATTATCGAATGGTCGAATAGTCTAACGATTTTTAGTTCGAATCGTTCGATTCGAAGTCGAAGTAGTAGTCGAAGGTCGAAGTAGCCCATTCGATGGTCGAAGTAGCCAAAAAAACACTTCGAAATTCGAAGTTTTTTTAATTCGAATCCTTCACTCGAGCTTTGTAAATGTGCCCCTAAATGTTGGGAGTTTCCTTAAATGAGAAGGATCTAGGGGTCTTTGTAGATAACACGTTGTCTAATTTTGGGCAGTGTCATTCTGTGGCTACAATATGCTAATATTGCAATGCTTGATCTTTTCTTACAAGTAGTCCCTGATTAGAAGCAGTTGAATATAAATTTAAATTGGCTTCAGCTCCTGGAAGGAGATCTCTAGGAAAAGAACATTTTGGGGGGAATTCAGAAAGTGTTAGTAAATACACAGTTCTTAAAGTGTTGGTTGCCAATTGTAAAAATGTTGTTAGCAAATTCACAGAAGGTATCTTATAGTTTTATGGATTTGTTGTAATGCCAACAAATTTTAAAAAACGTATACACTGTAAAAAACGGTCATTTTTTCTCTAAGCTGATTAAAGCCAAATGAATCTATTGATTTTTCCCCCCCTGACATTTTGGCGTACCAAAAAAAATCTGTAAAAATGACTCATTTTCAAAAAGGTTGTACTCGCAACAAACATTTTTAACAACATTTTTTGAAGATTGTCAGTAGAAGGGGAAACATTGGTCTGTCAATTACACTTTATTGAGGACATAAAGTTTGGGAACCAGATATCTGAACAATTAAGGAAAATCACAACCTGGTCCGGCAACTTTTATATTATTGGTCTGTGAGTAAGTCATATGACATCTTTAAACAACATTTTTGTGAATCCCCCCCTTCGTGATGACAGACGGTGCTGGACAAAGCTGCTGCACTTCTCTTACTCACAAATGAACTTTTTTTATTGATGCAATTATGCGGTACTTACAACAATGTATGTTTGGTGTCATTTTTGATGTTTACTGACATCATTTCTGGTGTTCAGCACGCAAGTGAAATGTATGCTCTATTCTTTCAGAGCAACTCAACTCAACGTCGGGCGCTGAGGGAACCCTGGAGAACCACCTGGTCCAGATGTGGCAGTAGCTACAGAGTTCCCCTGCGTCAATTTGAAACAGAAGATAGAAAGGACTCAGTGGTGCGAGGAAATGTAAATACAAGGAGGGCATTTTGACTGTGGAGAAAGTGCGGGGACCGATATAAATGACTATTATAAGTGATTATTATACTCAATCGGCAGTCTGAAGCTTATAAGGCATGGATCCAGGACAACATCATGAATGCACCTCTTCCTGAGAGTCAGCATTTTGCTCAGTTTACCAATTCTACACATTCCGGGGCCGATTCACTAACTTCGAGTGAAGGATTCGAAGTTAAAAAACTTCAAATTTCGAAGTTTTTTTTGGGCTACTTCGACCATCGAATGGGCTACTTTGACCTTCGACTACGACTACGACTTTGAATTGAAGGATTCGAACTAAAAATCGTTCGACTATTCGACCATTCGATAGTCGAAGTACTGTCTCTTTTAAAAAAACTTCGACCCCCTAGTTAGCCAAGCCCCATAGGCTTGGCTAACGTTTTTTGATCGAAGGATATTCCTTCAATCGTTGGATTTAAATCCTTCAAATCGTTTGATTCGAAGGATTTAATCGTTCGATCGAAAGAATTATCCTTCGATCGTTCGATCGAACTATCTGCGCTAAATCCTTTGACTTCGATATTCGAAGTCGAAGGATTTTAATTCCTAGTCGAATATCGCGGGTTAATTAACCCTCGATATTCGACCCTTCGTGAATCAGCCCCTCCATGTTTATATGCATTGTTTATATGCATTGTCTTACCTGCCACTGCTTGAAATTCCTTTGTAGACTTGCATGTCTGTCAGCGTGATTTGTCCGTTTTTGTTTCATGTACAGTTTATGAAGAGCGAGAGCCATTGTGTATACTGCAGTGTAAACCCCGTAAGATATTCTGAAATTCATTGTATCATTGAATGGTGACGTACCATATTGGCCAAACAATTCACTCTCTGTGCATTTTGGAAGGGAGATGCCTGTCCTGCTTGGGATTATTTGATTGGCATCAGACAAGTCACAATCAGACAATCTCTCTGATATATTTGTAAATACAACTTCACTAAAACATAGAGATGGATTTAAACCATATAAATATTCCATAAACCCAGGAATCTCTCCTTGTTGGATGGACAGAGCCAACATGCCATTAAATGTTATTCGATTTTGGGGATATGCGGTATTTAAAACCCCTAAAAATGTTGATGATACAATCCATAATTTCTCTGGCATTTCAAAGACGGCAAAAAAGAAAAGAATAAACTCAACCGACAATAAACTGGCTAAAAGGACAATCACATTGGCCGTGCTACTGAGTAATGTTTCTCTAACACTATTGCCATTCGTAGAAGCCATTAACCCATCATCGATACTAATGAAGAAGGCCAAACAAATCCCATTTTTCTTCATTTCTTTCTCCAGATTTGTGCCTGCCTTATACCCAGTCTCATCATCAGATACAATGAGCCCGACCCATCTCCAGCCAAAGTGCTTAATCAGTTCCACAATCCCATAGATTTCAGATAAATCATCAGGAATAGTTCTGTAGAAAGAAGGAAACTGGACTCTGTCATTAAATATGAGGTCTCTGGAGCCATAACTGATCTGCAGAAAAAAACAGCAAATAAAAATTCATTTGGTTACATAGATTGTAAGGAGGACAGTAGTTCAATTTCTGAGATCATCTTCCAGGTTTGAAGTGCAAAGTGACCAAAGTTTACCTGATGTTTTGATAAAGCAAGTGCAATGTGCAAAATAATAATAATCAGAAATGGCTTTAATTTTATTCTGTATTTGTTTCTTTATTCTGGAGCTCTCCACTTTGAATTCAGACTGCTATCTAGTTTCAACAAGCCCAGTAATTGGATCATAATCTGGACCAATGTAGACCAGAAAGGAGAGGACTGCATTAGGGATGGGCGAATTTGACCAGTTTAGTTTGGCAAAAAATTTGCCGCCGACGAAATGTCGCGGACCCCCATTAAAGTCTATGGGCGTCAAAAATTTTTTGTTGTGCGGTGAAAAATGGGCATATGGGCATCATTTTTGCGGTGAAACAAGGCGAAAAAATTCTTGAAATCATGGAGCACCAGCAAATTTAAAACATCCATTTATTTAGAAAAATAGTTAAAAATTAACAGAGCATAGTGAGCCCAATAGCTCCATAGCTTTTACGCGTTTCGTGGTCAACCCACTTCCTCAGAAAGAAAAAATTCTCCCATCCCTGAAGGGACGCTGATTCATATTTAACTGCATATCAGACAGGCAGACCCTAAACATAAGGGGCCGATTCACTAAATTCGAGTGAAGTATTCGAAGTAAAAAAACTTCGAATTTCTAAGTATTTTTTGGGCTACTTCGACCATCGAATGGGCTACTTCGACCTTCGACTACGACTTCGAATCGAAGGATTCAAACTAAAAATCGTTCGACTATTCGACCATTCGATAGTCGAAGTACTGTCTCTTTAAAAAAAACTTCGACCCCCTACTTCGGCAGCTAACAGCTACCGAAGTCAATGTTAGCCCATGGGGAAGGTCCCCATAGGCTTTCCTAAGTTTTTTTGATTGAAGGATATTCCTTCGATCGTTGGATTAAAATCCTTCGAATTGTTCGATTCGAAGGAATTAATCGTTCCGTCGAAGGAATAATCCTTCGATCGTACGATCGCAGTATTTGCGCTAAATCCATCGACTTCGATATTCGAAGTCGAAGGATTTTAATTCCTAGTCGAATATCGAGGGTTAATTAACCCTTAGTGAATCAGCCCCTAAGTGTTCATAAGTGTGATGGGGTTGAATTGCCAGATTGTATAAGCCTATGTATGGGCATCTCAAAATTTTACCAAAAAATGTTTTATTTATTGAAAAAAACTCAATCAGATTAAACCATGAACAAAACTTGAACAAATCTGTTTTATTTAAATTTTAAATCCTTTTTTTGACATTTATAATAACAAGCCACAAAACATCAAATAAGAACAATATGTGGCTGATTCACTATGGGTCGAATATAGTCGGTTAATTAACCCTTTATATTCGACTAGGAATTGAATATCGAAGTCGAAGGATTTAGCGCAATGCTACGATCGTACGATCGAAGGATTTAAATCCAACGATCGAAGGAATATCCTTCGATCAAAAAACTTAGGGACCTTCCCCATAGGCTAACATTGACTTCGGTAGCTTTTATCTGCCGAACTAGGGGGTCTAAGTTTTTTTTAAAGAGACAGTACTTCGACTATCGAATGGTCGAATAGTCGAACGATTTTTAGTTTGAATCCTTCGATTCGAAGTCGTAGTCGAACGTCGAAGTAGCCCATTCGATGGTCGAAGTAGCCCAAAAAATACTTTGAAATTCTAAGTTTTTTTACTTCGAATCCTTCACTCGAATTTAGTGAATCGGCCCCTACAGAAATTGCAATATGAATACTGTTGATTGCAGAACATTATAATGAATACAACCAAAGGTTATTTAATGCAAAATACAAATGATAATTACAGTGTAAATTTAATTTGTCTTCTACTTATCATTTTTATTATGTCTATAAGCACTCAAAAATATTTGAAAAATGTAATTTGAAAAACTCAAAAAAAAAAAAAAAACACATTTTAAATAGGTCAGCTTCCATTGACTTCTACATGAACAAGTTTTTAGATGCCAAAATTTAGCATTTGAGTTTTCAGAATTTTTTGCCCTTAATAAATATTGAACATTTGTGGGGTTTTTTTACACCATATTTCAAATTCATGAGTTTCAGTGCATAAAAAACACAAATTGCAATACAAATTTGATTAAAACATTGATAACTCAGAGTATCATGTCAGATGGTGTGTGTGTGTCTTTGTAGAAAAAATAGTGGGCACTGTTAGTCATTGACATAAAAAACTTTTACATTTAGCACTAAATTATAATGCCTATATGTTGTGTTATTAGCCATTTATTAGTTATTTATTTATGATTTTGTTTAAATCAAGGTATAACCTTAAACTTAAGTTTTGGTTATACCCTTCTGAATAGTTTCAATCAGACTGCACCCCCACTTAATAATTTAAAAAAGAGCAGTGGCAGGAACATTGACATTTTTGATTGGCCAGCTTCAACATTTGTTGATGTCTGTTGAATATTTGTTGGTGTACACTTAATAGAGAGCAGGAACCATTGGGTGTACTGAAGAGTAAACCCCAAACTCCAACATTTTCTGAAATGTAACATATTTAATGATAGACAATACTCATTAAGGAATGAAAGAAGCATTTTGTAGGGAAAAAGCTTGTACTATTAAATGCTGTTTAATTTGACCTCCATCGAGTGATCCCTGCAGTAAAAAAGACAACCAATTTTAAGCTTGAGAAAGCAAGTTGTCCGTTTAAAAAAAAAATATAATTACATTGTTCTTATAATTATGAGATGAAAGTGAGGACTGGCTAGATCAGGAATGTATTTGACAAAATTGGTCATCTTAAATATATTGCAATATATGGACAAACAAAGAATGTTTTGGTTGAGGGCGGGCACATTTAGAAGAGAGGAAGCCATTAAGAAATATCAAGTGGTGTTATTGTGGCAGAGTGCTTAGCGCTTTGCACAGAAGATAAAAGTTGGGTCTTATCATAGGATCAGAACCTTTTTATACATTCTGTCTGTAATCCTGAAGGAATGAAGGAGCCATTGGATTATAAAACTGGTGGACAAAAGATGAAGTGTATTAAAAGTATCTTTTTTTACTCTCTAGTGGTAGTCGATCTACCAGTCATACCCTCAGTCAAAGTGTAGCTAGATTAAGGACAGACTAATTCTAATTCTTTGGGAATTTTCTTTCTAAAAGCACTGACTTCCTCTGACAACCACCAGGGAGAAGATGATGTCTATTTGAGGTTTGGCTAAGATCTTGCATTATATAAACCATAAGCACCAATAACACAACAAACAGGAGACTTTCACAGAGTCAGATGATGATGCTAAAGGTCACGTTCAAATCAAGTTTATCTTAAAAGGGGATAATTTATTTGAGTACAAACCTGAGGGTACCTGTAAATCCCTATGAGTGATGCCATATTCAGAGAAGAATCAGAAGACAAGTCTCCTATAAAACCCACAACTTTTTTATTTTTCCAGCAGCTGTAATTTGGAATTAGTTGTTGTGTCCCTGATAGAATACTAAATGTGCCTTCCAGTGACCTCTGAGCATCGTCACAAGAGTCAAAGATATGATAGCCCAAAGTCACATTAGGCAAGATCTCCGGATCCTTGTTGATCTCTCCAATTGTATAAATGAAAACCAGTAGATAACGGTAGCGCTTGAATAATGATCTGTGGTGTAAAAAGAAATATCTAATACCAGAAATACAATGAGGCACAGCAGTTTTTTTGCAAATCATTGCTACTTTAGAAATGTTTGTCTGCAGATTTACACATTTACTCAGTTGTGAAATTCATGTTGCTTCCATGAATGCATCCAAATGTCTAAGGGGCTATTGTAGGTAGTGTAGTAGGTGTGTACTCATTCAGTACTGTCTATGGAAACAATTAGGGATGTCGCGGACTGTTCGCCGGCGAACTTGTTCGCGCGAACATCGGCTGTTCGCGTCCGCCGCAAGTTCGCGAACGTCGCGCGACGTTCGCCAATAGGCGTTCGCGTCAAAATCGTTCGACCATTCGACCATTCGATCGCTAAAATCGAAGGATTTTCGTTCGAATCGAACGATCAAAGCCATTGGATTGAATGAAATCATTCGATCGAATGGCTTCGATCGTTCGATTCGAACGAAAATCGTTCGATGGAACGATTAAAATCCTTCGATCGTTCGAATCGAACGATTTTCGGATGTTCGAAGTTCGCAAACTGCATTTTTTGCCGGTGTTCGCGAACGGCGTTCGCGAACACATTATCGGCGGTTCGCTACATCCCTAGAAACAATATGGTGCCACCCAATCATATGCGTAACAATGAAAAGTTTAAACACTATAAACTATACCCTCATACTGCCCTGTCTAAGGGAAATGACCACCCATGTGTATACATTGAAATAGACATAGAATGTTTGGATACAAAAAAAAAATAAACACATATCTTTGTAGCCTATTATATACTTTTAGAAGTTTTTATGATAAAAATAGAATATTAGTATTAAAAGAATGCAAGTATAGTTACATAAACTGCTTAGGCGACAGAAAATGTATGGGACTATAAACTCTTGGGAAAATAAACATTTTAGTGGAAAATTTTGTCAAAGATTTTGTACATGACTCGTTTTGCTTTTTGCAACAAAAAAAACCAAAACATGAGTGGCAAATGCATCTGTAATTTTACCACACCAACCAAAGAGATCTGAGCCATACCACTGTCTATATAAGGACATACATAAAAGTACACCTTTTATCCAGAATGATCGGGACCTGGGGTTTTCCGGATAACGGATCTTTCCATAATTTGGGTCTATTAGAAAATCATGTAAACATTAAATAAAGCCAATAGGCTGGTTTTGCCTCCAATAAGGATTAATTATATCTTAGTTGCGATCAAGTACAAGATACTGTTTTATTATTACAGAGAAAAGGGAAATCATTTTTAAAAATTTGGATTATTTGGATAAAATGGAGTCTATGGGAGACAGCCATGCTGTAATTCGGAGCTTTCTGGATATCGGGTTTCCAGATAAGGGATCCTATACTTGTATATGATTTATTCATTTTAATGTGGGATCCGAAGAACCAATAATACATAACTTGGCCAAGTAAAAGTTGTTGAGGTCCTATAAATATCCAAGGGAGCTGCGCTGACCCTATTGGACCGCTTTAAATCAATCCTTACTTTTAGAAGTTTTGGGTTTTTCTTCTCTAGTAATTGTTCAAAAAACACAAATTTTTAGAGGTTTTCAAAGTATTCATATTTTTTAGCACATCGTTCAGCATAATTTTCCATTCATACCTTTTTATTCTAGAACCTTTAATAAATGTCAAGACATTCGTATTTGTAGAGGAAGTGAGTTTAAATATGGTTTCAAAACCCTTTTCACCATTTCGAGAATTGTTCTGCAGTTTTGCAAATTTTTTGGCAAAGAGAAACTGGACAGATTAGCTCATCAATAATTATACATTTACTATACACCTGAAATAACAACTTTCTAGACTTTATAATGAAGCCCATTTAGACTGTGTAGGCCATCCAGACTATCTCTTGATAAAAAGACTGAAATAATGTACTCTGATCAGCTTCTGAGGTGGACTACAACTAACAAATCACCTTCCCTAAAAGAATTAGTATTGCCTCAAATGCTCAGCCAGCATCTAGAGTTGGGATTGAGCATAGTAGGACCTGCAGGAAACACCTGAAACACCAGAACCACTAGGAGAACATTATGTATGAAATATTACATCTTTTGATTACTTACTTTGAACATTTATCATGATGTGGCTTGTAATCAAAATGAAGATTTAATGGTTTAGATAATTCTTTGACATGGAAAATGCCTCCCACCATGAATTCCCCATCTCTAAAATACTTGGTATCACTGTTGCTGCTCAGCTGGCATGGAGAGTTGGGACTGGGCATTTCAGCAGCTGCAGGAAGAACTTGGAACAACAGAACCACTAGAAGAACCTTGAGTTTGATAGGAAATAGAATCTCCATTGATTCATAGACCAGAGCAAAGAGGAGATGCAAGTTGCTGAGCTGATCCTGGTAGTGATGGGACATAATGAAGCACAAAGACAGAGCAGCAGTTTGTTTTGTCATACATTTCATCAAATCTAACCACTACCCACTCACACACACACACACATATATATATACTGTCTGCAGAATTGTCATTGGATTAGTCATAGATATCACACTTTAAAGCAATTATCACTTCTTGTTTTTGGATCTTCCCGATATAGTTTTTGTTTATATCTACCTCTCACATGTCCCCTGATAACAATTGTCCGTGCTTCTATGAAAGCAACATTTTAATTCCATTTCTAAGAAGTACAATGTATTTTTATTTAAATGATGATATGGTGTGATCAGAAAGAGTGCCACTCATGAATAGTGATGGGAAAATGTATTCGGCAGGCATGGATTAGTGACAAATTTCCCCGCCCGCGAAACTGTGGCAAAAATTCAGAGCAGAAAATTTGCCACGTCAAAATTCACTGTGTCAAATATTGCGCGTCAAAACTATTCGGACGGCAATTTACTTCAATACATTTGGACAAAAAAAATCGCTTGTAAAAAAATTGTCGCTCATGTCAAGATTGTCACACGACAAAATTATTTTGACGCCCATTGACTTCAATGCAATTCACAAGTTTTTCGCCGTTTCACTTCGTCATCACTACTCATGAATATGCCTAGAGCCTTAGACAACAATTAATAACCTTGGATATACTTGATTCATCCCTAAAGGCTTTGTTGGTGGGATCTTATTGTTTTATTGTAGTTAGTTCTCACCCTTTGCTATAAAAATGGTCATGTAACTGGAAAACAAGTGTGGAAAAGGCAAAATATTAAATGGTATTTAGTGATGGGCGAATTTCTCTCATTTCGCTTCACCAAAAAATTTGCGAATTGCCCACGAAATTGCCGAATTTCGCAAATGGCAAACAAATTCACACAGAAAAAAATCGAAAATTGACACCTGCATCCAATTTTGGACGCGGGTCTGAAAAGCTGATTTTGTCAATTTTACGACTTTTTGGACACACGTCCAAAAATTTTTTACACCTGCGAATTTGATTGGCAAATTTATTCGCCGGCGGCGAAATGTGGAAATTCGCTGCAAATTCGTGACAGGCAAATTTATTCAGCCATCACTAATAGTATTTAGATGGAAGACTCTTTGATTCTTTAAAGGATTGGATCTGAGCTTTTCAAGGTAGGGATCTTTTTATTCCTCGTACAGTGGTACTTCTCCTTAGCAAATTTTTACGGCAGTTGGTTTCATGTACAGCAGATATATATTACCTATTAAGGGGCATTGGATGATGGGTGGGGGGGCACTTTACGAGGGTTTTAAAATGTGTCTTTGCATGTGCTTGTAACCCTCTATTCTCAGCAGAACACAGCACGGCTACACAAGGGAAGTTATAAAATGGCCTGGTTCATTTGGGATGCATATTTTAGTAAATGACTTAGCTAATCAGAATCTCCATGTTTTTTGACCTAGTAATTTTTATAATTAATGTGTTCTACTCACAGCGCAAAAAATCCTAAAAAACAAGACAGTATTTTAAAGCAAGGAGGACACATGGGGTAAATTTATCAAAGAGTGAAGTTCCGCCACTAGAGTGAAATTCCGCAGCTCTCAATTCATTTCTATGGGATTTTGAAAGGCGTATTTATCATTGGGTGAAAGTGAAAGTTCACCCTTTGATAAATACGCCTATAAAAATCCCATAGAAATGAATGGAGAGTGGCGGAATTTCACTCTAGTGGCAGAACTTCACTATTAACTTCACTCTTTGATAAATATACCCCATAGCAGCTATTGCCCTCATTGCCTGGACAATTGGTGAATGTTTTTTTTTTAATTCTTCCTAATTTGGAGTATGATCGATGCTGGTGAGAGATGATTCTCATATCTTTAGTTCCTGACTTGTAATATATATATAGAGCATCTAAGTATTCATGGCCAGTATCATAAAGCTTCTTAGTCAGATTTGCATAGGCAAAAACTAATTATCTTCTCTTATGAAAGTCCACACATTGATTGAAGGTGGTCTATCTGCATGCAAATACTTGTATTAGAACAGGGGTCCCCAACCATTTTTACCCATGAGCCACATTTAAATGTAAAAAAAAGTTGGGGCGCAACACAAGCATGAAGAAAGTCCCAGTTGATGCCAAATAAGGAATGTGATTAGCCGATGACTATGTGGACTGGCAGCCTACAGGAGGCTCTAGTTGACAGGACACCTGGTTTTTTATACAAATAAAACTTGCCTAAAGGCCAAGAATAAAAAATTATCCCCCCCCATAAAGTTCAAGTTCAATGGTTTTTAAAGTAATCTGTTTATGGAAAAGAAATAACATGTGGACAAAAAGCATAGCAAATTGTTCTGATTGGCCCATTGTTGGTATGAAAAAAATGCACGTTTCACATGTGATAATGATACCCAAAAATACAGTATATACATAATAAGCATCAAGAACTCATTGAGTAAAGGAAATCCAGTAGTTAATTAATAAAAGATACACAGTATATATTTATTGAATGTCAACCAATATACAATATGCAGCAATAAGAACAAGCACAATGCAGTAGTACATGGCACTAACATTAGGACAGAAGGCCTTGTGCTTCTCTATTAATCTGATTCACATTCTGTAAAAACCAACATACTGAAAAGTTTTAAGGTAATGGACTGGTAAAACATATGTTCCAGTCTGTAGAGATATTTCACCCATTTTGCAGGGCTCTCACTAAACCATAGGCCTTATTTTAAATTTGTCTTTTTCTAACAAGATTATCTTTTGTGTTTAGATCAGGCCTTAGAAATATGATATAGCACTTGGGGATGAATATACAGCCCAATAATCCAGCACTGGATGATAAAATGGCAAAAATCTCAACAGCCACCATTCTACTCCCCTTACTGCTCAGGTATGCAGGGACAAATGTCACCCACACACTACAGAACACCAACATACTGAAAGTGATGTTTTTAGCCTCATTAAATCGGTCAGGGAAATCCTTGGCTAGAAATGCAGCAATGAAACTCAGTAGAGCCAAGGTTCCTATATATCCAATTATACAGAAGAAGAAAAAGTCAGACCCTTCATTACACTGTAGAATAATATAGTCTGGATCAGAAAGGGTATCAGCCTCTGGAAATGGAGGATTGGAGGCCAACCATACAACTGAAATGATCATTTCACCCAAAAAACATGCAATGACTAATATAATAGACAGTTGGGTTCCTACATACTTTGTCAGTTTGCTCCCAGGCTTTGTGGCATTGAAGGCAATAATAACTGTGAGAGTTTTAGCCAACACAGATGAAACAGAAATGGTAAATACAATCCCAAATGTTACTTGTCTGAGGAGACAACATATATGAGTTGGGCGTCCAATGAATAATAAAGTGCAGAGGAAACACAATGTGAGAGAGATGAGGAGGAGACAGCTGAGATTTTGGTTATTCATTTTTACCACAGGAGTCTCACGGTATTTAATAAAGACTCCCAGAATTACAGTACATGTAAGAGAGTAAAGTACAGAGATGGAGGATAAAGTAGCACCCATTATGCTTTCATAGGAAAGGTAATTTATATTCTTTGGGATACAGCCATTCTTCTCTGTATTAGACTTTTGGTATTCTGAGCATCTTATACATCTCTGTGCATCTATAAAGAGTAGGAACGTGTAAAAAAGGAAATTAGACAACTCTTTAGGACTTTGCATGGATATATAGAAGTATAGAGGTTCATGGATTCCAATACTTGCTGGCCATGGTGTAATAGAAAGGATTGCATGAGAATAGTGGGAACTTAGATTGCCACTGTACCAAAGAGGTGAAAGTTTGCCCCTGTCTGTGTCTTTGTATGAGATGTTTATGGGTATATCTAGTGCTGGGCCAAGGTCTAGGCAACCCGGCTAGCCAACCTTCCCTGAGAACTGGAGGTATGCAGGCTGAAGAGATATCCTCCACCATTCTGCCCAAGGCACTCTTGCCTAACCCTAACTCCAGCCCTGGGCATATTTATTAAAATGTTTCCATTCTTTAATATATATGCCTTGCTTGATTTGATGACATTATGTACAAATTGGAATGGCAAAGTCAGGGACTGTAACTACTTTAGTTTCACTGTGATAAACCTGTCCTGTTAAAATAAAACATAGCTAGTTCCAAGACACCCACATTTTTGCATTATTGCCTACCTGTTATGTTAGATATTTGCCCTTCTACACATGGAGCACATTTATAACAACAGGGTGGTGTCCCTTCTATTTTACATTTCCAGTTTCCTGGCTCACAGGGCTCATTACATTGAGATTGGGGCTTCTGTGGGGCAAAATACAAACATGATTTAGATTTCTCTTATTAAAGAGATGAGAACAGTTATTCTTAGTTTTGTAATCAGCACATAATGGGCCAAACATAAGTCTATGGGGCAGATTCACTAAGCTCGAGTGAAGGATTCGAATGAAAAATACTTCGAATTTCGAAGTATTTTTTTGGTACTTCGACCATCGAATTGGTTAAATTCGTTCGAATTCGAAGATCGATCGCAGGATTTGCGCAAAATCGTTCGACTTCGATATTCGAAGTCGAACGATTTTAGTTCCCAGTCGAATATCGAGGGTTAATTAACCCTCGATATTCGACTCTTGATGAATCGGCCCCTATGTGTTGTGACAGTGTTGGATGTAGGAACCTGATCAAGAACAGGAGACTGGAGGACTCACTTCTAGTACAAAGACATCTGGAAAAGCTAGTTTGCCTTCAGCCAATAATATCTGCATGTATTTGAAGGTTTCCAATAAACCCCATCACAGCTCATTATAGTGCACCTTTTAAAAGAACCTTTATTTTTCACATATCAGCCCATGCAACATTTTAAGAGTCAATCTTCTTGTTGTCAAGCATCCTTGCAAGGTTTCAAATCATTGAAGTAGTGTGGTAATATCAATTTAAGAAGAAACTATAAGGTCTAGGGGTAATATTACTGCTTTGGACCAGCTTTTGGCCTACCAAGCACACTGGTACAACCTTTTACCTCTGAGGTCCTAGGTTTGATCCCAACAAGGGCATTATGTACCAGGAACTTGTCAGGCTTATTTACCAACACTGGCCAAATTTGCACCTCAGCAGTTTAGTAACATTCATATTCAGATTTTTTCACCAATCACATTTTCTTAAACATTTGAGATTTATTAAGGGTAAAAACCACAAAAACTCTAATACAAAACTTCTCCAAGTCAAAGCAGTCAAGGTGGGAGCTGGGAGCTGCACTGATCCTATTGGACTTTTTTTTAACCAATTAGACTTTCAGGTAATGGAATTCAGGTAATGAAATTTTTTTCTGCTAGTAATAATTCGTATTTATTCCGCACTTTTCTCATCCATACTTTTTATATTCTGATCTTTTAGTAACTTTCATGGCATTTATGATTTTAGATCATGGTTTCAGAAAGCTCTATTATCACTAAAATGTAACCTATACTATATGGGCCTCTTAATAAACTTTAGCTTGTTTTGTAGTGATGGGTGAATTTGCGTCTTATTTTTGACGTCGGCATCCGTTTTTGACGCCGCTATGTGGCAGTTAGTTTGGGCGAGGGGCATTTTGAGTCTGGAAAGTTGGTTCTTGCCTTTTATATTTTATTTATGGTAACAGATTTTGCTAAGGACTCTCTGTCAGTGGGTCACAGGCTATTGGGCAAAATCCTTTTGATTATCTGTCTTAAACCCCGGTTTGGGAAATGATTGTGAATTGTGTGCTTTTTAGTGATGGGCGAATTTATTCGCCAGGCGCGAATTTGCGCGATTCTCGGCAGGTGAATAAATTAGAGAAACGCCCGCGAAAATTCGCGTCAAAAACGGGCGCCGGCGTCGAAAAAACGGGTGCCGGCGTCAAAAACGAGACGCCGGCGCCGTTTCGCAAATTTTTCGCCATTTCGCGCGAAATTTGCGAATTTTTCGGCGAAGCGAAACGGCGCAAATTCACCCATCACTAGTGCTTTTTGTATTAAAAGTTCTTAAATATTCTTAGAACTTACTGTTAAATTGAACAGAGTAGGTCTTCTACTGAATCTTCTAAACAGTAAGAAATTTTGCTGCTTTTTACCTCTGTATAGTAACAACCCCAGAGAGCAGAGTTGGTATTAAGAATGTCACCTGTGTAAAGTAAGGGCCCCAGAGATCAGCACTGGTATTGATGTACAACTGATTTCCAACAGGTTTTGATGTATCAAAGCTTCCAACCTTCACTGTTTGGACACCTCCTTCTTCAGAGAAGAAACATTTCACAATTTCATAATGGGTTGATGGGTCTCCTTTGATTGAAATACGGTTGTTGGCAACAGAGGTCATCTCAAAATCCCTGTTGTGTATCACAGCATTTAACTAAAAATAAAGACATTTGTTATGAAAGATAGGTTTTAAAAATAGGGGAATATTTTTAGCAAGTTACCACCAAGTTACCACCACTCATTGATCTAAAAGAAAATTTGAGTTCTGGAATGGGTCAGCCATATGAACCTTAAATATGATAAACTCCTCACAATGTTCTCCATAAGCAGTAGCATTTTGGAACATTTAAATATATCATAAAATATTTTATTAATGCTCACCCTCAAGTCCATGAAAGGAAGTCTCATGGAAGTCCTGTACTATTTTCTAGAAATTAGTTTTTTAGAAAAATTGTTGGGAAACCCATTTCTTTAGAATGATACAATAAAATCAGTGGGGGCTCATTAAAGCTTTACAATGTTTCTACCCTCATTTTGCCAATATCACACTCACAATGTTGATACACATTTTAGGTAGAGACACTACTAAGCCTGATACAGGTCTCAGTCTTCTATCAACAAAACAGCAGAGTTTCATGCAAGTGCTGGAGAGCCAATATCAACCTTTCTTTTGGCTACAGCAGTTCAACAACGAGTCAAAGGGGAGATTACTTTTTGTGTTAATCGAATATTAAAGTGGACAATTGTGTTGATATAAATTGTACCAATGCATCAAGAGTAGTGATGGGCGAATTTGCGCCGGAAAATTCGCGAAACGGCATCTTGTTTTTGACGCCGGCGAATTTTTGACGCCGGAGAATTTTTGCCGCAAATTTTCGCGGGTGTTTCGTGAATTTATTCGATAATCGCGCAAATTCGCGCCTGGCGAATAAATTCGCCCATCACTAATCAAGAGTTTATTTTTACAGGTATGGGATGCGTTATCCCAAATTATGTAAAGGCCATGACCCATAGACTCCATTTTATCCAAATAATCCAAATATTTAAAAATGATTTCCCTTTTCTCTTTAATAATAAAACAGTCGCTTGTACTTGATCCCAACTAAGATATAATTAATCCTTATTGGAAGCAAAACCAGCCTATTGGGTTTATTTAATGTTTACATGATTTTCTAGTAGACTTAAGGTATGAAGATCTGAATTATGTAAAGACCCGTTATCTGGAAAACCCCATGTCCCGAGCATTCTGGATTACAGGTCCCATACCTGTACTACATGTTAGAAAATGAAAGCAAACACCTTATTAGTTGTGGTGGATGCTATAATTTAGTGCATCAATAGCATTAAAGTCCTTCACCCTAAAGACCTTGCGCAGCTATAATTAGCTTACCTGCCATGGCTTGATATGAATCTGTAGTCCTGCTCTTTGGCCTGGGTGATTTGCCAGTTTCTGTTCAATATACAGTTTATGGAGAGCAAGTGCCATTGTATACACTGCAGTGTAAACTCCATAAGATATTCTGAAATTCATTGTATCGTTCAATGACAGAACAAGGCCATAAAAGAATTCACTCTCTGTGCAATTTGGAAGAGAGATGCCTGTCCTGCTTGGAATTATTTGGGTGGTGTCCGACATTTTACAATCAGACAGTCTCCCCGAGACATTTGGAAACAAAATTCTCCCTGGAAGTTCAGATGAATTTAAACCATGAACAAATTCCCTAAACCCAGGAATCTCTCCTTGTAGACTGGAAATAGACAACATACCATTAAATATTATTCTATTATGTGTAAATGGAGAATCTAAAACCCTTAATAAAGTTGAAGATACAATCCATAATTTCTCTGGGATTTCAAACATGGCAAAGAAGAATAGTATAAAATCAATGTACATTAAACTGACTAAAAGAACAATCACATTGGCAGTACTTTTGACTAATATTTCTATAAACTTTATGGGATTATAAAAAGGCATTGTCCTAATATTAATTTTAATGAAGAAGGCCAAACAGACACCATCCTTCTTCAATTCTCTCTCCACAATTTCACCTGCCCAAAGTCCAGTCTCATCATCAGATACAATGAGCCCAACCCATTTCCAGCCAAAGTGCGTAATCAGTTTCACAATTGTTTCAGTTTCAGACGATTCATCAGGGATAGTTCTGTAGAAAGAAGGAAACTGGACTCTGTCGTTAAACACTGGATTCCTGGAGCCATAACTGATCTACAGAAAAATCAGCAAATAGATATAAACTTTATACAAAAGCTACAGTTAATTAATGTTGAGATAAGCGAATGACATGCTAAGATAGCATGCAACTGGGCTAATTTTTTTTTTAATTAGTATTTATTTTACTCTCTTTGTTTTGAAGCTCTCCAGTTTGAAATGTAGACTGCTATCTGCTTACTGACCTCTATTAGACTGTGTTTTAAGGGCAATTCAGTTGTTCCCAAACTATGGGCCCCTACTCTGGTGTGGGCTTACCCTAAAGGCCAGTTGGGTTGGTATTTTGAGATACTGACTATTTGCTCTTATAGATAAACTTTAAAGCTTAGCTTGAAGGTCAGTTGGGTGAGGTTTGGCATGAAAACATCTCTGATATCCTACATATTCTTTGACTATTACATCTGCTAAGTGTGCACTGTATTGTCCTGTCCCTGCACTGTGCTGTCCTGTCTTGCAGGAATTGCATATTTTTGCACTTGTACTTTTTGTCTGTTGTCCAGTACATCAATGTTGTGTGTAGCACCATGGTCCTAGAGGAACGTTGTTTTGTTTCACTGTGTACTGTACAAACGTATATGGATGAAATGACAATAAACTCACTCTTGACTCTTGAATACTGTATTGCCGAATGACTGATACAACTGATGTCTTCCTATATCTGTTACCTTATTGGGAGCTAAGGGCTTTGACCAAAGGTCCTTAAGCTGAAATATCTGACAGTAATGTTTACTAAAATGTATACCAAAAAGAGTAATAGTAAAAGCAGGCACAAAATCAGCTGCATCTGGAATAGTTGCTTCTATCTGTAACGCATACACTGTAGTTCTTTCCAGATCCTAAGATGTAGAACAGTATGGCAGGGGGTTACAAATAACCTTTATGTTAAGGGGCTTACAAGTTTATTGAGATGATTTTCTCAGCTCCTGAACTTATGAGTAGTCAGTAGAACCCCCAACTTTTTATTTCCCCAAAGGACAAGTCATAATTGATACCCTGGTTTATAGAAACCACAAACAAAAATAATGGTGGTAATCCATTTGAGTACAAACCTGAGGGTACCTGTAAATCCCTGCAAGCAATGCCATAGAAAGAGAAGAAACAGAAGACACGTCTCCTATAAACCCAACAACCTTTCTATTTTTCCAGCAGCTGTAATTTGGGATTAGTTGTTGTGTCCCTGATAGAATACTAAATGTGCCTTCCAGTGCCTTCTCTGCATTGTCACAGGAATCAAAGATATGATAGCCCAACGTCACATTAGGCAAGATCTCCGGGTCCTTGTTGATCTCTCCAATCGTATAAATGAAAACTAGAAGGTAACGGTAGAGTCTGAATGATGATGCTCTGTGATACAAAAGCAAAAATCTGATGCCAGGAGGCTTTCAATTCATTTGCTAAATAAATGTTTAACATTATTGTTCATGTATAATACAAATAAGTAGCAAAAATCTTCTACAAGGAGGGCTTTGCTGCTTTGCTTTTCCATCGTATACCTATTAATTTGGAAGAAATTCCATTGGAGCTTACAGATATTCATAGATGATACAGGCAATGTCTCTACAGTCTATTATGGTTCTTTGCTTGGTTTCCAAAGCATGGACTGATGTGATTTAACTATTTATGTATTTATTTATTTATTTATTTATTTATTTATATACCAAACTGAACCATGGGTGCCTGTTACTGAACACTTGTGAGCATTTAATTCTGTTTCACCACATCAGTAGAAATGGCCAAATAGTCTTCAAGAATCTAAGGAGGTGTAGAGCTTTTGCTTTATATAGATTAAATTGCTTGTAAATTTTTCAAATGGACAGTTGTTTGAAGAGAAAAAAAGTACATTTCAATGAGAATAACAAATTGTTTCATATACCATATATGGATATTTTACACAGAATATGCTTTACTTATTTTATTGTGTAGGGAAATAAAACGGCAGCCCCTCACCATAAATATATAGGGTAAGCTATACCTTCACACTGTACTGTAACAATATGTCTGCTACAATGGTTGCTAATTGTAAGAAGTCTTGATTGGACAAAACAGAAAATGTGAATAGGATTATATTTAGGCGACATTTACATGACAAAGAAGGGGGAGGATAATGTGAAATTCAACATATAACTGACACAAGAATGAACATTTTTATTAAGGTACAGAAACATATAATTCATACTCACTTTACACATCTACAACGTATTTGCTTTTGTTTGAAAGTTTGAACTTTGTATTCAGCAAAGTCTTTTATGTAAAAAATTCCTCCAACTATCAAGTCCCCTTCCCTAAAATACTTGGTATCACTGCTACTGCTCAGCTGGCACGTCGATCTGGGACTGGGCATTTCAGCCGCTGCAGGAAGAACCTGGAACATCAGAACCACTAGGAAAACTGTGCGTCTTATAGAAAATAGAGTTGCCATTGACTCATGGAACAGAGCAAAGTAGAGATGGAGGTTTCTGAGCTGATGAGGGCAAAGATGGGACATAATAATAATACAACACAGATACAAAACTGCATTTATATATCATCAAGGAACTGCAATTAGTAAACACCTGCAAAGATATACACATATTTTTATACAAATGTTCCTTTGAGAAGCAATCATCTCTTCATCTTTTTTGGTTCTTCCCAGTATAGAGTAAAAGCATCAGCATATTTTTGTATTCTTTTCCTTGGGTCAATCTCCTGCACTCAGTTTTGTCTATACCTAAGAACATATTTTTCCATCCATTTAGACGCAGGACAAAGTATTAATTTACTTCAGGACCCAAATGGGCTTGTTTATTAAAATTTGAGTTTGTGTATAGTTAGAGTTAGTCTCATTTTTTGTTTTTTTAAACTGACTTTCTCTTAAACCATGAATGTCATGAAATGTATTAAAAAATCAGAACTGGAAAAGCATGAACGGGAAAAGTCGCAGAACAAAAACTGTGAATTTTTTCGAGTTAAAAAAAAATACAACTTTTTCATATCGTTGCACAAAAGTCAGCGCCAAATACCTTTAAAACCTCTTAAACCACAAAATCAAAGAAAGATCTTCCAGTTGTAAAAGGGACATCTGCCATTGACATCTACATATTTTCGACATGTTTTAGCTGGAGAATTTTCGTATTTGGAATTGTTAGCTTTTTTACAAAAGTCACACTTTTTTTTCTGCAAGTTTTTCAGATTTTTGGCATCAAAACTCTTAAAAAATCAACCCCTTAGAGTTTTATTCTACTTCAAATAAACTCTACATTTAATAAATATTCGAATGCTTACTTTATTGATTCAAAATATAAGTACAATAAATTTGACAGAAAAAATCATGAAAAAAATGGAATAGCTCAAATTTTTACTTTTCAATGTGTTGTAAAATTTCCATTGAAACAACACTAAATTAAATTTGCCATAGACAGGTCCCATTGACTTCTACATGAACTCAACAGCTACTAGATGGTGAAGTTTCACATTTGAGTTTTACAATTGTAACAAAGTTGCTTTGTAATGGAATGGGATAATCTTCATAGGAAGGGTCAATGGTTGTGAATGTGACTTGACATTAAACCAAGCAGGATTTACCTGGTGAGGCAGAGGCCTAATTATGCTCAAACCACGACCATTCATGCCTTAATCTGTGATAGGTGTGATTGGTAATTGATCAACATTAATGGTTGGGGAGATAAGTAGAGCAGTTACGGTGCTTGTTCAATAACTTCTAAGTACAGTTAATGGTCCCCAATTCAAGATTAAATCATTGGCCTAATGCAATAGAGCTAGAGGAAAACACCCAGGGCTACTTTGGGGTTCTGGGTATAACTGCAAAAAAATTATTGTGCTCTGAATTTCTGCTAACTGACCAGTTAGTGGAGGGTTTGCCTACTAAGATGTCTAATGGTTATTTGTTCTCTGGTTGGGGGGGGGTGGCAGATTATGGTATATTTCCTAAGGATACATTTTGTGAAGCAAATCCAATACAGTTTGATAGAGAGGTTAGCACTGAGGTTGAGAAGCTAAAGTAAAAGAATGAAAAAGGCATTGTAGCAAAGGATAAAATAAACCCCAAATTATTTTTTAAAAATATAAAAAATAAAATCAAGAGAAAGTGAGGCAATTGGTTTTTCCTTTTATACAGCTGAGAAACCTGTTACATTTGTTTCCTTTTTAATAGGTCTGATTCTTATAATTGATGCATTGATGGATGTTTGACTCCAGCAAAGGTCCAGTACCCGATGATGTTCACCACAGGGTACAAAAAGTGCTGAGCCCTGTGATTGCCAAACCATGTTATTTTATTTTTCTGGATTTTTTTCTGGATTTTTTAAATATCTGGCATGGTGCACATTACTACTACTACAATAATGCCATTATGCAAAAAGTGACCCTAAAAACGCTCGGCCACTTAATTGGACATTGTTGATTGGTAAACTTTTAAGGCAGTAATAAGAGATACAACCAGTGTCGTTAGTGGAGTTCCATAGGGTTGTGTCCTGTTATCTTTGTTTCTTAGCACTGTAAGTACTGTCTCCATTGTCACTGCTATAGAATTTTTCCAAACTTGTAGGATGCTGTCACTTTGCAGAGAGGTTTGAACAAATTAGGGAAGAGCAAATTGGCAAATGAGGTTCAGTGTTGATAAATGCAAGGTTATGCACTTGGGTAGAATTAACGTATCACTAGTAATACACTGACTAGAAGTGTGCTGAAGGCATCCTTAATTGAGAAGGTTTTGAGTATTTTTGTGGATAACAGACTGTGCAACTCATGGCAGTAACTTAGTATCTACTAAAGAAAATGAAATGCTCTTTTGAATAGAACTATAATAAAACTACACTTTGGTTTTGGGCACCAGAAGAATGAATGACATGGAAAGGGTAAAGAGATATGCAACTAAACTGATAAACAAAATGGAAGAATTATGCTGGGAGGAAGTACTGTTAAAGTTAGGGTTGTTGGAGGAAAGGAACACAATAGACAGAAAGCAGGAGATCCTTTTTCTCAATGATATGAGAAAAACAAAGAACAATTGTTCTTCTTGGTGGGATAATGATCGTACTGGGGGTCATTTGGAGGGGATGAACATGATGGACTATTATATAATGACTATTTTGTTAAATGTGTAACTGTAGTTGTAACTGTATTGCACTTGCAATAATTTACTGCCTAATCACTGTGTAACTCCAGGACAGTGATCCCCAACCAGTAGCTTGTGAGTAACATGTTGCTTTTCAACCCCTTGGATGTTGCCCCCAGTGGCTTCCAAGCAGGAGCTTCTTTTTGAATTCCTGGTTTAAAGGCAAGCTTTAGTTGCATAAAAAACTGTAAAAATGTAAAAACTGTAAAAAATGTATACTGCCAAACAGAGCCTTCTGTTGGCTGCAAGTCCACATAATACACAATCACAACCCTTATTTGAAAGCCCCGGAAACTTTTTGCATGCTTGTGTTGCTCTCCAACATTATTTTCTACTTGAGTGTGGCTCATGAGTAAAAAAGGTTGGGGACCCCTGCTCTAGGATATAACTTGTTACAGTTTAATACATCTCTAATCAGTGCTGGAATTGGGACGGGATGTGGTGGAATGGGCTTCTTCTTTTTCTCCATCCCCTCCGGCAGGAGGACATGGCTTAGCACACCAGAGCTTTTTTGAGATGATAAGAATGGGGCTAGCACACTAATTGGAGAAGAATTTCAGAGGGTCGGATAAGCTTGTCACTCACACGTAAGTGGAAGAGCCAAACAATGGAGAGTAAATCTTTTGTGTGTGTCAGAGGCTGAGGCTGTGTCAGTCACTCAGGGAAGGGACCTCATCTTTGTTTTGTCTTTCAAATACAGGTTCTCACATCCCATTAAGTTGGCTACAGATCCCGCGTCTGTGGGCTACAAGAACTATTAGTGGCATCTTCATTAGTGTCTGCCAGCAGCTGGGCTATTCTAAACTTACATATTTTCTCCCTTCTGATGAGTGGTTCAGTGCAGGCAGTTAACAGATTGATGGGGAAGCCATAACATTAGTAGCGTAACTAGAGGGGGGCGGGCCCTGGTTCATGACAAGCAGCCGGGCCCCACCTCCTCCATATGGCCCGCATTTGTCAGTGGCGCATGGGCTGCCGGGGGGCCCTGAGGGGGTGCGGGCCCTGGCCCGCTCACACCCCCTGCTCCCCCAGTAGTTCCGCCACTGTATACCATTTGCTGCAGAGGGGGAGAGATTTCACCTCATATCACTATATAATATGATGAAATCCCTGCATATAATATTAAGTGTGCGTAACTGACAGCTGCCCAAAGGCGGGAGGTTGGAGCATGGAGCACGGAAGTGATATATGTGCTTTGCCAAGGAGCACTAAATTATATGTACGGAGAGAGGATGGAGGGAGGTTTGAGGAAGGAGATGTGTGAAAACAGTACGGAGAGGTAAAGAAGGAGGACAGAGAACTGTAGTCGGAGGGAGGAGAAGGAAAAATACAATGAGTAATGTGGGAGAATGGAGTACAGAAGTAAAATACGCACTTTGCAGAGGAGCTGAGATCGCAACTTGATTTGTGACCAGGACAAAGATACGATGGGGGAGATGCCAGCATGATATACAATCAGGATGGAGGAGTGACTACAGCTTTTTACGATGTGTGAGTACAATTCTTAATAAGCTGCATTCATTTATACATGAAATTGCCATCCTGCTATGTGTTCTGGGGGTGGCCTCTAGGTAAGTAGGTGTGGCCTCTAGAAAAAAATGGTGGCGCTATGTAGCACTGCCCAAATCCCTCTGGGCGTGGCTTTTGCCTGTGGGCAGGTCACTCATACCATCCCTTCACCTTTTTGTTCCAAATTCAAGTACTGTCTCTAATCCATCATAACTACATGGTAACTTCATTACAAGAGTCCAGAGAATACAACCAATGATTCGAAAACATAGATAATTAAAGGTTGTGCCCATGCCCTGACAATTGCTGCCTCCTCTGTCACTGGTACAAGTTGCACTGGTTTCATAAGATTTACTAACTGGTGCAAATATTTCTGGTTCTGGTATGTGAAGGAAAATGTTGTGGCTTGCTGGGAAAAGAAGACTTGGACTGGACTTTCCCAAGAAACAGGGAGGTGCCAGTCTATGAATATATGATCAGCATATGACATTTATCTTGATGTGGGTCTGGTGACTTGATGCTTTTTGATAAAAAACTTGTAGCTAAAAACCCTTGTTTTTGAAAATGTATTGTGACATTGTTTCACAAAAACAGAGTTAAGGGTTAATCATTGCAGATGGTCTGCCTCGATGTTGATATCAGTTCTGACCTCTTTTTAAATGTTTAATGACCATTATATGTGTTTGCCCATGATAAGTATTGCAGGACTTTGACTGTTAAATAAACGTCTTCATTTTACTGCAACCGATGGGTCCTTGACGTTTGGGTCCATCTTTGTGTATGCCCGTGTAGAGAATAAATCATTGATGAACATCAGGCCAGGGAGCAAGAGCATTTATCATTCCTCCACCAGGTGAATTTGGCCTGAATAATCACACTTACATTAAACTTCACTTTGGTTTTACTTGGAACCTCCCATAGCCAACTCTTTATTCTAGGGATAATTATTTGATTACTGTTTAAAAATTGTGAATTGTGCATTCTCTGTATGATCCCGTAAGCAAACGATTGTGCTAAATGTATTTAAGTGTTAAAATGAAGGTGTAGAAAATCCACCAACCTCCCTTTCCAGTAATCCGTGTGTTATGCCTCCAGCATTGTGTTATTGTTTGTGTTAACCACCTAGTGATTTAACTTATGGTTAGGGATGGGCGCATTTTTTCGCCTTGTTTTGCCGTAGAAATGATGCCCATAGTCTTGTATGGCTTTGTGCGACAACATTTTTTGACACCCATAGACTTTTCACATTTCACCGGCGGCGAATTTTTTGGCGAAACGAAACGGGTCAAATTTTCCCATCCCTAGTTATGATTTATGTGCATTGTTATAAAAATGTCCTTCTTAGTCTACCATACCTCTACCATGGGACCATGTGTAACAGCAGGAATGATCAGTCTAGCTGGCATCTTAATACTATTCACATCTAGCACAACACCAGCCGCAAGAATACTACCCCATCCAGGATCATGGTAGCATCATTGGTAGGTATTATTTATACCCCAATCCTGTCCTAGAAATGCAGATCATTATTTAACTGTTTGTATTTTAAGTGTATAACTTGTTAAATAACTACAGACACTTCATGGCAGTGCTATGTCTGTTTCTGCCCAGGTATCTAGGCCTTATTCTATATACAGATGCCTCTCATCCTTTTACTTTTGTACAGGTTGTTGTGTAACACATTCTACACAGTGATTGATGTATTTTCTATGCTATGATGTGTTGTATAACCTTTCTTAGGACTGTCATTTTGTCTTTTCCTAGTTTCACACCTTCCCTTGTTAATATAAACTTTCTAATCTGGTCTCAGTGGATTAATGAAGGAAGGAGTTTAGCTGCATGTCAGGCTACACATTACCCCAGGGTAACACGTAGTGAAGACAGAACACCATGTTTATGGTTTATTGCATTGGCTTAAAATCCTTAAAGGAGAAGGAAAGGTTAAAACTAAGTAAGCCTTATCAGAAAGGTCCATCTAAATATACCAGTAAACTCCCAAAGTAATGCTGCTCTGAGTCCTCTGTTAAAAGAAACACTGCATTTCTTTCCTTCTATTGTGTACTCATGGGCTTCTGTATCAGACTAACTGTTTTCAGCTTAAACCTCATTGCCCTGGGCAAGAGCATGCTCAGTTTGTTCCTCTTCCCAACCCCCTCCCTTTTCTACTGTAATCTGAGCCTGGAGCAGGGAGAGACTCAGGCAGGAAGTGATGTCACACCACATTAATACTGCAGCTCCTATCCTAAACAAACAGAGAGTTTCTAGAGCTTTTTACTCAGGTATGGTAAAACATTCTATAGAATAAATATAGCATTCTAGCGTGCACTATTGCAGCTAATCTATTGGCAATAAAATGCCTTCGTAGCTTTCCTTCTCCTTTAAACAAATTAATGAATTATTATGATAACCAAAAATGTTTGGAGAGGTTGGTTGATAATACACGTTAAAACTAGCACTTCCATTATACTTAAATATACTATTACTTAGCCTTTAGAGTGCTTCCACAAACCTATTTTGTACATTCTTTTTAAAGTAGTCTTTAGCTACAGTTCAGTGGGATCCCAGGAAAATTAAAATAATATCCTACAAGCTACAGGTAGTGATTTTCAATATTTCATGAAGAAAGTCCCAGGTGATGCCAAATAAGGAATGTTATTAGCCGATTTGGTAGCCACTATGTGGACTGGCAGCCTACAGGAGACTCTACTTGACAGTACACCTGTTTTTTTATACAAATAAAACTTGCCTCCAAGCCAAGAATTAAAAAATAATCACCCCCATAAAGTTCAAGTTCAGTGGTTTTTATAGTAATCTGTTTAGGGAAAAGAAATAACATGTGGCCAAAAAGCATAGCAAAATGTTCTTGTTGGTATGAAAAAAATGCACGTTTCACATGTGATAATGATACCCAAAAATACAGTATATACATAATAAGCATCAAGAACTCATTGAGTAAAGGAAATCCAGTCGTTTATTAATAAAAGATACACAGTATATATTTATTAAATGTCAACCAATATACAATATGCAGCAATAAGAACAAGCACAATGCAGTAGTACATGGCACTAACATTAGGACAGAAGGCCTTGTGCTTCTCTATTAATTTGATTCACATTCTGTTCAACCAACATACTGAAAGTTTTAAGGTAATGGACTGGTAAAACATATGTTCCAGTTTGTAGAGATATTTCACCCATTTTGAAGGGCTCTCACTAAACCATAGGCCTTATTTTAAATTTGTCTTTTTCTAACAAGATTATCTTTTGTGTTTAGATCAGGCCTTAGAAATATGATATAACACTTGGGGATGAATATACAGCTCAATAATCCAGCACTGGAAGATAAAATGGCAAATATCTCAACTGCCACCATTCTACTCCCCTTACTGCTCAGGTATGCAGGGACAAATGTCACCCACACACTACAGAACACCAACATACTGAAAGTGATGTTTTTAGCCTCATTAAATCGGTCAGGGAAATCCTTGGCTAGAAATGCAGCAATGAAACTCAGAAGGGCCAATGCTCCTATATATCCAATTATACAGAAGAAGAAAAAGTCAGACCCTTCATTACACCGTAGAATAATATAGTCTGGATCAGAAAGGGTATCAGCCTCTGGGAATGGAGGATTGGAGGCCAACCATACAACTGAAATGATCATTTCACCCAAAAAATATGCAATGACTAATATAATAGACAGTTGGGTTCCTACATACTTTGTCAGTTTGCTCCCAGGCTTTGTGGCATTGAAGGCAATAATAACTGTGAGAGTTTTAGCCAACACAGATGAAACAGAAATAGTAAATACAATCCCAAATGTTACTTGTCCGAGAAGACAACATATATGAGTTGGGCGTCCAATGAATAATAAAGTGCAGAGGAAACACAATGTGAGAGAGATGAGGAGGAGACAGCTGAGATTTTGGTTATTCATTTTTACCACAGGAGTCTCACGGTATTTAATAAAGACTCCCAGAATTACAGTACATGTAAGAGAGTAAAGTACAGAGATGGAGGATAAAGTAGCACCCACTATGCTTTCATAGGAAAGGTAATTTATATTCTTTGGGATACAGCCATTCTTCTCTGTATTAGACTTTTGGTATTCTGAGCATCTTATACATCTCTGTGCATCTATAAAGAGTAGGAACGTGTAAAAAAAGGAAATTAGACAACTCTTTATAGAATATATAGAAGTATAGAGGTTCAGGGATTCCAATACTTGCTGGCCATGGTGTAATAGAAAGGATTGCATGAGCATAGTGGGAACTTAGATTGCCACTGTACCAAAGAGGTGAAAGTTTGCCCCTGTCTGTGTCTTTGTATGAGATGTTTATGGGTATATCTAGTGCTGGGCCAAGGTCTAGGCAACCCAGCTAGCCAACCTTCCCTGAGAACTGGAGGTATACAGGCTGAAGAGGTATCCTCCACCATTCTGCCCAAGGCACTCTTACCTAACCCTAACTCCAGCCCTGGGCATATTTATTAAAATGTTTCCATTCTTTAATATATATGGCTTGCTTGATTTGATAACATTATGTACAAATTGGAATGGCAAAGTCAGGGACTGTAGCTACTTTAGTTTCACGGTGATAAACCTGTCCTGTTAAAATAAAACATAGCTAGTTCCAAGACACCCACATTTTTGCATTATTACCCACCTGTTATGTTAGATATTTGCCCTTCTACACATGGAGCACATTTATAACAACAGGGTGGTGTCCCTTCTATTTTACATTTCCAGTTTCCTGGCTCACAGGGCTCATTACATTGAGATTGGGGCTTCTGTGGGGCAAAATACAAACATGATTTAGATTTCTCTTATTAAAGAGATGAGAACAGTTAGTCTTAGTTTTGTAATCAGCACATAATGGGCCAAACATAAGTCTATGTGTTTTTTTTTTTTCAACACAAAGTTCTTTCTGAATTTTTTTTCATTATTACATTCTTGCTGTTTTTGCCTTAAGCTGGCCATAGACGCAAAGATCCAATCGTACGAATCAACGTACGATCGGACTTTCCCATATCCCGACCTGCCACTAACCATTCAGATCAAAGTCTTACCATCAAATAAAGTAGTAAAAGAACAGATCAGCCAATTTTCTACCTTTTACCTTTTCGGACCGTGTGTGGAGAGTCCCGACATTTTCCGTCCGGCGGAGATCGGATCGTTGCGTCTATGGCCAGCGAGGTATATCCCACCGAAGTCTAAAGCATCTAATTGGCTATGAGATTTTATAAGACTGTCAGAATGACTGTTGGGGATGATTTTGCCGGATCGTAATTAAATTGACCATTTCACACAATTTAAGTCTGTTTGTTAAAAAAAGATGGAAAGGTTTTCACATAACAAGAAATAAGATTCTCATCAGCTCAACTTGGGAAAAAGGAAACACCGCAAGTTTCAGAATTGAGTGAATCTTCTATTGTTCCATAGGGGAGTAACCTTGAATATTTTAAAATATTTTTGAGAAACTGATATAACAATATGTGTTGTGACAGTGTTGGCTGTAGGAACCTGATCAAGACCAGGAGACTGGAGGACTCACTTCTAGTACAAAGACATCTGGAAAAGCTAGTTTGCCTTCAGCCAATAATATCTGCATGTATTTGAAGGTTTCCAAAAAAACCCCATCACAGCTCATTATAGTGCACCTTTTAAAAGAACCTTTATTTTTCACATATCAGCCCATGCAACATTTTAAGAGTCAATCTGCTTGTTGTCAAGTATCCTTGCAAGGTTTCAAATCATTGAAGTAGTGTGTGTGTGTAATATCAATCTAAGAAGAAACTATAAGGTCTAGGGGTAATATTACTGCTTTGGACCAGCTTTTGGCCTACCAAGCACACTGGTACAACCTTTTACCTCTGAGGTGCTAGGTTTGATCCCAACAAGGGCATTATGTACCAGGAACTTGTCAGGCTTATTTACCAACACTGGCCAAATTTGCACCTCAGCAGTTTACTAACATTCAGATTCAGATTTTTTCACCAATCATATTTGTTGAGTTTTTAAAACATTTTCTTAAACATTTGAGATTTATTAAGGGTAAAAACCACAAAAACTCTAATACAAAACTTCTCCAAGTCAAAGCAGTCAAGGTGGGAGCTGATAGCTGCACTGATCCCATTGGACTTTTTTTTAACCAATTAGACTTTCAGGTAATGGAATTCAGGTAATGAAATTTTTTTCTGCTAGTAATAATTCGTATTTATTCTGCACTTTTCTCATCCATACTTTTTATATTCTGATCTTGTAGTAACTTTCATGGCATTTATGATTTTAGATCATGGTTTCAGAAAGCTCTATTATCACTAAAATGTAACCTTTAATATATGGGCCTCTTAATAAACTTTAGCTTGTTTTGTAGTGATGGGTGAATTTGCGTCTTATTTTTGACGTCGGCATCCGTTTTTGACGCCGCTATGTGGCAGTCAGTTTGGGCGAGGGGCATTTTTAATTCTGGAAAGTTGGTTCTTGCTTTTTATATTTTATTTATGGTAACAGATTTTGCTAAGGACTCTCTGTCAGTGGGTCACAGGCTATTGGGCAAAATCCTTTTGATTATCTGTCTTAAACCCCGGTTTGGGAAATGATTGTGAATTGTGTGCTTTTTAGTGATGGGCGAATTTATTCGGCAGGCGCGAATTTGCGCGATTCGCGGCAGCAGAATAAATTCGCGTAACGCCCGCGAATTTTTCGGCGTAGCGAAACGGCGCAAATTCGCCCATCACTAGTGCTTTTTGTATTAAAAGTTCTTAAATATTCTTAGAACTTACTGTTAAATTGAACAGAGTAGGTCGTCTACTGAATCTTCTAAACAGATACAAATGTTGCTGCTTTTTACCTCTGTATAGTAACAACCCGAGAGAGCAGAGTTGGTATTAAGAATGTCACCTGTGTAAAGTAAGGGCCCCAGAGATCAGCACTGGTATTGATGTACAACTGATTTCCAACAGGTTTTGATGTATCAAAGCTTCCAACCTTCACTGTTTGGACACCTCCTTCTTCAGAGAAGAAACATTTCACAATTTCATAATGGGTTGATGGGTCTCCTTTGATTGAAATACGGTTGTTGGCCACAGAGGTCATCTCAAAATCCCTGTTGTGTATCACAGCATTTAACTAAAAATAAAGACATTGGTTTTAAAAATAGGGGAATATTTTTAGCAAGTTACCACCACTCATTGATCTAAAAGAAAGTTTGAGTTCTGGAATGGGTCAGCCATATGAACCTTAAATATGATAAACCCCTCACAATGTTCTCCATAAGCAGTAGCATTTTGGAACATTTAAATATATTATAAAATATTTTATCAATGCTCACCCTCAAGTCCATGAAAGGAAGTCTCATGGAAGTCCTGTACTATTTTCTAGACATTAGTTTTTTCGAAAAATTGTTGGGAAACCCATTTCTTTAGAACGATACAATAAATTCAGTGGGGGCTCATTAAAGCTTTACAATGTTTCTACCCTCATTTTGCCAATATCACACTCACAATGTTGATACACATTTTAGGTAGAGACACTACTAAGCCTGATACAGGTCTCAGTCTTCTATCAACAACACAGCAGAGTTTGATGCAAGTGCTGGAGAGCCAATATCAATCTTTCTTTTGGCTACAACAGTTCAACAACGAGTCAAAGAGGAGATTACTTTTTGTGTTAATCCAATATTAAAGTGGACAATTGTGTTGATATAAATTGTACCAATGCATCAAGAGTAGTGATGGGCGAATTTGCGCCGGAAAATTCGCGAAACGGCATCTTGTTTTTGACGCCGGTGGCCGTTTTTCGACGCCGGCGAATTTTTTGCCGCAAATTTATTCGTTGGCGGCGAATCGCGCAAATTCGCGCCTGGCGAATAAATTCACCCATCACTAATCAAGAGTTTATTTTTACAGGTATGGGATACGTTATCCCAAATGATGTTAAGGCCATGACCCATAGACTCCATTTTATCCAAATAATCCAAATATTTAAAAATGATTTCCCTTTTCTCTTTAATAATAAAACAGTCGCTTGTACTTGATCCCAACTAAGATATAATTAATCCTTATTGGAAGCAAAACCAGCCTATTGGGTTTATTTAATGTTTACATGATTTTCTAGTAGACTTAAGGTATGAAGATCTGAATTATGTAAAGACCCGTTATCTGGAAAACCCCATGTCCCGAGCATTCTGGATAATGGGAGGATAATGTGAAATTCAACATATAACTGATACAAGAATGAACATTTTTATTAAGGTACAGAAACATATAATTCATACTCACGTCACACATCTACAACGTATTTGTTTTTGTTTGAAAGTTTGAACTTTGTATTCAGCAAAGTCTTTTATGTAAAAAATTCCTCCAACTATCAAGTCCCCTTCCCTAAAATACTTGGTATCACTGCTACTGCTCAGCTGGCACGTCGATCTGGGACTGGGCATTTCAGCCGCTGCAGGAAGAACCTGGAACATCAGAACCACTAGGAAAACTGTGCGTCTTATAGAAAATAGAGTTGAAATTGACTCATGGAACAGAGCAAAGTAGAGATGGAGGTTTCTGAGCTGATGAGGGCAAAGATGGGACATAATAATAATACAACACAGATACAATACTGCATTTATATATTATAAAGGAACTGCAATTAGTAAACACCTGCAAAGATATACACATATTTTTATACAAATGTTCCTTTGAGAAGCAATCATCTCTTCATCTTTTTTGGCTCTTCCCAGTATAGAGTAAAAGCATCAGCATATTTTTGTATTCTTTTCCTTGGGTCAGTCTCCTGCACTCAGTTTTGTCTATACCTAAGAACATATTTTTCCATCCATTTAGACGCAGGACAAAGTATGAATTTACCTCAGGACCCAAATGGGCTTATTTATTAAAATTTGAGTTTGTGTATAGTTAGTGTTAGTCTCATTTTTAGGTTTTTGAAACCACGACTAAACTGACTTTCTCTTAAACCATGAATGTCATGAAATGTATTTAAAAATCAGAACTGGAAAAGCATGAAAAGTGGCAGAACAGAAACTGTGAATTTTTTCGAGTTAAACAAAAACTACAACTTTTTCATATCATTGCCCAAAAGTCAGCTTCAAGTTCCTTTAAAACCTCTAAAACCACAAAATCAAAGAAAGATCTTCCAGTTGTAAAAGGGACATCTGCCATTGACATCTACATATTTTCGACACGTTTTAGCTGGAGAATTTTCGTTATTTGGAATTGTTGCAGCTTTTTTGCATGATAAATTTAGAAAAAGTCACACTTTTTTTCTGCAAGTTTTTCAGATTTTTGGCATCAAAACTCTTAAAAATTCAGCCCCTTAGAGTTTTATTCTACTTCAAATAAACTCTACATTTAATAAATATTCGAATGCTTGCTTTATTGATTAAAAATATAAGTACAATAAATTTGACAGAAAAAATCATGAAAAAAATGGAATAGCTCAAATTTTTACTTTTCAATGTGTTGTAAAATTTCCATTGAAACAACACTAAATTAAATTTGCCATAGACAGGTCCCATTGCCTTCTACACGAGCTCAACAGCTACTAGATGGTGAAGTTTTACATTTGAGTTTTACAATTGTAACGGAATTTTACAATTTGTAATGGAATGGAATAATCTTCACAGGAAGGGTCAATGGTTGTGAATGTGACTTGACATTAAACCAAGCAGGATTTACCTGGTGAGGCAGAGGCCTAATTATGCTCAAACCACGACCATTCATGTGTGATTGGTAATTGATCCACATTAATGGTTGGGGAGATAAGTAGAGCAGTTACGGTGCTTGTTCAATAACTTCTAAGTACAGTTAATGGTCCCCAATTCAAGTTTAAATCATTGGCCTAATGCAATAGAGCTAGAGAAAAACACCCAGGGCTGCTTTGGGGTTCTGGGTATAACTGCAAAAAAATCATGGTGCTCTGAATTTCTGCTAACTGACCAGTTAGTGAGGGTTTGCCTACTAAGATGTCTAATGGTTATTTGTGCTCTGGTTGGGGGGGGGCATATTATGGTATATTTCCTAAGGATACATTCTGTGAAGCAAATCCAATACAGTTTGATAGAGAGGTTAGCACTGAGGTTGACAAGCTAAAGTAAAAGAATTAGTGATGGGCGAATTTGCACCGTTTCGTTTCGCCGCAAAATTCGCGAATTTCACGTTTTTGACGCCGGCGCCCGTTTTTTCGGCGCCGGCGCCCGTTTTTCGCGGGCGTTTCACGAATTTATTCGCTGGGCACGAATCGCGCAAATTCGCCGCGAATTCGCGCCTGGCGAATAAATTCGCCCATCACTAAAAAGAATGAAAAAGGCATTGCAGCAAAGGATAAAATAAAGAGCACGGAGCACGGAAGTGATATATGTGCTTTACCAAGGAGCACTAAATTATAAGTACGGAGAGGGGGAGGTTTGAGGAAGGAGATGTGTGAAAACAGTACGAGAGGTAAAGAAGGAGGACAGAGAACTGAAGTCGGAGGGAGGAGAAGGAAAAGTACAATGAGTAATGTGGGAGCATGGAGTACAGAAGTAAAATATGCACTTTGCAGAGGAGCTGAGATCGCAACTTGATTTGTGACCAGAACAGAGATAGGATGGGGGAGATCCCAGGATGAGATACAATCAGGAGGGAGGAGTGACTAGAGCTTTTTACGATGTGTGAGTACAATTCTTAATTTGCCTTCATTTATACATGAAATTTCCATCCTGCTATGTGTTCTGGGGGTATTTATAGATGAAATTGCCACTGTGCCATCCTGGTTTAGTGGGGGCATGTCCACAAAAGTGGGTGTGGCATCTAGAAAAAAAATGTGGAGCTATGTAGCACTGCCCAAATCCCTCTGGGCGTGGCTTTTGCCTGTGGGCAGGTCTACACATGTCACTCATACCATCCCTTCACCTTTTTGTTTCCAATTTAAGTCTCTAATCCATCATAACTACATGGTAACTTCATTACAAGAGTCCAGACAATACAGCCCATGATTCAAAAAAATAGATTTGCGCGATTCGCGGCAGCAGAATAAATTCGCGTAACGCCCGCGAATTTTTCGGCGTAGCGAAACGGCGCAAATTCGCCCATCACTAGTGCTTTTTGTATTAAAAGTTCTTAAATATTCTTAGAACTTACTGTTAAATTGAACAGAGTAGGTCGTCTACTGAATCTTCTAAACAGATACAAATGTTGCTGCTTTTTACCTCTGTATAGTAACAACCCGAGAGAGCAGAGTTGGTATTAAGAATGTCACCTGTGTAAAGTAAGGGCCCCAGAGATCAGCACTGGTATTGATGTACAACTGATTTCCAACAGGTTTTGATGTATCAAAGCTTCCAACCTTCACTGTTTGGACACCTCCTTCTTCAGAGAAGAAACATTTCACAATTTCATAATGGGTTGATGGGTCTCCTTTGATTGAAATACGGTTGTTGGCCACAGAGGTCATCTCAAAATCCCTGTTGTGTATCACAGCATTTAACTAAAAATAAAGACATTGGTTTTAAAAATAGGGGAATATTTTTAGCAAGTTACCACCACTCATTGATCTAAAAGAAAGTTTGAGTTCTGGAATGGGTCAGCCATATGAACCTTAAATATGATAAACCCCTCACAATGTTCTCCATAAGCAGTAGCATTTTGGAACATTTAAATATATTATAAAATATTTTATCAATGCTCACCCTCAAGTCCATGAAAGGAAGTCTCATGGAAGTCCTGTACTATTTTCTAGACATTAGTTTTTTCGAAAAATTGTTGGGAAACCCATTTCTTTAGAACGATACAATAAATTCAGTGGGGGCTCATTAAAGCTTTACAATGTTTCTACCCTCATTTTGCCAATATCACACTCACAATGTTGATACACATTTTAGGTAGAGACACTACTAAGCCTGATACAGGTCTCAGTCTTCTATCAACAACACAGCAGAGTTTGATGCAAGTGCTGGAGAGCCAATATCAATCTTTCTTTTGGCTACAACAGTTCAACAACGAGTCAAAGAGGAGATTACTTTTTGTGTTAATCCAATATTAAAGTGGACAATTGTGTTGATATAAATTGTACCAATGCATCAAGAGTAGTGATGGGCGAATTTGCGCCGGAAAATTCGCGAAACGGCATCTTGTTTTTGACGCCGGCGGCCGTTTTTCGACGCCGGCGAATTTTTTGCCGCAAATTTATTCGTTGGCGGCGAATCGCGCAAATTCGCGCCTGGCGAATAAATTCACCCATCACTAATCAAGAGTTTATTTTTACAGGTATGGGATACGTTATCCCAAATGATGTTAAGGCCATGACCCATAGACTCCATTTTATCCAAATAATCCAAATATTTAAAAATGATTTCCCTTTTCTCTTTAATAATAAAACAGTCGCTTGTACTTGATCCCAACTAAGATATAATTAATCCTTATTGGAAGCAAAACCAGCCTATTGGGTTTATTTAATGTTTACATGATTTTCTAGTAGACTTAAGGTATGAAGATCTGAATTATGTAAAGACCCGTTATCTGGAAAACCCCATGTCCCGAGCATTCTGGATAATGGGAGGATAATGTGAAATTCAACATATAACTGATACAAGAATGAACATTTTTATTAAGGTACAGAAACATATAATTCATACTCACGTCACACATCTACAACGTATTTGTTTTTGTTTGAAAGTTTGAACTTTGTATTCAGCAAAGTCTTTTATGTAAAAAATTCCTCCAACTATCAAGTCCCCTTCCCTAAAATACTTGGTATCACTGCTACTGCTCAGCTGGCACGTCGATCTGGGACTGGGCATTTCAGCCGCTGCAGGAAGAACCTGGAACATCAGAACCACTAGGAAAACTGTGCGTCTTATAGAAAATAGAGTTGAAATTGACTCATGGAACAGAGCAAAGTAGAGATGGAGGTTTCTGAGCTGATGAGGGCAAAGATGGGACATAATAATAATACAACACAGATACAATACTGCATTTATATATTATAAAGGAACTGCAATTAGTAAACACCTGCAAAGATATACACATATTTTTATACAAATGTTCCTTTGAGAAGCAATCATCTCTTCATCTTTTTTGGCTCTTCCCAGTATAGAGTAAAAGCATCAGCATATTTTTGTATTCTTTTCCTTGGGTCAGTCTCCTGCACTCAGTTTTGTCTATACCTAAGAACATATTTTTCCATCCATTTAGACGCAGGACAAAGTATGAATTTACCTCAGGACCCAAATGGGCTTATTTATTAAAATTTGAGTTTGTGTATAGTTAGTGTTAGTCTCATTTTTAGGTTTTTGAAACCACGACTAAACTGACTTTCTCTTAAACCATGAATGTCATGAAATGTATTTAAAAATCAGAACTGGAAAAGCATGAAAAGTGGCAGAACAGAAACTGTGAATTTTTTCGAGTTAAACAAAAACTACAACTTTTTCATATCATTGCCCAAAAGTCAGCTTCAAGTTCCTTTAAAACCTCTAAAACCACAAAATCAAAGAAAGATCTTCCAGTTGTAAAAGGGACATCTGCCATTGACATCTACATATTTTCGACACGTTTTAGCTGGAGAATTTTCGTTATTTGGAATTGTTGCAGCTTTTTTGCATGATAAATTTAGAAAAAGTCACACTTTTTTTCTGCAAGTTTTTCAGATTTTTGGCATCAAAACTCTTAAAAATTCAGCCCCTTAGAGTTTTATTCTACTTCAAATAAACTCTACATTTAATAAATATTCGAATGCTTGCTTTATTGATTAAAAATATAAGTACAATAAATTTGACAGAAAAAATCATGAAAAAAATGGAATAGCTCAAATTTTTACTTTTCAATGTGTTGTAAAATTTCCATTGAAACAACACTAAATTAAATTTGCCATAGACAGGTCCCATTGCCTTCTACACGAGCTCAACAGCTACTAGATGGTGAAGTTTTACATTTGAGTTTTACAATTGTAACGGAATTTTACAATTTGTAATGGAATGGAATAATCTTCACAGGAAGGGTCAATGGTTGTGAATGTGACTTGACATTAAACCAAGCAGGATTTACCTGGTGAGGCAGAGGCCTAATTATGCTCAAACCACGACCATTCATGTGTGATTGGTAATTGATCCACATTAATGGTTGGGGAGATAAGTAGAGCAGTTACGGTGCTTGTTCAATAACTTCTAAGTACAGTTAATGGTCCCCAATTCAAGTTTAAATCATTGGCCTAATGCAATAGAGCTAGAGAAAAACACCCAGGGCTGCTTTGGGGTTCTGGGTATAACTGCAAAAAAATCATGGTGCTCTGAATTTCTGCTAACTGACCAGTTAGTGGAGGGTTTGCCTACTAAGATGTCTAATGGTTATTTGTGCTCTGGTTGGGGGGGGGCATATTATGGTATATTTCCTAAGGATACATTCTGTGAAGCAAATCCAATACAGTTTGATAGAGAGGTTAGCACTGAGGTTGACAAGCTAAAGTAAAAGAATTAGTGATGGGCGAATTTGCACCGTTTCGTTTCGCCGCAAAATTCGCGAATTTCACGTTTTTGACGCCAGCGCCCGTTTTTTCGGCGCCGGCGCCCGTTTTTCGCGGGCGTTTCACGAATTTATTCGCTGGGCGCGAATCGCGCAAATTCGCCGCGAATTCGCGCCTGGCGAATAAATTCGCCCATCACTAAAAAGAATGAAAAAGGCATTGCAGCAAAGGATAAAATAAAGAGCACGGAGCACGGAAGTGATATATGTGCTTTACCAAGGAGCACTAAATTATAAGTACGGAGAGGGGGAGGTTTGAGGAAGGAGATGTGTGAAAACAGTACGAGAGGTAAAGAAGGAGGACAGAGAACTGAAGTCGGAGGGAGGAGAAGGAAAAGTACAATGAGTAATGTGGGAGCATGGAGTACAGAAGTAAAATATGCACTTTGCAGAGGAGCTGAGATCGCAACTTGATTTGTGACCAGAACAGAGATAGGATGGGGGAGATCCCAGGATGAGATACAATCAGGAGGGAGGAGTGACTAGAGCTTTTTACGATGTGTGAGTACAATTCTTAATTTGCCTTCATTTATACATGAAATTTCCATCCTGCTATGTGTTCTGGGGGTATTTATAGATGAAATTGCCACTGTGCCATCCTGGTTTAGTGGGGGCATGCCCACAAAAGTGGGTGTGGCATCTAGAAAAAAAATGTGGAGCTATGTAGCACTGCCCAAATCCCTCTGGGCGTGGCTTTTGCCTGTGGGCAGGTCTACACATGTCACTCATACCATCCCTTCACCTTTTTGTTTCCAATTTAAGTCTCTAATCCATCATAACTACATGGTAACTTCATTACAAGAGTCCAGACAATACAGCCCATGATTCAAAAAAATAGATAATTAAAGGTTGTGCCCATGCCCTGACAATTGCTGCCTCCTCTGTCGCTGGTACAAGTTGCACTGGTTTCATAAGATTTACTAACTGGTGCAAATATTTATGGTTCTGGTATGTGAAGGAAAATGTTGTGGCTTGCTGGGAAAAGAAGACTTGGACTGGACTTTCCCAAGAAACAGGGAGGTGCCAGTCTATGAATATATGATCAGCATATGACATTTATCTTGATGTGGGTCTGGTGACTTGATGCTTTTTGATAAAAAACTTGTAGCTAAAAACCCTTGTTTTTGAAAATGTATTGTGACATTGTTTCACAAAAACAGAGTTAAGGGTTAATCATTGCAGATGGTCTGCCTCGATGTTGATATCAGTTCTGACCTCTTTTTAAATGTTTAATGACCATTATATGTGTTTGCCCATGATAAGTATTGCAGGACTTTGACTGTTCAATAAACGTCTTCATTTTACTGCAACCGATGGGTCCTTGGCATTTGGGTCCATCTTTGTGTAAGCGCGTGTAGAGAATAAATCATTGATGAACATCAGGCCAGGGAGCAAGAGCATTTATCATTCCTCCACCAGGTGAATTTGGCCTGAATAATCACACTTACATTAAACTTCACTTTGGTTTTACTTGGAACCTCCCATAGCCAACTCTTTATTCTAGGGATAATTATTTGATTACTGTTTAAAAATTGTGAATTGTGCATTCTCTGTATGATCCCGTAAGCAAACGATTGTGCTAAATGTATTTAACTGTTAAAATGAAGGTGTAGAAAACCCACCAACCTTCCTTTCCAGTAATCCGTGTGTTATGCCTCCAGCATTGTGTTATTGTTTGTGTTAACCACCTAGTGATTTAACTTATGGTTAGGGATGGGCGCATTTTTTCGCCTTGTTTCGCCGTAGAAATGATGGCCATAGTCTTGTATGGCGTTGTGCGACAAAAATTTTTTGACACCCATAGACTTTTCACATTTCACCGGCGGCGAATTTTTTGGCGAAATGAAACGGGTCAGATTTTCCCATCCCTAGTTATGATTTATGTGCATTGTTATAAAAATGTCCTTCTTAGACTACCATACCTCTACCATGGGACCATGTGTAACAGCAGGAATGATCAGTCTAGCTGCCATCTTAATACTATTCACATCTAGCACAACAACAGCCGCAAGAATACTACCCCATCCAGGCTCATGGTAGCATCATTGGTAGGTATTATTTATACCCCAATCCTGTCCTAGAAATGCAGATCATTATTTAACTGTTTGTATTTTAAGTGTATAACTTGTTAAATAACTACAGACACCTCATGGCAGTGCTATGTCTGTTTCTGCCCAGGTATCTAGGCCTTATTCTATATACAGATGCCTCTCATCCTTTTACTTTTGTACAGGTTGTTGTGTAACACATTCTACACAGTGATTGATGTATTTTCTATGCTATGATGTGTTGTACAACCTTTCTTAGGTCATTTTGTCTTTTCCTAGTCTCACACCTTCCCTTGTTAATATAAACTTTCTAATCTGGTCTCAGTGGATTAATGAAGGAAGGAGTTTAGCTGCATGTCAGGCTACACATTACCCCAGGGTAACACGTAGTGAAGACAGAACACCATGTTTATGGTTTATTGCATTGGTTTACTTAATCCTTAAAGGAGAAGGAAAGGTTAAAACTAAGTAAGCCTTATCAGAAAGGTCCATCTAAATATACCAGTAAACTCCCAAAGTAATGCTGCTCTGAGTCCCCTGTTAAAAGAAACATCACATTTCTTTCCTTCTATTGTGTACTCATGGGCTTCTGTATCAGACTTCCTGTTTTCAGCTTAAACCTCCAGGGCTAGGGCTTGAGCATGCTCAGTTTGTTCCTCTCTCCCTGCTGTAATCTGAGCCCAGAGCTATGAGTGAGCAGGGAGAGACTCAGGCAGGAAGTGATGTCACACCATGTTAATACAGCTGCTATCCTAAACAAACAGATAGTTTCTAGAGCTTTTTACTCAGGTATGGTAAAACATTCTACAGAATAAATATAGCATTCTAGCTTGCACTATTGCAGCTAATCTATTGGCAATAAAATGCCTCCGTAGCTTTCCTTCTCCTTTAAACAAATTATTGAATTATTATGATAACCAAAAATGTCTGGAGAGGTTGGTTGATAATACATGTTCCCTAAATTCTAGATATTGATAATGAGCACTAGAAACTCTTATAGTGTATACCATGCAACTGTTTCATAATGAGTAAGCAGAAGTCAGCATGCCATTACTATCTATACAGTATATATTTACATTATGTCTATATAAAGGCAAACATTAAGGTATTGGTACAATAAAACATTAAGTCACACAAAGGTCTCAACTAGAGGTCTACCTGCCTAGAAAATGGCCACACTAATTGGTCATGATGAGATGCCAGGCAAGTGCTATTGCAGCTCAATTTAATTTGCTTTATAGCCCCAATACATACCAGAACAGACTTATATGCACAGGTTAGCCACTGTTCAAGCTGATAATCGTTTGCCTAATTGTGTGAGAGTATGAAGCCATTTTAAAGCTTTAGCTATGGCTATACCATCAACTATGCCCTTATACCCAAAAAAGAAAAATACAAACCCGGAAGGACTTCCCATGCCTTATAATAAAGTAAGAAATATTGAAAATCACTACCTGTAGCTTGTAGGATATTATTTTAATTTTTCTGGGATCCCACTGAACTGTAGCTAAACCCTACTTTAAAAAGAAACCCGTTCTCTAATAATATTGTCTTTTGTATTCAGTTCAGACCTTAGAACAATTATATAGCATTTGGGAATGAATATACAGCCCAATAATCCAGCACTGGAAGATAAAATGGCAAATATCTCAACAGCCACCATTCTACTCCCCTTACTGCTCAGGTATGCAGGGACAAATGTCACCCACACACTACAGAACACCAACATACTGAAAGTGATGTTTTTAGCCTCATTAAATCGGTCAGGGAAATCCTTGGCTAGAAATGCAGCAATGAAGCATAGTAGGGCCAAGGTTCCTATATATCCAATTATACAGAAGAAGAAAAATCCAGATCCTTCATTACATTGTACAAAAATATAGTCTTGATCAGAAAGTGCATCAGCCTCAAGAAATGGGGGATTGGAGGTCATCCATACAATGGAGATTATAATTTCACCCAAAGAACATACAATGACTAATATGATGGACAGTTGGGTTCCTACATACTTTGTCAGCTTGCTCCCAGGCTTTGTGGCATTGAAGGCAATAATAACTGTGAGAGTTTTAGCCAACAAGGAGGAAACAGAAATAGTAAATACAGTTCCAAATGTTACTTGTCTGAGGAGACAACATATCTGTGTTGGGCGTCCAATGAATAATAAAGTGCAGAGGAAACACAGCATGAGAGAGATGAGGAGAAGACAGCTGAGATTCCGGTTGTTGGATTTTACTATAGGAGTCTCACGGTACTTTATAAAGATTCCCAGTATTAAAATACATGTGATAGAACATATTACAGAGATGGAGGCTAAAGTATCACCCATGTCTTCATAGGAAAGGAAGTTTATTTTCTTTGGGATGCAACCACTCTTCTCTTTGTTAGACTTTTCGTATTCTGGGCATATTATACAGCTCTGCACATCTATAAACAATACAAACATGAAAATGGAGATTTATTTTCACACAAGGGCTTCAAGTACACAAGTACAGGTAGGGATTTCCATACTTGTTAGCCATGGTATGATATAAAGCAGGAGTGCCCATACTTTACTAATGAGAGGTCTACTTTTAGTGATGTTGTCCCATTATGATCTACATTCATAAAACCATTGTTAGCATTCTGTTCCTCTGAAAATATTACTTAAATATTGATTGAGTATATTATTATATTTAACAAAACACTATTTCTTAGATAACCTTAACACAATAAAAATCTGAATGAAAAGCATGAAATAGGAGGACAATTTTTGACAAGCTGTTTGTTGACAGTGTATTGAGATCTACTGCTCACATGTAGATCCCGATCTACCTTTTGGGCACCCCTGATATATAGGATTTATAAAGGAGTACACATGGTTTTTCATTATCAAGATCTACCTGTTGTGTTAGATATTTCACCTTCTGCACATGGCACACATTTATAGCAGCAAAGTGGTTTCCTTTCAATTTTTGATTTTCTGAATCCTGGTCCGCAGGGCTCATTGCACTGAGATTGAGGTAACTGTAGGGCAAAATATATAAACATTTAAATTCATTACTGAAGTATTGTGACCAGATTCAATTCAGTGAAAAAAATTTATCTCATGGTTCATCACGTGAAAAGTTATGGACGAGATTCAATTTGAAGACAAAAACTTTTCTCCAAATTTAGTTCCAGTTCTTCCAAATATACCTCAATAGAGTTTTCACGTGATTAACCATGAAGTACATTTTTCTCAATTGCATCTCAAATTGAATCTCATTCATGGATTTATTTTCACGTAATAAACCTTTTCCTAATGATTATTAGAAACCAGGGCCCAGATTCAATTCAATGAGAAAATGTTTATTGCATGAAAACTCATGGATGAGATCAAATTTGAGATGCAATTCAATTCAGGAAAAAAAGTAATCTCACGGAAAAGTGAAATGTGAAAAGTTTATTGAAATTCATGGGAAAAAACTGAATTGAACTGAATTGGGAGACACATTTTTTTCTCCTCAAATTGAATCTCATCCATGAATTTTTGGGTGATAAATCATGAGATAACTTTTTCTCAATGAATTAAATCTGGTCCAAAGTGTTTGAAGAATAATAAAGCTTTGAGCACCATAACCCTGGTAAAGCCTGTGTAAAGAGAATGTAAATGAAAAGTTCTTCAGATGCTTATGTGTATTTCCTCAAGTTAACCAGTTAATTAACTTCTGATAACAATTTGACCATAATTAGTGATGGGCAAATAAATTCGACAGGCGCTAATTCATGGCAAATATCCACATTTTGCCGCCGGTGAATAAATTCTTGAAAGTGCCGTGAAAATGTGCCGGCAAAATAATTTGGGTCAAAATTGATGTGGGTGTCAAAATTCACGTATACTCGAATTGTTCGCATTTCACGAATTTCGCTGGAAATTTGCTAATTTTTTGGCAAAGCAAAAATGGACAAATTAGTCCATCACTAACCATAATATGTGTGTATTTAATAGGGAATAAAAGTAATATCACCAAAATCCAGAATGAAACCACAAGAATAGTTAGTAAATAATAGACAAATGGTAGAAGACACAATCTCTTTATACTGCTCTATGAAAATCCATCAGGACCATTTTTGATTAGATTTCTTTCTTATTTCATCTAAGGTATCTTTTCTGTATCTGTGTAGTCTTTCATAATGTCAGCCAAAGAACGATCATTATCTGTTACAAGCCTAAGTTTGAGAAATTATACAACATCATTTATTATACAAATGTACAAGGGGACCGTACAATAAACTCTGACATGAGTGATCCATTCAAAGTAGATGGAAGGAGATTGATTTTTAATATCAGGAAACCTTTTTTTACAGTGAGAACTATGAACATGTGGAACTCTTGGTAGGCACATTCGATTTGAGAGGATTGAATGACTTTTATATAATGAGAAATGATCAAGTTACTGCATTAACTCCAGTGTCGGACTGGCCCGGCGGGATACCGGGAAAATACCCGGTGGGCCCCGACCCTAGTGGGCCCCGCCGGGCCAGTCCCCCTCTCCCAAACTGTTTTTTAAAAATAATAAAAAAAAATTCGGCGCATAGTAGCGCCGTTTGCGCATGCGCGCCGAGCGCCGTTTCCGTTTGCGCATGCGCGCCGTTTGCGCATGCGCGATGCGCCGAGCAGGGATTCGCCGAACAAGTAGGTAGCGGGGCCAGAGGGGGGCCCTGGACACCAGTCCCGGTGGGCCCCGGACCCCCCAGTCCGACCCTGATTAACTCTAGTACAAAACTGACCCAGGGACTGATCCGATTGACTTTATAAAGTTTGGAAGGTTGGAAGGATTGGAGCCATATTGGAAGACTGAAGATTGGGCATTGGTTCACCTTTCTCTGGATCAAAAAGAGGAAAAGGTTGTATTTGATGACCATATGTCAATCTACAAACGTATCTACTCTGTTAATACATGTTCTAAAATATACAATATAATGTATAATAATATGTTACAATAATGTTACACCTTGAAAGGGGAGTTACAACTGGATTTTGTGCCTCCTATATTTGAGTCATTAATTTGCTAAGGACTTAATTTAAAAGTCTACAAGCAGGTCTTCTTCACAGGCTTCTAAACAGAAAATCTTTTTAAAATTGTGATTTGAGGAAAGCAGTGGATATTTTAATGTTACCTCTGTAAAGTAAGGACCCCAGAGATCAGCACTGATATTGATGTATAACTGATTCCCAACAGATTTGGATGTATCAAAGCTTCCAACCTTTACTGTTCTGACACTTTCTTCCTCTGAGAAAAAACACTTCAGAATTTCATATTGGGTTGAAGAGTCTGTTTTGCCTTTAAAGTGTTCCTTTTGACCAGGAGTCATTTCAAAATCTCTGTTGTGTATTACAGCATTTAACTAAAAATTAAGAGATTACAGAAAAGGCGTGTTATATGTTTGTATATATCTGTGATTAAGCCTTCTACCAAAAACAATGCAGAGGCTGATGCAAGTGATGGAGAGCCATTAGCATTATTTCAGATGGTTGCCCTAGTTCAACAACCAATCAAAAGGCAATTTCAATTTTACAATTTCCAAACCATCACCACCAAAAATCTAAATTACCAACCCTCTTGTCACTATGATCAACAGTCTTCTGATATAAAGCAAATAAAGTTCTTGCATTTAAATAAAGTATTGCATAAAAAGGGCATTAACTCAAGTAGTGATAAATATAAATAGTGATGGGCGAATTTGCGCCGTTTCGCTTCGCCGGCGCCTGTTTTTGACGCCGGCGTTTCCTGAATTTATTCACTGGCGTGAATCGGCCAAATCTGCCGCGAATTCGCGCCTGGCGAATAAATTTGCCCATCACTAGTGATAAAAACATGCCTCTTTATAGGTCCCTGTATCACAGAAACAACACAGAATCAACACCTCTGTGAGTTTCTTCAGATGTCTCCTCTTTGAAGAGTTACAATGTGCCATTGTGATTGGATTAGTGGAAGAGTTTATATGACGAGAACTTCCCACACCAGTCAGTTGAACTGAAGAAGCTGCTCGGATGAGTAGTGAAACGTATTCATTGATTACTCAGCAAGTCCAGTTGTTTTTAATTTACCTATACTAGATATAAAGTTTGTGAGAACATCCTAGCACTCTGGTTTTCCTATTCAGCTCCTTGACAACATATAGGACAGATGAACATTGGTCATGGTTTTGTCAGTGGGGCTCAACTGCTAAATAAAGCAACCCAATATGCTAACTAAACTTAAACTTTAAGGCCACCAATTAATGTCGACCATTAATTATGTCATTAGTACCAATATGTACAATGACCCACCCAAAGTTGTCTCTCAGTCAACCACCACAATAAGTGGAGTATTTCAGTAATGCAGTTAGTTTAAGACTGTGCAAAGCTCCAGTAAACGTACCTGCCATTGCTTGAAATGAGTTTGTAGACTTGTTCTTCTGTCAGGGAGATTTTCCAGTTTTTGTTTCATGTACAATTTATGGAGAGCAAGAGCCATTGTGTAAACTGCAATATAAACTCCATAAGATATTCTGAAATTCATTGTATCATTCATTGACAGATCTTGCATTGAAAAGAATTCACTCTCGGTGCATTTTGGAAGTAAGAAGCCTGTCCTGCCTGGCATTGTTTGGATGGTGTTGGACAATTCACAATCAGATAATTGCATTGAGACATTTGGAAACAAAACACTACCTGGATGTTCAGATGGACTTAAACCATGTACAAATTCTCTGAACCCAGGGATCTCTCCTTGTTTAATGGAAAAGGCTAACATCCCATTAAATATTATTCTATTTTGTGGATAAACTGTATCTAAAATCCTTAAGAAAGTTGAAGATACAATCCATAATTTCTCTGTCATTTCAAAGACGGAAAAAAAGAAAAGAATAAAATCAACATACATTAAACTGACTAAAAGAACTATCACATTAGCTGTGCTACTGAATAATGTCTCTTTTATCTTATTGGAACCTCTAGAAGCCATTGAGTCAAATTCAATTCTAATGAAGAAGGCCAAACAGATGCCATCTTTCTTTAATTCTTTCTCCAGATTTTTGCCTGCCCTAAGCCCATCCTCATCATCAGATACAATGAGCCCAACCCATCTCCAGCCAAAATACTTTATCAGTTTCACAATCCCATAAATTTCAGATAATTCATCAGGGATAGTTCTGTAGAAAGAAGGAAACTGGATTCTGTTACTCAACATGGGATCCCTGGAGCCATAACTGATCTGCAAAAAAACAGCATATATGTATTAACAATAAAAAAATATGGTGTATAGTCAATAAACATTGATGCAGAAAAGGGCTGCTAAGATAAATTGCAACAGGTCCATCTTTTTTAAAATTGAACTTGACTTTATTTTCCTTTTTTCTTGTTTTAAACTCCATCTGTGTACATGGAACAGGCTTCATTGAAGTATCTGGTAGACAATCTACCAACCTTTCCTTTGCTGTAGTTCCCATAGTGAATGAAATTATTAAATGTCTTCTACTGAATGGGACTAATCCAGACTGAAATGTCCTGTTAGCATTCACCCTATTATTTTGGCTAAGGTTGCGACTAGGGTTTTCCATTTCACTTGGCATGTGGTTGTAAGTATTTGGTTGACCACATTTATTCAAGCTTGACAGTGGTTACCCAGTAGTAAAGCGGAAAGAGCTGTGGGAACATGGCCAAGAGGTCACTGAGAAGACCAGTTACCTCTGTCCACATAGGCTGAATGATAGGGCAATCCTCAAAGATGTGAGGCAGGGTGCATTTTTCTCCACAGTTCCTCCAGCATGTCAAAAGGTGGTCAGGAAAAAAGTTTATGGATTATGTCTATGGTATGATATGGGGGCCTATTTATTAAACCTTAATTTTTTTCTGGTCGACTTTTTCAAAGGGAAAACTCAAATTTTTAGAGAGGAAAAAAACTTGTTTTTTTAGACATTTTATATACCCCAAAGTTGCTTAAAGTCCAAATCCAAAAATACTCCAGCTAAAACCTGTCAAGCTCATGTAGAAGTCAATAGCATATGTCTATTTTACAATTTGAAGAGGTAGTGATCTGCGCTGAGTTTTGTATGATAAAAAAAATTGTGGTTTTCGGCAATGACTCAATAAATATGAGCAATTCAGGCCTCAAATAAAAAAATTCTAGCAATTCGAATTTTCGCTCAATTTTGCTGATGTGTTTCCTGACCCGACTAAATGAGTTAAATTCATGGATGGCAGTTAGGTCGCATTTGTTTCAATAAAAAATCCCCTACGATTTTGTAGATATGTTCTCAGATGTATGTAACCATCTTTCTAGCATTATCCCAGATGTTTATACAATCCACAGTAAGGGTTGGGGAAAAAAATGACATCCCATTTGTCTTATATTTGTTCCTAAACTGACAGCTATTCTGTTTGATATGTTGCAATATACTTGTACTTCTACTAATTTTATAATGCAGTGAAATGCTATTCTACTGCAGGTATACAACCAAAAAGCTACCCAATTCTCTAACCAGACAGTCAACCAGGTGGAAATGGGTCCCCCTATCTGAGGTTGTGTACGAAATCCTAGATAACTAAAACTACAAACAAAATGATAGGTTTCTTCAAAAACGACCATTGTTCATTGAGAAATGATACCGCTACAAACCTGAGGGTACCTGTAAATCCCTATGAGTGACGCCATACTCAAAGAAGAAACAGAAGACACGTCTCCTATAAACCCCACAACCTTTCTGTTATTCCAGCAGCTGTAATTTGGGATTAGTTGTTGTGTCCCTGATAGAATACTAAATGTGCCTTCCAGTGACCTTTCAGCATTGTCACAGGAATCAAATATATGATAGCCCAAAGTCACATTAGGCAAGATCTCCGGGTCCTTGTTGATCTCTCCAATTGTATAAATGAAAACCAGCAGGTAACGATACAGTCTGAATGAAGACCTGGAATGGAAAAAGTTTAATGCTTCTTGGTGTTGATTTGTATTTTCTAACTAAATGCAAAACATTCTTTATGTTTAAAACAGCAAGGGGTAGATTTACTAAGGTTCGAATTTGAATTTTAGCGTTGGAATTTTTGATAAAAACTCACAATTTTGAGTTATAAATTCCCCAGTTTGAATTCAAAATCGAATTCAAATTCATATTCGAATTTGAGATTTATTACAGTCAGACCCTTCAAAAGTTCGAATTCGATTATTCTCCACTTAAAACCTGCTGGCCGAGTTCATGTAGAAGTCAATGGCAGGGGTCCCTTGAACTATTTGAAGATATTAATAGTAGAGATGATCCAAATTTTTGGCAAGTATCTGTGTAAAAATGACGCCCCATAGACTTTGGAGAAAAAAAATGTTGCGCGTCAAAAAAAAAAATGGCGTGCATTAAAAAAATATTTGGCGAATTCAATTCGAATTAGATTAAAATTCAATTCGAGTTTTCGGGTTGTGACTATTTGATCGAATTTGAGATATTCAAATGTTTTCATAAATAGCATATTATTCAAATTGTGAATACAATTTAAATTATTAGAGTTTAAAAAAAAATCACATTATTCTAAAATTTGACCTTTGATAAACAGCCCCCCAAATGTGGCAAAAATCTTTCGATATCCATGAGTAAGAATGAAAGAAATACTAGGGAGCTCTTATAGCCCAACATATATGGAAACAGGAGAAATAAATATGGACTTTGAAATGTGCCATTGGAACGTATAGGGCCACATTCAATTCAGTGATAAAAAGGTGTTTTATGTGAAAACTCATGGACGAGATTCAATTTGAGATGCAATTTAATTCAGAAAAACTTATCTCATGGTTTATCACGTGAAAACTCTATTTAAGTCTGTGGGAAAAACTGGGATTTAATTTGGAGAAAAGTTTTTTCTCTTCGAAGCGAATCTTGTCCATGAATTTTCACATGATAAACCATGAGATAATTTTTTCTCACTGAATTGAATCTGGCCCAATTTTTTATTGTTTGTGATGGTTCAGTTCCTGTGCTGCAGCCACAGAATCCTTTATAATCCCCAACAGTGAGAGCTGTTATACTTTAAAGCAGCAACACCCAGGCTGATATAATTTAATTATTTCCTACCAAACTGTAGATCCATGGGAGCCCAGTAAGGAGCATTAAGTTCTGCTTTGAAACATTTCCACAGTTGATAATTAGAAATAAGCTTATCAGCAAAATTCTTTGGAGATGGAGAGGTTTTTGCATTTTATCCACATTACAGAAACATTTCTGCTACTTTGAAAATTGACAACAGAGCTCTGAATTAAGGAAATCCCATCTCCCATAGATTCCATTTTAAGCAAATTAATTCAAAATTGTTAAATAATTTCCTCTCTCTCTGCGATAAGATAGTACCTTGTACTTGACGGTAACTGAGCTGCATGGTGACAAAATAACCCTACTTACATTATTTAATTTTTAAAAGAATTGTAGCTACCTAATGTACCCGAATTACAGACATATCTGTTATCCAGTTGACATCAGGTCCCAAGAATTCTGGATAATAAATTCAATAGACTCATACTTACCATATATAAATTCTATATTAACAAACATTAAGCAAACTTGACAAAGGAATATTGAATGAGTACTCACATTTCACATCTAAAATATCTTTGCCTTTGTTTAAAAGAAGGATATCTGTTTTCAGTTAACTCTTTTAGGTGAAAAATACCCCCAAGCATCAAGTCCCCTCCTCTAAAATACTTGGTATCACTGCTGCTTCTCAGTTGGCATCTAAAGCTGGGACTGGGCATTTGACAAACTGCAGGAAGAACCTGGAACACCAGAACTGCTAGGAGAATATTGAGTCTGATAAGAAACTGAATCTCCATTGACTCATGGAACAAAGATAAAAGAAGATGCAGGTTGCTGAGCTGATGGCGGCAGAGATGGGACATAATGCAACACAGACACAATACTGTATTTATATGTTACCAATGAACTGTAATTAGTCAACTCCTGTGAAAAAATTATTTGAATACAAATGTTCCTTTACGAAAACAATGATCTCTTCTTTTTTTGGTTCTTCCAAATGTAGAGCAGTAGTCTCAGTATTTTTGAACAGTTATTTAGAACTGGTCCCCTGTTCCTAGTTACAGTAAGTATACACCTAGAAACACTATATTGCAATTCCATGTTCATGAAGTACAATGCATTAATTTAGCTCTAGGTACCCAAAATCTCAAAAAACTAAAAAGATTAGTTCCATGATTGTTAATGTGACTGGACCTTGAACAACCAACCTAACCCATAAACTGGATACAAGAGTTGGGAGTATGATTCACTTGGAGGGCAGGAGGCTTAGCTGATTATTTTGTTCAAAACATAATCATTCATGTTGAGTTTTTTGGAAGGGATCTCTTGGAAAGCTGGAATTTGCCACTGATATAGAAAAAGCATGTATGGGGGTAGATAAGCTGAGAAAAAAGGGTTCTCATGAGATTTGCTGCATCCTGGGGTAGAAGTAGTCATCATTTGAAACTTTATCATTCTGTCAACAAAGGTTAAGGTACTTGTTACTTATTTCCTAAACTAAAAATAAAATTCCACGTTTTACATTGGTGGTGCAGTTTATGGTCCACAGCATAAATACAAGTTCATATCATTGGTCTAAATGCAATAGTGTTAGATCACAAAACCAAAGGTCTACTTCAAGGTAGCTTGAGATACTAGGGGGCCGATTTAATAATATTTAAATTTCAATTTCTTTCACAAATCAAATTTTCAAAAAAATTATGTTTTTTTAAAATTTCCCATGGGAGGTGTGTGCATGTTGAGAGTTGCAGTTCGGCCACCTCTGGCTCCTTCCTCCACCTACTATAAGGGCTCGTCTGAGCCGCAAACATAGTGCCAGATTCAATTCAGTGAGAAAAGGGGTTATCATGTGAAAACTCATGAACGAGATTCAATTTGAGATGCAATTCAAACATATCTCACTGTTAGAACCAGATTCAATTCAGTGAGAAAAAATTTTCTCCAAATTCTGTTCCAGATTTTTCCCATAGGCTTAAATAGAGTTTTCACATGATAAATTGTGAGATAAGTTTTCACGAATTGAATTCCACCTCAAATTGAATCTCGTCCATGACTTTTTATGTGATAAACCTTTTTCTCACTTAATTCTATCTGGCTCATTATCACATAAAAACTCCATTGTAAGTCTATGGGAAAAAAACTGGAACTGAATTTTAGAATTTTTTTCCTCCTTTAATTGAATTTCATCCATGAGTTGTCCCATTATAAACCATGAGATAACCTTTTCTCACTGAATTGAATATGACCCAGAATGATGTTCTACCTAAGTGCAGCTGGATTTAGTCCAGACATGCAAGAAATGGTAACACTGGGGAAGATTCAATTCATGGAGAAAAAGATTTATCACTTGAAAAGTCATGGATGAGTTTCAATTTGAGATGCAATTCAGAAAAACATCTCAATGTTTATTATGTGAAAACTCTATTGAAGTCTATGGGAAAAAAACTGGAGCTGAATTTGGAGAAATTTTTTTTCTCCTCGAAATGAATCTTGTCCATGAGTTTTCACGTGATAAACCATAAGATCATTTTTTCTCATTGAGAATGGTCCACCAGTGACTAGATAGCATGACTACTAACCACATAGTTCTATATACTGGTTGGTGGGGATTTTATTGTGACTTTATCAGATTTGACCCTGGATTTCTTTACTGCCTTTTTAATAGAATACATAATATTTCATAAAATAAAAGTCTGTTATATGACATGTGTGTGCACCCAATTATGTAATATGTAAGAAGGCGAGTGCAGATGCTGTAAAAGTAAAATATATGTCATGGAATCTGCTCTGTCATTATAACTTAGTCTTATTTGTGCCATTCTACGGTAATACCTCTCTTACACCAGCGTGCAACCAGATAGTTCTGTAATACAGCACTTCCATTTAACTATCTGTTAAAAACATCTGTTAAAATAAATATATAAATATATACGCAAATTTACTAAGATTGTTTTTTTCTGAACGTTACCTCCTTCGCCAGAGTTTCGCCAGGTCAAAGCAGGCGAAGTTCAATAGAGTAGATAGGAGAACGTTTAGTTGAAAATAGTTGAAAAATTTTCTCATTCGCTGGCGTTTTTTGGGTGACAGGCTGAAAACGAACGCAAATTTTTTTTAGGGTGCCCACCTTCCCCCCTATATTTGTAAACATATGGCATCTTAAATATACTGTGGGCACATGTGTAGGGCATTAGAACACTTATATACACTTTTATTGACTTTCCCTGGGCTTTTGTAGTGTTATGTATGTGCTGCTGCATACACATCCATTCTAATTTGCAATATGCAAATTAGCCTTCACTAGCGCAACTTCAATTACCCTGATGAATCAACCCTAGCGCAACTTCGCTACCTTTTGCCTCCTGAGTGCAACTTCGGATTTTAGTGAATTAGCAGCGGCCTGGCGAAGTGCGGAGAAGGCTGCGCTATCGAATTTACGGACTTTAGTGAATTTGCCCCCATGAGTTTTGACATTATAAACGATGAGATAATGTTTTCTCACTGGATTGAATCTGGCCCAAGTTTTTTACTTTGTAACCTTCAGAAAAATAAATACACAAGGGGGGTTGTGGGAGCACCCGCATTGCTAAGTAAAAATATATATAAGTATAAGGGAAGTGCTACTGGCATATCCAAATGGGTCAGTGCACATTCCCTGGGCCCCTGTCTAAGTAATTCAGTAGATATGCAAATGCATGTGTTAACAAAGACAGGGGTTTTTAGTTACAAAGTTATGATCATAAAGTTGAAAAGCCACCATACCACGTCAAGGTAAACCCCATATGGCGGTCCCTAACTTGTTTACCTACCAGTCATAGTATTGAGGATCCTGTGTCTCTCTGCATAATAGCAATAGTAAAGTAAAAAGTAAAAGTCTGCTGAACCTTGGTTTCTGGAGGGCTAAATCCTCCCCCGCTGCTGAATTGCAGCTTTTAAGAGAGAGTGATTGCCCAAACCAACGCCCATTTTTGACAAAAATGTATAAATATGGTGCAGTTAAAAGCATAGGGCCACTATTAATTAATAGGGGTGGGTATGGGGGGTGCTACAAGCCACAAGAAGCTTAGCCAAAGCTACAGGCTGTAAAAGCAAATACACAAGGGGGGTTGTGGGAGCACCCGCATTGCTAAGTAAAAATATATATAAGTATAAGGGAAGTGCTACTGCTACTAGTGCACATTCCCTGGGCCCCTGTCTAAGTAATTCAGTAGATATGCAAATGCATGTGTTAACAAAGACAGGGGTTTTTAGTTGAAAAAATAACCTTATTTTTTTACGTCTGCAGAGTTAAAATAGGGTTCTACATAATTACAGCAACTGTTATTATAATGGTTTCTGTAAAGTCCACTTATTTCAGCTGAGCTGTGTGCAATTATTGTATATAGTGATGGGTGAATCTCTACTGCTTCCCGCAAAACGGTGAAAAAAATTTGCGTAAGGCTGAAAATGTGCGAAACGCATTGAAGTCAATGGGCATCAAAATAATTTTGATGCACAACAATTTTTTTCTTACCAAATTCATTAAACTCAATGGGCATCCAGGTAATTTTGACGAGTGACAATTTTTATTTGCATGCCAATTTAGATGCATGACAAAGTTGTGGTTGGTTTTTCCCTTGGGAATTTTCAACGCAGTAGATGAATTGTTATGATGATAGATAATGTCTGGGCAAGATGTCTGATACAAATATGGTGATCCCTATATATATATATATATATATGAATAATGAGGAATACAAATTCTTTAAGTAACTGTTTAATTTACTGTAAGTAGATGGCAACTATATTTAACACATTATGTTTATTTAAAGGCAAACAATATGCAATATTCAGCAATAATTACAATACAGTAATTTATTCACACACGCTTGACATAGTCGACAATTGTAACTTGTTGTGACTTACTGGAAGCAGATGCACAGCTACAAACAAGTTTTTTAAGTTTCTCCCACAAGTCTACAATCATTGTTTTAATTTTAAGGAGAGTGAATCCATTTGAAAAATCAGCTATGGCGATACCCTCAACTTCAGCTCTGTCTTCCAAAGGGAAGTTTAGGAAACCAAGAAAGAAGTCTATGCTAAGGTAAGCACACACCACTCAATATGGAGAACATGTTGAAAATAATTTGTAGGATTATTTCATTGTTATCAATACAATGGGATTAGATTAAACCATACTCTAAATTAAAATATATAGTTTTCTAACAAAGATTTCTTTTGTATTCAGTTCAGGCCTTAGAAAAATGATATAACATTTAGGAAGAAACCAGTAAACCCCCGATTCTCTAAAGAATCGTTAATGAAAGAATGGTAACAACAGTGAGGCAGCAAAATGCGATGGGTGCTGATTCACTCTGCATCCCCAGGCAGCAACTGGCGACGCTAATTTGTGGGGATGTAGAGTGAATCTGTGCCTATTGCTTGTTGTTACCTATCTGCTATTAGAATTCTTAAATTTTGAGTTTATTGGTAGTAAAGTGTTACTGAAAAATTTCTTTATAAACAACATTTTTGGTGAAAATGTTCTCCTGTCCTTGAATGAGTTCTCCCTGGTGAGCTGTACTTAAAATCTTGACTTTAACATCAGATGAACGCTGCACTCTTGAAAATGCAACATAAAGTTGACCATGACCAAACACAGGCTCAGATAGGTAAATGCCGACTTTATCCAATGTTTGTCCTTGTGATTTGTTGATTGTCATGGCAAATGCAGCCTTAATGGGGAATTGTCGTCGTTTAAGTTTAAAAGGTAATTGGAAGATGTTTGGGTTACGGCCGATGTGCGGCGAGTTTAGCCCGAGTGTGGGCGGGTCCGGCGGGGCCTGAGCATCTCATGTAAGTCCGGCAGTGACATTGGGAAGATGTTCGGGTTACGGCGGGTGTGCGGCCGGGCGGCTTGGGCGGAAGTGCTGGCCGGTAACGTCTAGGAGCAGGGCAGTGACGTATATTGCCGGCGCCAGGGGCAGTCAGTAAATCAGTCAGTAAGTCCGGCAGTGACATTGGGAAGATGTTCGGGTAACGGCGGGTGTGCGGCCGGGCGGCGAGTTTAGCCCGAGTGTGGGCGGGTCTGGCGGGGCCTGAGCATCTCATAGATCCTAACCGAAGTTGCGTGCGCATCTGCCTCCCCGCCACTCGGGACATAGATAGGCCTTCGATTAGTATATAGGATACTCCAGAGATGATGCTGCTGCTGCTGAGAAATGTATCAACTAATGCAGCAAATTGTAACAGTTCAGAGTCTACACCTGAATTAATGAGCTGCCAGACTCAAAGGGCTTCAATTTTGAAAAGAGGGTAAAAAATACAAAATGGAAAGCAACTGGAAAAGTCTTTATTTCTGAAACAATCTGAAACCAACTGAACTGAAAGGAAGAACAGCTTGGAAGGTGAACAGCCCCTTTAAAAGTTTTACAATATCATTTTATTTTGCTGCAATTTGACGACATGTGCAGTTTCTCCTCAGAAGGGGTCAGTGGGATCCTGTCAGTGCTGGAATGCCGGGGGAATGCTGGGAGAATGCAGGAGAAGGGGAATCTGATAGGTCAGGGTTATTCCCAGTTAATATAAGCTCTTATGACTTGATTACCATTTACACGGGTTTCTTATTTCAGCCTCTGGCATAACCGAGTGTTTAGGAGGTATCTTTCTGTCAGGCATAGATAGAACCAAGTACCAACACGTTTGCTGCTATTTCTCTGCGACTCGATCCAAATGACCTTATTCATACAGCCCAGGCTGCAAAGAAACCTTCCTGAGGTACAAATTAACACCGGGTACAACTTTCGACGTTGCTGCAAATCATACCAATAATAAGGTATCTGCGCAGGCCTTATCAAGTTGCGTGCGCATCTGCCTCCCCGCCACTCGGGACATAGATAGGCCTTAGATTAGTATATCGATTAGTATATAGGATTACTTTAAAACATTTTCATTTTTTGATGTTACTGGTCCTTTAACTTGAGCAAGCCTCTGTGTGTTACTTAATATCAGTCCTTACAAAATGCCCCCCTCCCCTACACACACACACACACACTCGCTACCTTTTGCTTCTCTCCCGTGTCTCACGCGCCCTTCACCTACACCGACTGTCTCTCACCTGTGACGCAAGCCTGCCCCTGCTTCTTCAGTTCAGACACATCGCCCTGGTTCGGCTTAAGGAGTAAGCAAGAGCGGACCACAGGCCTCCGCTGCTCACCGACCCCGGCTCTCCATCGCTGCGCACTTGACAACGGAAATTACGTATCAAGCGCTGTAAAAAATGCGACCCAATCGAAACAGGACTAACAAAGCTTCGGTTCCGCCCTGTTGCAACTTAAATCACCTCCTATTGGCTTGACTTAGCAAACCCTCGGGGTCTGTGTAACCACGCCCCTACAGCGAGGAGAATGATGAGATCATGGCGCTGCTGAATGGCTTATGCTTGTGAATGAAAGCGGCTCTGATTGTGCGCATCTGCCTCCCCGCCACTCGGGACATAGATAGGCCTTTGATTAGTATATAGGATATACAGCCCAATAATCCAGCACTGGAAGATAACATGGCAAATATCTCAACTGCCACCATTCTACTCCCCTTACTGCTCAGGTATGCAGGGACAAATGTCACCCACACACTACAGAACACCAACATTGTAATGGAGTCTACTGACCTGCTCCAAGATGGCGTCCAAAATGGCGATTCCTCTTCCCTGCACATGGCTCCGGGTGGTCGCAATCATCCTGCATCATCTCCTTCTTGCCCTGTGATTGGTCGCCGGCGACGGAACGGACGCCGGCGTCAGAATCGGGCGCCGGCGTCAAGGCGTCAGCGTGGGGACGCTGGCGTCTGCGTCTGACGCCAGCGCGTCAATTTTGGCGCCAATAGACTGGACTATAAAGACCCTCATTTCCATCCTGACCTTGCCCAATTATAGGTCTATTTCATATAGTTCCTGGGTGCGATATATTCTGTCTTGCTTATCCGTGTTTGAACCTTGCCTGTTATCGACTTTGAATCTGTACTGCCTGTCTTGACCATTCTGCCTGTTTTACGACCATTCTTTGATAAACCCTTTTCTGTACCGCGATCTTGGATTGTTGCCTCCTCTTTGGTCCTTACTTCAACTGCGCCTTCGGGCCTTACAGTATAATTGGGCCATGGACCCCTCGGAGGAGGCCCAAGTACCCCTCGATGTCGGAGGGGCCATTCGGGGATTGGCTTCTCGCATGAAATCCTATGAAGCCCAGCAGTCTCAAATTGGCCAGGCAATTGATGTTATCCTGGAGAAATTGACTGCCATGTCTCCAGCGGCTCCTGCGGCTGTGCCTGTTCCTGCCATTCCTGCTCCTCTCCAGGTGTCTGAACCTCGTGTTCCCGCTCCCCCTCTTTTCAGCGGAGACCCTGAAGCTTGTCGTGGTTTTATTAACCAATGTGAAATTCAATTCACTCTGCAGCCAGGCCAGTTCGTCTCCGAGCAAGCCAGGGTTGGTTTTGTCATCTCCCGTCTGCAGGGGAAGGCTTTGGAATGGGCGTCTCCCCTTTGGGAGAAGAGAGACCCGCTGATCGACAACTCCGGGGCCTTTCTCCAAGAACTCCGGACGGTGTTTGACGCTCCTGGTCGTACTACTGCAGCCTCGGCTCGACTGTTCCAGCTTCAACAGGGCACTCGCTCGGTTCCCGAGTATGCCATTGAGTTTCGTACCCTGGTGGCAGAGACCTCCTGGAATAACGATGGTTACCACGCGGCCTTCTACAACGGCTTGGCTATACGCATTAAGAATGACCTCGTTTCCCGGGAAATTCCTTCTCGGTGGGAGGATCTGGTGGCATTGGCGGTGAAGGTGGATACCCGGCAGAGGGAGTTCCAGCTTGAACTCGACCGAGAGCGTACAAAGAGGTACCCCCGGTTCCAACCTTCTTTGGCCCCCCGCTTCCAGAGACCCCTGCTTCTCAATCCAGTTCCCCCTGTGCTTCCTCCTGCCCCTATGGATTCTGCTTCTTCCTCCTTGCCGGCTGAAGAACCCATGCAGATTGGGCGGGCCCGCCTGTCCGAACAGGAGAAACTCCGGAGAAGGGCTGCCGGCCTGTGCCTTTACTGTGGGGGAAAAGCCCACTTTGCCCAGGAGTGTCCAGTGAAGCCGGGAAACGCCAAAGCCTAGGTAAGCTCGGGGAGACTTACCTGGGTGGGATTTGTCATTCTCCCCATTCCTCTACTCTACGTTTCCTTCTTCCGGTACAGATCCAGTTTGGCTCTTTAAAGTTTTCCTCACAAGCCTTTCTAGATTCCGGTGCTGCAGGAAACTTCATGGATCGATCCTTTGCAAGACGTCATTTCATTCCTCTCCAACCCCTGGCAGTTCCTCTTCGTGTCCTGGCGATTGATGATCGTCCTCTGTCGTCTGCTTTCGTCTCACATTCTACTCAGGAACTTTCTTTTAAGGTGGGCACCATGCATTTGGAGAGACTATCATTCCTCCTCATTGATTGCCCTTCCACTCCGGTTGTCCTGGGACTGCCATGGTTATGTGTACATAATCCAGTCATTGACTGGTCCACATTGCAAGTTTCCAGATGGAGTCCTTTTTGTTTACAGAACTGCCTACCCACTGTTCCGGTTGTCAAAATTTCCTCTGTGTCCTCTAATTCTTCTCTTCCCTCTGTATACCAAGCATTTGCCGATGTATTTAACAAGTCTTCTGCTGAGATTCTTCCTCCTCATCGGCCTTACGATTGCCCAGTGGAACTTCTATCCGGCTCTATGCCCCCCAGGGGCCGCACCTACCCACTCTCTCCTTCGGAAACTTCTGCTATGAAGTTATACATCCAGGAGAATCTTCAGAGAGGATTCATCCGTCCTTCCACCTCCCCTGCCGGAGCAGGTTTCTTCTTTGTTGAAAAAAAGGATGGTAGTTTGCGGCCCTGCATCGACTACAGAGGACTCAACAAGATCACAGTTAAAAACAGGTACCCTCTTCCTCTTATTTCTGAACTGTTTGATCAGCTTAGGGGTGCCAATATCTTTACAAAGCTGGATCTTCGGGGGGCATACAATCTTATCCGGATCCGTGAAGGGGACGAGTGGAAGACCGCCTTTAATACCCGTGATGGACATTATGAGTATTTGGTCATGCCCTTTGGTCTCTGTAATGCTCCTGCGGTCTTCCAGGAGTTTGTTAATGATATTTTTCGGGATTTGTTGGGTCTATGTGTGGTCGTTTATCTGGATGACATTCTTGTTTTTTCTAAAGATCTTCTGGAACATCGTGCCCAAGTACGTGAAGTCCTCTCCAGACTAAGGAAGAACAATCTCTTTGCTAAATTGGAGAAATGCACTTTTGAAGTCTCGTCTATTCCTTTCCTTGGCTATATCATTTCTCCTCTAGGTTTCAAGATGGATCCTGCCAAGGTGTCTGCAATCCTGGACTGGCCTCTTCCTACCAGTGTCAAAGCCATTCAGAGGTTTGTTGGCTTTGCCAATTATTACAGACAGTTTATAAAAAATTTTTCTTCCAGACTTTCTCCAATTCTGGCCCTGATTCGTAAGGGGGGCAAACCTCAACACTGGTCCCCTCAAGCCCTGGAATCCTTCAAGTCCCTCAAAGAGGCCTTTTCTTCCGCTCCAATTCTTCGGCACCCTGAACCCCTACATCCCTTCTTCATGGAAGTTGACGCCTCTGATGTCGGAGCTGGAGCAGTTTTATCACAGAGATCCATTTCTGACGGTAAACTCCACCCTTGTGCGTTCTTTTCTAAAAAATTTTCTGCCCCAGAACAGAACTATGATGTGGGGAATCGTGAACTACTTGCCATCAAATTAGCCTTGGAGGAATGGAGACACTTACTGGAGGGTTCTTCGGTTCCTGTGACAATTTTTACCGACCATAAGAATCTTGAGTTCATCCAAACCCTCAAACGCCTGAATCCCCGGCAAGCCAGGTGGGCACTTTTCTTTTCCCGTTTTAATTTTGTCATTACATTTCGTCCTGGCTCCAGAAACAGGAAGGCCGATGCCTTATCCAGAAGCTTTATTCCTGAAGATTCTGTGTCCGAGGAACCTGAACCTGTGGTACCCTCCATCAAGATTATTGCTGCCTTGTTCCCTTCCTGTGCCTCCCAATTGTTGTCCGCTCAAGATTCTGCTCCTGCGGAAACTCCTCTTGGTGTTGCTTTTGTCCCTCCAGAATTTCGTCTTGCTATTTTGTCTCAGTCTCATAGTTCCAAACAGGCCGGACATCCTGGAATTCAGAAGACGACCGAGCTCTTATCTCGTCTAGTATGGTGGCCAACCTTAAGAAAGGACGTTAAAGATTTTGTCTCCTCATGTTCCACGTGTGCTGTGTCTAAATCCGGACATTCTCCTCCCAAGGGTTTTCTTCTTCCACTGCCCATCCCATCTCGACCCTGGACTCACCTCGCCATGGACTTTATTGTCGATTTGCCCATTTCCTCCGGCCACACTGTCATTTGGGTCGTTATCGACAGATTCAGTAAGATGGCTCATTTCACTCCTCTCCGCAAACTGCCTTCTGCTCCTGAACTTTCAGAACTGTTTATTAAACATATTTTTCGCCTCCATGGCTTTCCAGCAGAAATTGTGTCCGATCGTGGTCCCCAATTTGTGTCTAAATTTTGGAGGTCACTGTGTAATGCTTTAAATATCTCTCTTCAATTTTCTTCTTCTTATCATCCTCAGTCCAATGGTGCCGCTGAACGTGTTAACCAGGCCTTGGAGCAATTTCTTCGTTGCCATGTGTCTTTGTGTCAAGATGACTGGTCGGACCTTCTTCCCTGGGCGGAGTTTGCCCATAACAATTCTTTACATTCTTCTTCCCAGAAATCTCCTTTCTTCTGTGTGTATGGCCGGAACCCTTTGGCTTTCCCTCAGGATCTCTTACTCACAAATGTTCCTGCTGCTAATGATCAAGCCGCTCATATGCTGGCCATCTGGCAGGCCACCACTGCTAATCTGGAAAAGAGTTCATCCTCTCAAAAGAAGTTTGCCGACAGGAAAAGAATTGCCGCCCCACCCTATGCTCCTGGTGACAAGGTCTGGTTGTCTACACGGAATATTCGCCTCAAGATTCCCACTCCTAAACTTGGCCCCAAATTCATCGGTCCCTTTCCCATCATCGAGGTCATCAACCCTGTGGCTGTTCGTCTTCTTCTTCCTCCCGAGATGCGGATCCCTAATGCCTTTCATGTGTCTCTCCTTAAACCTGCAGTGTCTTCCCCCTCTTCTTCTTCCACAGCTCCTGTTGTTATCGATGACCATTTAGAATTTGAAGTCAGCAGGATTCTGGACTCTCGTTTTTCCAGGGGCGCTCTCCAGTACCTTGTCGAATGGAAGGGTTTCGGTCCCGAGGAATGCTCTTGGGTGAAGAAGTCTGATGTCCATGCCCCCATCCTTGTTCGCAGGTTTCATAGGCAGTTTCCTTCCCGTCCTGGTCCCGGTGGTCCTGAGGCCCCCCCTAAGGAAGGGGGTACTGTAATGGAGTCTACTGACCTGCTCCAAGATGGCGTCCAAAATGGCGATTCCTCTTCCCTGCACATGGCTCCGGGTGGTCGCAATCATCCTGCATCATCTCCTTCTTGCCCTGTGATTGGTCGCCGGCGACGGAACGGACGCCGGCGTCAGAATCGGGCGCCGGCGTCAAGGCGTCAGCGTGGGGACGCTGGCGTCTGCGTCTGACGCCAGCGCGTCAATTTTGGCGCCAATAGACTGGACTATAAAGACCCTCATTTCCATCCTGACCTTGCCCAATTATAGGTCTATTTCATATAGTTCCTGGGTGCGATATATTCTGTCTTGCTTATCCGTGTTTGAACCTTGCCTGTTATCGACTTTGAATCTGTACTGCCTGTCTTGACCATTCTGCCTGTTTTACGACCATTCTTTGATAAACCCTTTTCTGTACCGCGATCTTGGATTGTTGCCTCCTCTTTGGTCCTTACTTCAACTGCGCCTTCGGGCCTTACAAACATACTGAAAGTGATGTTTTTAGCCTCATTAAATCGGTCAGGGAAATCCTTGGCTAGAAATGCAGCAATGAAACTTAGTAGGGCCATTGTTCCTATATATCCAATTATACAGAAGAAGAACAAGCCAGATCCTTCATTACACTGGAGAATAATAAAGTCTGGATCAGAAAGAGTATTGTTCTCTGAAAATGGAGGATTGTAGAACATCCATACAGCTGAGATTATCATCTCACCTAAAGAACAGACAAACACTAATATAATGGACAGTTGGGTTCCTACATACTTTGTGAGCTTGCTCCCAGGCTTTGTGGCATTGAAGGCAATAATAACTGTGAGAGTTTTAGCCAAAACTGATGAAACAGAAATAGTAAATACAATCCCAAATGTTACTTGTCGGAGGAGACAACATATCTGTGTTGGGCGCCCAATGAATAATAAGGTGCAAAGGAAACAAAACAGGAGAGAAAAAAGGAGGAGGCAACTGAGATTTCTGTAGTTGGCGCGCACTATAGGAGTGTCACTGTATTTTATGAAGATTCCCAGCATTGTGGCACATGTAATAGAGAATATAATAGTGATGGAGGATAAGGTCACACCCAACATGTCTTCATAGGAGAGGAAGTTTATATTCTTTGGGATGCAGCCATTTCTCTCTTTGTTAGACTTTTCATATTCAGAGCACTTCATACAGCTCTGTGCATCTAAAACAAATTCAACAGTGGATACAAATTGTGACAGTTGTTGAACTGAACAAAAACAATTGACATTTATCTTGGTGATACATTTTTGATTTACTAAACTAGAGTCTCAAGGTGGCCATTTGGTGCAGGCTAAGTTAGTCTTTTAGCCCCTGGACCATTGCACATACAGACCTTCAATCAATGTTGGACCACGCATGACCCGTTTTGGGAAAAAATACATTTTAGCTGAAATGTTTAGGAGTAAAGTTAAAGAGAGTAGGTCCTACATTATTTTGATGTTTAATTCTCCAAACAGAGGGAGAGAATAGAACCTAAATGTTATTTCTCCATACAACTAGAACTTGGCCTGTGCATCAAGTTTATAAGAAAACCTTGCTCATCTTTATTCTATATTATTATATAGAATAGGTATTATTATTATATAGAATAGGTATTATACTAACTATATTTATTCTATTATTATACTAATCACTATACAAAAACATTTCTTCACCCAGAATCAAAATTCCAATAAATATTCTTAAAACAATTTTTTACTTGAAAGTTTGAGATGTGTTAAGTTAAAAACTCAAATAATTGAATTCAAAAATTCAGTATCTAAAAGCTATGGAAGTAGGGTTTTTTTTCAAAAATTAAAATTTTTCAGTTTGAATTTTCAAAATAATTTGGAATTTGGACTCAAAAATGAAGTTCTCATTTGACATTTTTCGTGTTTTTTTAGCATTCATGGAAAATTTAAATATTGGAATATAGATTAATCTGCCATAATGGCCCAGATTGAATTCAGTGAAAAAAAGATTTATCACGTGAAACACATGGGCAGGATTCAATTCAGAAATGAATTGCGCCTCAAATTGAATCTTGCCCATGACTTTTTATGCGACAAACCTTTTTTCTTACTCAATTCAATCTGGTCCTTTATCACATAAAAACTCCATTTAAATCTATGGAAAAAAACTGGAACTGAATTTGGAGAAAGTTTTTTCTCCTCTAATTGAATCCTGTCCATGAGTTTTCATGTGATAAACCAGGAGGTAACTTTTTCTCAATAAATTAAATCTGGCACTTTAGGAAAAAACTGACACTGAATTTTAAGAAATGTTTTTCCCATTAATTTCCCAATAATTCCCATTATTGGTGGCCATGGTGTACCTGGACAGACATACAATTAGAATAAAAGATGGCAGAGAACACAGTTCTTGCATTATGACTTACCTGTTGTGTTAGATATTTCACCTTCTGCACACACTACACATTTATAACAACAGGGGGGTTTCCCTTCTATCTTAGACTTTCTGTAGCCTGGCATACATGGCTCATTGCACTGTGATTGGGGGCACTGTGGGGAAAATATATAAATAATTTAAATGATGAACAGTTATTTTAATCAACCAATACAGTATTAGTTCTGTTTTTTCATAAAAAGGCAATTTTTTAAAGAGGCTCAGGGCAGGTGCATTTTTCTGCTGTAGGAGAACAAAATCATTTGCCAGTCCAGGCCACCCTGATTTGAGTTCCCTATGTTTCCTATAGCAATGAATCAGCATGGAGCATTGACTGGTCACTTATAGTAATAGGTTACTGCACCTGGGCAATCATATTGGGGCAAAGTCAATAACCTGCGAAGTGGCTAACGCTAGCGAAAATTCGACAGCGTTACGTCATTTTGCCACTTCTCAAATTTACTAAAAGTGTCCCTGGCAAAAATTCGCTAGCGAAGTAGATAGGCAAGCGCAACTTCGCAGCCTAACACCAGGCGAAGTTGCACTCCGGTGAAGGGGTGAAACTACGCAAATTGACTGGCGAAGTACAGCGAAGTCAACGCTGGCGCAACTTCGAAGGTAAGTAAATTTGCCCCATTGTCTTTTATTTTGTATGGGGGGGTATGTCGGTATAACTGTCGGTATAACTTCAGTATTACCTTTGTAAAGTAAGGGCCCCAGAGATCAGCACTGTCATTGATGTACAACATATTTCCAATGGGTTTGGATGTATCAATGCTTCCAACCTTTACTGTTCGGCCATCTCTTTCTTCCAAGAAAAACCATTTCAGGATTTCATAATGATTTGATGGGTATTTAAAGTGTACCTTTTCTCCAGAAGTCATCTCAAAAACCGTGTTCCGTATGATAGCGTTTAACTAAAAATGAAAAGACGGGTTAATGAAGGTCTCTCATGGGTGCCCTCTGTGCGCTTGTTTATTGCACCCAGACTTTTGCCTTTAGAGCAACGATGATAATTAAAGTCATTTGTATGCGCTGCATGAAATACAACCCTTAGCTGCAACTCTAATGTTTTTAGTTTACTTTCCACAAGTGTAAAGAAGATCTAAATATGGTTCATATTCATCTCACATTCTCACATTCTCCAATTCACTAAGATTCGTAGTTGCGCCAGGCGTAACTTCGCCGCACTTCGCCACACTTCGCCAGGCGTAGTTTCGCCAGCGCTCTGCAAATTCACTAAAATCCGAAGTTGCGCACAGGGGTAGCGTAAGGTTGCGAAGTTGCGCTAGCGTTGATTCGCTAAGCGAAGTTGCGCTAGCGATGGTTAATTTGCATACGGCGCCAAATTCAAATTTCAGTGGAGGAATATGTAGAATCACTACAAATGCCTGGGAAACCTTCAAAACATCAAATAAAATGTTTATTTTGCCCTACACATGTGCCCACTGTATAGTTAAGCCATGAGTTAGGAAATTTAGGGGGGAAGGAGGGGAGCCCCAAAAAAAATTTAGATCTTTTCCAGCCTATCACCCATAATATAGAAAACACGCCAGCGTTTTTGGGACTTAGAAAAAATTTGAACTTTTTTTGAAGCAATCCCTATCTACTCTATTGCACTTTGCCTGGTCTGAGGTGGCGAAGGAAGTCTAGCGTAAAAGGTAACGTTCAGTACAATGCGCGCGTTAGTGAATTTGCGTAGTTACGTCCGTAGCGAAAATTCGCCTGGCGTAAGGGTGCGAAGTAACACTAGCGAATTTACGCCAGCGTTCGTTAGTGAATTTGCGAAGTAACGAAAATGCCCAACGCTAGCGAATTGACGCTAGCGCTTGGCGCTTCGGCGCTTAGTGAATTTGCCCCATTGAGGTGTCCGATCCGCCTGTCCATTATTTATCCAAATAGGGATAAATGTAAATGAGGTTACCAGATGTATTCTGTAAGGATAACCTACGACCGAGTCAATAGCTTTATAATAAAGTTTGCTGAATTTGCTGAATTTTAAGGAGCCTTACCTGCCATTGTTTAAAATGGGATTGTTGCCTTCCTTTTCTGTCAGGGTTACTTGTCCGGCTTTTTTGATTGTACAGTTTATGGAGAGCGAGAGCCATTGTGTATACTGCTGTGTAAACTCCATAAGATATTCTCAAATTCATTGTATCATTCAATGACAGGCCATAATCAGTAAATGATTGACTCTCTGTACATTTTGGAAGGGAGACGTCTGTCCTGCATGGGATGGTGTTGGACAATTCACAATCGGATAACTGTTCTGAGATATTTGGAAACAAAATGGCATCTTTACATTTAGATGGATTTAAACTGTACAAAAATTCTCTAAAGCCAGGAATCTCTCCGTGTTGGATAGAAAGAGCCAAAATGCCATTAAATATTATTCTATTTTGGGGAAATACTGTATTTAAAACCTTTAAAAATGTTGAAGATACAATCCATATCTTTGCTGGCATTTCAAAGATGGCAAAAAAGAACATAATAAATTCAACATACAATAAGCTGACTAAAAGAACTATCACATTAGCTGTGCTTTCAAGTAAAGTTTGTCTAATCTTTATAGGATTTGTAGAAGCCATTGAGTCCAATTCAATTCGAATGAAGAAGGCCAAGCAGATGCCATCTTTCTTCATTTCTCTCTCCAGATTTTTGCCCTAATCTCATCATCAGATACAATGAGCCCGACCCATCTCCAGCCAAAGTGCTTAACCAGTTCCACAATCCCATCAATTTCAGACAATTCATCAGGGATAGTTCTGTAGAAAGAAGGCAAACAGTTGGCAATTTGGCATGAGGAAAACTGTCACTTAAAATTGGTAAAATGAAAAGATGATTGTGGATTTTAGGACGTCCTGTCCAGTTCATAGTCCACTTTATATAATTTTGATTGTCAAAAATGTCAATAATGTCAGATCAGAGTTGAAATCTCAAATGATTTTGTTTAAATAGTACCAGCAGCACACTGTGTGAGTTGTAGTAGAGCACAATAGAATTTTTAAGCCCACAGCATACAAGATAAGGCAGCGTTTCAGGCCTACAAGCCCCTTTTTTTTCACTCCACAACAATGTTCATGATTTTGCTTTAAGTCTCAAATGCTCTTCCCTCAATAAAAAGGCACATCATCAGCTGTACATTGTGTAGCAGTTGAGGAAAGTGAGTCTCCCAGTTCAAAATCTCACCACACTTTACAGAGGAGCTACAGAAAGTATACTATTTAATTCCATCATTGCGTGGTACCAAAAGTGTAGTGCTACTGATCATTAGAGGTGCAAACAATTGTGAAAATAGATAAGGATATCATAGTTGTGTCTCTTCCTTTCATTTGAGCTGACCTTTGATTTGCTCAGTTTGAGGAAAGTATCTAGTATTGTGGATAATCTTTTACACCCTTCTCCCAAGTTTTCAGCAATATTTCAGAGTTTAAGCCTGCACAGTCAGATTATGTGAGAGTTTATTTCCCAACCCTGCTGTATTTTGTACTGTTTTATCAACTTTTTTGTACACTTGGTTTTGCCTCACTATACAGTTATGGGATTCATTATCTGGAAAACCGTTCTCCAGAAAGCTCTGAATTATGGAAAGGCTGTTGACTCCCTAATAATCAAATAATCCAACTTTTTTATTATTACAGATTACAACTTTTTTCTTTGCACTTCCAGTATATGCTGTGTCTGATTACAGCGGATACATTTATTTTGTAACTTTTTAATGTTAAAATGTGGGTGAGCAAATAGTGTTGAGTTTTAGTGATTTGACTCCTTTAGTCAATGAACCAGAATTTCTGAAAGTCTTCAGAATCCAAGTTGGGGTTTGAATATAGAAACTGAATAAAGGTTTTAGGAAAGTCAAATAACCCTAGGTTTAGCCAAACAGTGTACAAAATAAATGGATGTACTGTTATGATGTATAGCAGGGAACCCCAACCCTTTTTACCTGTGAGCCACACTGAAATGTAAAAAGATTTGGGGAGCAACACAAACATGAAAAAAGTCCATGCGGATGCCAAACAAAGGTTGTGATTGGCTATTTTGTAGCCCCTATGTAGACTTGTAGACTACAGGAGGCTCTGTTTGGCAGTACACCTGTTTTTTATACAACCAAAACTTGCCTCCAAGTCAGGAATTGAAAAATAAGCACCTACTTTGAGGCCACTTGGGGGCAACATTCAGGATGTTGTTGAGCAGCATGTTGCTCATGAGCCACTGCTTAGGGATCACTGATGTATAGTATATGTGGGCAAGTTGATTAATAATAAACATGTTGTTCCCAGAATACTATAATTCAGTAATAAACAATACAAAATCTTCTTGTATAAACACCAACTCTTTTATTATGAAAATGAGAAGAATGTATGACATAAAAGCTATATAGGTACAGAACATATATATGAATAAATATACAATATGCAGTAATAGGAAGTGATCAATGCAGTAGTAATATATTGACACATAGAGCTCAACCCAAATGCACTGCATGCAGTGGGGGTAATTTATCAACAATGGGCAAATTTGCCTATGGGCAATAACCCATGGTAAATAATCAAAAAGCTAATCACTGATTGGCTGCTATAAGTAACTGACCATGGGCACATTTGCCCAGTGTTGATAAATGAGCCCCAGTAGCCCAGTAACACCATTTATCTCAATAAAACAGAATGCTCATCATTAGCTGGGACAGCCCCAATTTTATCTGGTACAAATAGGCCATTAAATCATGAAAGAAAAGCTATGAGACAAACAAAAATTTACATAGAAAATGGTACTACAGCAAGGAGTAGTGATGGGCGAATTTATTCGCCAGGCGCGAATTTGCGGCGAATTTGCGCGATTCGCGGCAGGCGAATAAATTCGCGAAACGCCCGCGAAAATTCGCCGAAAAAATTAGCGGGCGTCAAAAATTTTTTCCCGAAAAAACGGACGCCGGCGTCAAAAACGGGCGCCGGCGTCGGAAAAACGGGAGCCGGCGTCAAAAACGAGACGCCGGCGCCGTTTCAAGAATTTCGCGCGAAATTCGCAAATTTTTCGGCGAAGCGAAACGGCGCAAATTCGCCCATCACTAGCAAGGAGTAAAAAAAAATTTTTTTAGTATGTAAATAGTAGAAAAATAAAGCAGGAAGAGGTGGGACCCTTAATATCAGAGGGGATTAGTTAGTTGATGAGAACAAAGAAAAAGCAGATATTCTGAACTGTTTTTTTCCCTCTGTCTACACAAATGAGGAACCAGCTAAGGAAGGTTCCCTTCTAAATAGTCCCAATTCTAGTATTACAACTAATGGTGCATGGTTCATGCAAGTACCAGATGGTATTCACCCCAGGGTACTCTACTAAATGAGTACAGCTCTGTAATTGCCAAACCTCTTTACTTTCTGTAATTCTTCAGGATTCATTGAGGTCTGGCATGGTATCGAGAGACTGGTGAATTGCTATTGTGGGGCCGGTATTAAAAAAGGGATTCCTAAAAGCCAGTTAGTCTGACATCAATGGTAGGAAAGCTTTTTGAAAGGGTTATTAAGGGATAAGATACTTGAATTCATTGCAAATAGTAATACTATGAGTTTGTGCCAGCATTGTTTTATGCATAAATTAGTGATGTGAAAATTTCACAGCAAAAATTATGCCAATAGACTATAATGGGTGAAAAAAATTGTCGGTGTCAAAAAAAAAAATTGTCACCCATTGACTTTAATGCATTTCTGGGAATTTATGTAGTTTCGCAAATTTTCAGCACTAGTAATAAATCCTGACAGATTAATTTAATTTATTTTTATGAGAAGGTGATGAGGAACCTTGACTCTGGGATGGCAGTGGATGTGATCTACTTAGACTTTGCTAAAGCATTTCATACAATACCACGCAGAAGTTTACTGGTAAAATGAAGGAATGTTGGCCTGGAGCGTAGTATTTGTACTTGGATTGAAAACTGGCTAAAAGATAGATTACACAGAGTGGTAGTAAATTAAACATTTTCTAATTAGACCAGTGTTGTTAGTGGAGCACTGAGGGGGTCTGCATTTAGTTCTTTACTTTTCAACTTGTTTATTAAAGACCGGGAGGTGGGAATTGAAAGTACCGTTTCTACTTTTGCAGGTGATTCAAAAATGTGAAGAACTATAAGTTCCGTGCAAGATAATGCCACTTTGCAGAGAGATTCGACTAAATTGAAAAACTGGGCAGCAAAACTGGGCAGGAAAATGAAGTTCAATGTTGATAAACACAAGGTTATGCACTTTGGCAAAAATAATATAAATGTAAGTTATACAATAAATGGCAGTGTGTTGGGGGTTTCCTTAAAGGCTAAGTAAACCTTAGAAATAAGTGAATGTAAAATTGATGAGGGGGATATTCTAAGCACTTTTGCAATGTACATTGATTATTTATTTTTTTTTTTTTTTAAATTCCAAGATATCAAAGGTTATATGTACAGTTAACATGAATGAATTTTGTTAGAACAGTGCCACCTGCTGGTCATTTTCTGGTCAGGCTGACCACTAAGTAGTCAAGGAGGTTGTCAGGAGAAAGAAAGCTGGTCTGATGTTTATCTGGTTAGGAAAGATTTGAGTAAGGTTTCTTATTTTTTTCCTAACCAGAATTTTACATTCACTTATTTTAAATGTTTACTTATCCTTTGTACATAACAAGTTGTATAATTCTGGGCAGTGTCATTCTGTGGCTACTAAAACAAGTTCTGTCTTGCATAAAAAAGGGCATAAACTCAAGGGATGAAAACATAATTATGTCTCTTTATAGGTCCCTGGTGAGGCCTCATCTGGAGTATGGGGGCAGTTTTGGACTCCAGTCCTTAAGAGGGATATAAATGAGCTGGAGAGAGTGCAGAGACTAAGTGCAACTAAACTGGTTAGAGAGAGGGAAGACTTAAATTATGAGGGTAGACTGTCAATGATGGGGTTGTTTTCTCAGTAGGTGTTAACAAGGGGTATGATTACACTAAGTACATTGGAGGACATTATAGACAAATAGCAGGGGACTTTTTTTTCCCCATAAATAGGATCACCGCACCAGAGAAAGGAAAATGAATTTCATTTGAAGCAGAGTAGGGGGTTTTCACAGTGAGGGCTAATGTCAAGCCCATTGATGTTGTGATGGCTGATTCTGTTAATGCTTTTAAGAGGTACTTTTTTTGGACAAGAATAATATCATAGGTTACTGTTATACTGAAATCTATATTGTTTATGTGAGTTTATGGAGGGATGAGTGTCAGTGTGTGTATGTATGGATGCTGGGTTTCATTTGGAGGGGTTGAACTTGATGGACTTTGGTCTTTTTTCAACCAGATTTAAGTATGTAACTATTTTACTACCATCTATTCACTCTTTTATCATTTTCTAACAATTGTGTCCTTTGTGTTCAATTCAGGCCTAAGAAATATAATGTAGCATTTGGGAATGAATATACAGCCTAATATTCCAGAACTAGAGGATAAAATGGCAAATATTTCAACTGCCACCATTCTACTCCCCTTACTGCTCAGGTATGCTGGGACAAATGTCACCCACACACTACAGAACACCAACATACTGAAAGTGATGTTTTTAGCCTCATTAAATCGGTCAGGGAAATCCTTGGCTAGAAATGCAGCAATGAAACTTAGTAGGGCCAAAGTCCCTATATATCCAATTATACAGAAGAAGAAAAAGTCAGACCCTTCATTACACTGTAAAAAGATATAGTCTTGATCAGATAACGTATCAGCCTCTGCAAGTGGAGGACTGATAACCACCCACAAAGCAGAGATGATGGTCTCACCCAAAGAAACTGCAATGACTAGTGTGACAGACTGTTTGGTTCCTACATACTTCTTCAGCTTGCTCCCAGGCTTTGTGGCATTGAACGCAATAATAACTGTGAGAGTTTTAGCCAACACAGATGACACAGAAATAGTAAATACAATCCCAAATGTTACTTGTCGGAGGAGACAACATATCTTGGTTGGGCGCCCAATGAATAATAAGGTGCAAAGGAAACACAACATGAGAGAGATGAGGAGGAGACAGCTGAGATTTCGGTTGTTGGCTCTCACAGTTGGAGTCTCACGGTACTTTATAAAGATTCCTAGAATTACACCACAAATGATAGAACACATCACGGCAATGGAGGATAAAGTAGCGCCTAATTGATCTTTGTAAGACAGGAAGTTTATATTCTTTGGAATGCAGCCATTTCTCTCTTTGTTAGACTTTTCATATTCAGAACATTTCATACAGCTCTGTGCATCTAGCATTTCAAAATAAACAAAAATAAGGAAACATTTTAATATTACAAAGAGAATCACACTGGTATAATTGTTGAGCTAAACCATCTGTAACCTATAAAATGTCAGCTTTTGTAAAACGAAGACTGTTATATATCATGAGTATTTAAAACTCTAAAAGTGATGCCCTACTCTTACCTAAATAGTTCTAATAGACAGATACACCTTACCACAACTTTTCATCACACCAACATAGCATATAAAGAAAAGGGACAAATAAATCTAACAGTGAAGAGGAGGAGATTTGTTTAGCAATTGTGGGCTTTTCCCATTGGATAGGGAAGAAAGCCCAATTGAGACCTCCATAGAGAGATGAATCTTAGATGGGTCTTGGGTCAAAGAGAGATAGGTCTTAGCTTCTATCCCTCCAAAAATGCCAAATTATAATTGTAATTTTATCAGTACTGGCACAATAAAAACGTGTAGCCTCAGAAGAAAGTCATAACCCCAGCCATTTCCAAAGAGTTAAGGAGGGGATTGAAGTAATTTGAGAAAATGTCTCATAGACTCCAAGCTAAGGGGCCTTTTAACTAACAATCAAATTTTGTTGTTTTTTTACAAATCTCTAAATATTTGTGGTTTTTCTATTTAAAAAAAAACTCTAAAAATTTGAGATGTATTACCACGAAAACCAATACAAAACTTTGCCATGTAAAAGTTGTCGAGGTCCTACAGAAGTCCATGGGAGCTACCCTGATCCTTTTGGACCATTTGGAAACAATTCAGACCTTTAGAGGTTGTCTGATTTTTTTTCACCAGGAATTGTCCAAAAGACTCGAACTTTTAGAGGTTTTGGTTATTTTTTTTTTCAGATGGTTCAGCCTAATTTCCGTTCATACTTTTTTTATTTGCATATTTTAATAAATTCCATGGCATTCGTGGTTTCAGAGTTTATGAGTTTAGTCATGGTTTTGAAAACCTCTAAAACCACAAAAATTTGACCTTCAATAAACAGGCCTTCAAGGGTCTGGGTTAGTGATGTGTGGGACTGACTTTTCCCGACCCGCGGGTATCAGGCTGGTCGCACATCACTAGTCTGGGTTTCTTTAGTGCCACCTTCCCCTTGTTATATCACATATCCTAGGTAACAGCGGTAATAGGGAACATGAATCATCCTTATTTACAGAGTCTCCAAGTTTCTAAAAATCTGGGTCTTTGCACCACCATTTATAGTTTATCACTGTTAAACTTGATTTATCATACAAGCCATACCATGTTGTGATATAAAGGATACAATTAGGATAATAAAATACCCTAACTTTGCATTACAACGTACCTGTTGTGTTGGACATTTCTCCTTCTGAACACAGCACACATTGATAACAGCAGGGAGGTCGCCCTTCGATTTTAGATTTCCTGTATCCTGGCACACAAGGTTCATTACAAAGAGATTGGGGAAACTATGTGACCAAATAGAAAAATATAAAACATATAATATACACATAATATACATATAACATTTTTTTAATTCCATTAATCAACAATGCATTATCTCTAAAGGTATAGTGGTACTTTTTGCCATTAAAATACAATTCCCCTATTATTCTGAACAGCAGAGTCTTTTAGAATATTTATAGGAAAAAAAGATAAAGAACAGAAGAGGAACACAATACACAATATCATTGCAAAGTGAATGATAAAAAGGAATGCAGCAACAGAAACTGAAATAGCACCCAATATGTCTACACATACACAAAAAATGGACTAATCAATTCACATTTGCCAAGGCTTCATATTTTCCTGCAAATCCATGGCTTGAGAATAGTGATGGGCGAATTTGCGCCGTTTCGATTTGCGAATTTCCCGTGAAATTCGCGAAACATTTTTTTATGCCGGTGCCCGTTTTTTTTTAAGCCGGCGCCCGTTTTTTTTTACGCCGGCGCCCGTTTTTTTGAAGCCGTTGAATTTTTTGGGGCGAATTTATTCGCTGGCGGCGAATCGCGCGAATTCGCGCCTGGCGAATAAATTCGCCCATCACTACTTGAGAATATATAAATTACAAAAGCGAACTCATGAAACCTATATTTCATCCTAAATCTTTACCTCTTTCCGCTATTCCAAAAGAAATTCAATACAAGCCTAAGAGAAATACAACCAGACATAAATAGTTAGGACTAGCATATAGGTCTTACCTTAATGTAGATATGGTTCCCTAGCACTTTTATTATCACGAATAAAGATTATTATTATAAAAATTATACAATTAAAAAAAAATCAACGTATACTGTATTTGCTCTACAATGGAAGAATGTGCACAGTCAAACATTACATTTTATATGAATCCCGACTGATACAGAAGTAACATGTATGCAGCTTGTGATGCATAAATTACTGGTAGAACACGGCACTGGGATTGTGCATTGATCACATTTTGCGTGTTATTTGTATCATTGCTTTGTTTGTTTTTACAACCCCATTGGAGTTTTAACCAAAGAAATAGACTGGAACTTCTCAGTTGCTTCAATATACAATAAGTTATATTTCATTTCCACCCCAATCCAATTTTATATGATGCATAAGTGTCGTCCTCTGGACATTAGGGGGCACATTTACTAAGCTCGAGTGAAGGATTTGAATGAAAAAAACTTCGAATTTCGAAGTTTTTTTTGGCTACTTCGACCTTCGAATTAGCTACTTCAACCTTCGACTACGACTTCGATCAATGGATTTTTCCTTCGATCGTTCGATCAAACTAATTGCGGTAAATCCTTCAACTTCGATATTCGAAGTCAAAGGATTTTACTTCGATGGTCGAATATCGAGGGTTAATAAACCCTCGATATTCGACCAATAGTAAATGTGCCCCAAGTCATTGATTTGAGTACTTTTGCATCAGTTAGATTTTATTTGCTGAAACTTCCTAATTTTTTGAAGCTAGTGAGGCCTGAAGATACAGCCATGGGTATTTGATGATCACTAGATCTCAATACCCTTTACGGGAGCATCTGACGTCTATTGTTTAATTAAAGAGTTAAGGCTGCATTTTCAAGTTCTGAAAATAAAGTGATTTTGGCGAAACAGTGCAATGACTACACATTTGAATGGGAGAGTGTGGCCACAACACTACTGGAATTATGGCAAAAATATGCATTGTGGTTACAAAAACATAATGATTTGTGTCCAAAATTGCACTTTTCATACTGTACTTACTATTGATTACTTATAATATGTTATTTATTTCTACTTTGTCTGGTCAATAGATTTCAAGACTTTTCAGGGTAATGTGTTAAGAGGTTCCCCAGGTCTTGTCTCCTATAGAAACAAGTTGATTCTACCTGCTGAATGGCTGTAGGGGTTACTAGACCAGTAGTCAACTTTGTATAGTTAGATCATTACTTCCTATATAATATTGCCTACTTATTTGCTCTTTTTCTACCTCTGCTCATCCATCATAGCAGGACTAGATCAGCATCTAAGGCATTTATCACTATAGGCTGTTTTGTCCTAGAAGGTAAGAGGATAAAACAAGTTGTGGTATAACTTGTATTTTTCCTCCTTTGACTATGTGTCTTGAATACGTCTACAACATGTGTGGAGGACTGCAAATATTGAAAAGATTTGTATGATGTGAATAATTGATGCTTTGCTGTTTTCTTAAATTATTTACATGTCAATAAACGTTTGATAAATAAAAAATAAAAAAAACAAGTTGTCATGTTCCATTTTACCTTTGTAAAGTAAGGACCCCAGAGATCAGCACTTTCATCAATGTGAAGCAGATGTGCAGCAGATTTAGTTGTATCAACGCTCCCAACCTTAACAACTTGGACACCTCCTTCTTTTGAGAAAAAACATTTCAGAAGTTCATAACGATTTGATGGGTCTTGTTCAAATTTCCAATGTATCTTGTCACCAGTAATCATTTCAAAATCTTTACTCTGCATCATAGCATTTAACTAGAAGTAAATATATTCATTAATAAAGGCCTGTCATGGTCAACCTGTGTGTTATAAATATATAAAATAGATGCATATCTTTATTTCTCTCAACCTTTTTACCTTAGGGTAGGGATAATAATAAATGGTATGTAAACAGGTTGCAGGTTATACAGCCCCTATATTCGACCCTATTTTTCCATTTCCTTACCCCAATCTAAACAATGGGTGAAGGTGGAACAACCACCAGGAATCTGGAGATCATTATGAGATGTACATACTGACATTAGCTTTTCTATTTTTTTTATTTTTTGTGCAGACACACATGTATTAAGGCTGCACTCTGCACTACAATCATGATAAACAATTGGGCATTCGGTGCAGAGCACAGTGTCTGTGGGTGTTTAATTACCGCCTCCTACAGATAAACTACTAAACTCAATAGACCAATCTCAATTCCCAAAGAAAGAAATGTTCTGATTTTAAGAGATGGCAGTATAAAAACATAGTAGAAAAGATGGCTTGACAATAAAATAATTTGTGTGAACAAAAAGAAAAATCATAAAACATATATAACACTTTACTGGGTCAGTACCAGACATCAGCCTAACTCTATAAGCTTTTACCAAATAGACCTTCTCCACCTGAACATGAGTAGCAGAAGAAGTAACATTGTGATCTACAGGTTCTGGAATTGTCCCAAGGATATTCCTTTCTGGGACAAGGTAACAAACACAGTAGTCCTTGAAGAGGTCAGACAAAACCCAGGTATATTTGTTATAGGATATACAAGATATTTCTAATGGGAATACTCATGGAAGGTTACACCAAATATGACATGTTCTGGGCGACTCCTTAATTGATCTGAGGAAAAGATAACACAAAGAAAAATGCAAATCCATACATACATATATATGAATTTTCTTTGGAACCTTGAATAGTTGCAATTCATCAAATAAAAAAAAAAGTGAAAAGTCAAGTTTGTATAAAAGTCAATGGGGGTTGTGTCTAACATCATTATTTGTTTTGCAGTCAATCAAAACATTGGGGATTTTCAGCCTCACTAAAAATGAATGAAACAATGTGATTTGCACTTGTTTGTGACTTTTCTTCAATGAGAAAACGCAACCATTAATAGTCTTGCAACCATGAATTGGATTGTAATTTTCTTTAAAAAGTTAGTACTTGAGGGGAAAAAAAGCAAAATTGTGGGAAAAAAACTATTTCGGCCCCTTGACCTAGAAAATAAATATTAAAATTCAAGATCACAATTTTGTTTTGATTCAAGAACTGTGTTCACAATCTAATTTTTAAAGCCTGAGTTTATAAGGTTTATCACATAATAAAAATTCAAGAATTCAATTGGAAAACTTTGCAAGGTCACCTAAGACCTGTCAGGATTCTATAACCAGTCAATGGTAAACACCTTTTCAGCATTAAAACAAGTTGAGTTTTGAGTTATTTAAAAGAGATTTTAAAGTATCATTAAAAAATACAGCAAAGATTTTTTTGTTTGAGAGCTCTTTTTTTCTGCAGTTTGTTCAAGTTTGTCTAAATATATTTATGTATTTATTTGCAATTATGGTATTTGTAACACTATGAAGAAACACTGACAAATAGCCCATGACTTTTTATATGGTTGAAGAACCATCAAAGAATATGTTGTAGTCTATTAGAGAGAAAAAATCTATTTTTCCCCCTCAACCTAGAAAAGTAATCTTAAAATTCAAAATTTTCAAAAGATTCTGACTTGATTCAAGAAATTTGTTCACAATCTAGTTTTTAAAACCCAAGTTTATAAGATTTATCACATATTAAAAATTCAAGGATTTAATTGGAAAACTTTGCCATCTATAACCTGTCAAGATTCTATAAAAAGTCAATGGTAAGCATCATTTTAGCGTTTAAGCAAGTTGAAGTTTGAGTTTTTAAAAGAGATTTTAACGATTAATACAGCAAAGCCATTTTTGTTTGAGAGCCACTGTTGTTTTTGTTAAATTGTTCAAGTTTTGTCTAGATTTATTTAAGATAGATGTGTAACAATTTAAGATAAGCAAAGAAACAATTTTTAACTATTTAAGATGAGCAAAGAAACAATTGTAACTATTTAAGATAAGCAGGTCTCTTGGGGAAGCTGTGACTTGCAGCTTAAAGGACATTGATTAGCAAAACATCAATAACACAGAAAACTACAGAAATGTGTTCAAACTTTCATAACCTGCCAAATTTTGTAAAATGAACATGGTAATTAGGGGGCCACAAAATGGGTGTGGTAAAAAAATTACCATGCTCCGTGGGGCAAGTCTTTTTGTCCCTCTTTCTGTTTTCAAAATGTTGGGAGGTATGCTTGTGGGTTTTTTTGTCTGTGACTGCTGTAATAAATCATAATTACCTTTGAATATGTATCGGAAGGTACACATTTTTTTAATATGTATTTTGAATAAAATAAGTGTTTTTTAATGATTTTTGAGTTACAGGATCATTTTTGATGTTTTAAGTGATTTATGCCTGTGAAACTGGAGCAAAATTCCATTTACTCTGGCCCTTGTTTTGACTGGCCATTAGATTCCCTAAAGTGAACTTAATTATTTAAAAGTAAAGTTAGACATCACATATGATATAGTGAAAAATGTATCCACTGCTGTATAATATAAGGATATTATGAGTTACTAAAGAGTTCCATGACCATATAAAGGCACATATTTTTAAAACAGGATATTATATAGTTAATCTAGGAGGTATTTGCATAATTGTAAACAAAAGATACGTTTTTTTTATTTATGTTATATAGGGATGTAGCGAACGTCGGAAAAAAAGTTCGCGAACATATTCGCGAACTTGCGCAAAAACGCGAGCGGTTCGCGAACGGTTCGCGAACCCCATAGACTTCAATGGGAAGGCGAACTTTAACATCTAGAAAAGACATTTCTGGCCAGAAAAATGATTTTAAAGTTGTTTAAAGGGTGCAACGACCTGGACAGTGGCATGCCAGAGGGGGATCAAGGGCAAAAATGTATCTGAAAAATCTGCCTGTGTGTGCTTGGAAGAGATAGTGTAGGGGGAGAGCTGTTAGTGATTTCAGGGACAGATGATAGTAAGTTTGCTGGCTAGTAATCTGCTTGATACTGCTCTGTATTGGAGGGACAGAAGTCTGCAGGGATTTGAGGGACATTTTAGCTTAGGTAGCTTTGCTGGCTAGTAATCTACTGTTCTCTTTAAACAACTGCCATACGTTGACCTTGTAGGCATTGTTTGCCCAGTTTTTTTGGACGCAGCCACTGAAGCACAGTTGCCAGAAAAAATATGCCATATAAATGCTGAAAATAGTCATTTTTCGCCATACGTTGACCTTGTAGACATTGTTTGCCCAGTTTTTTTGGACGCAGCCACTGAAGCACAGTTGCCAGAAAAATTATGCCATATAAATGCTGAAAATATAAATTTTTTTGGTTGCAGCCACTGAAGCACAGAGGCCAGAAAAATTATGCCATATAAATGCAGAAAATATGCATTTTTTTGGTCGCAGCCACTGAAGCACAGTTGACAGAAAAATTATGCCATATAAATGCTGAAAATATAAACTTTTTTGGTTGCAGCCACTGAAGCACAGAGGCCAGAAAAATTATGCCATATAAATGCAGAAAACATGCATTTTTTTGGTCGCAGCCACTGAAGCACAGTTGACAGAAAAATTATGCCATATAAATGCTGAAAATATAAATTTTTTTGGTTGCAGCCACTGAAGCACAGAGGCCAGAAAAATTATGCCATATAAATGCAGAAAATATGCATTTTTTTGGTCGCAGCCACTGAAGCACAGTTGCCAGAAAAAATATGCCATATAAATGCTGAAAATAGTCATTTTTTGCCATATACGTTGAGTCAACGTATGGCAAAAAATGACTATTTTCAGCATTTATATGGCATATTTTTTCTGGCCTCTGTGCTTCAGTGGCTGCGGCCAAAAAAACTGGGCAAACAATGCCTACAAGGTCAACGTCGTTGACCTTGTAGGCATTGTTTGCCCAGTTTTTTTGGCCGCAGCCACTGAAGCACAGAGGCCAGAAAAAATATGCCATATAAATGCTGAAAATAGTCATTTTTTTGGTCGCAGCCACTGAAGCACAGTTGCCAGAAAAATTATGCCATATAAATGCTGAAAATATAAATTTTTTTGGTTGCAGCCACTGAAGCACAGAGGCCAGAAAAATTATGCCATATAAAGGCAGAAAATATGCATTTTTTTGGTTGCAGCCACTGAAGCACAGAGGCCAGAAAAATTATGCCATATAAATGCAGAAAATATGCATTTTTTTGGATGCAGCCACTGAAGCACAGTTGCCAGAAAAAATATGCCATATAAATGCTGAAAATAGTCATTTTTTGCCATACGTTGACCTTGTAGACATTGTTTGCCCAGTTTTTTTGGTTGCAGCCACTGAAGCACAGAGGCCAGAAAAAATTAAACCAGTAGGGTTTGCACCCTAGTTTGTAACGGTGGCGGAGGGAGGAGGAGGACGCTAAAGGACAGCTGTGTGTGGAGTCATGAGGCTTGAAGAGAAGGACAGCTGCATAGAAGTCAGAACAAGTCTTCCGGCGTGCAGTAACCCTCCGAGATCCACCCCTCATTCATTTTAATAAAGGTCAGGTAATCGACACTTTTGTGACCTAGGCGAGTTCTCTTCTCAGTTACAATCCCTCCTGCTGCACTGAAGGTCCTTTCTGAGAGCACACTTGAGGCTGGGCAAGACAAGAGGTTCATGGCAAATTGTGACAGCTCTGGCCACAGATCAAGCCTGCGCACCCAGTAGTCCAGGGGTTCATCGCTCCTCAGAGTGTCGATATCTGCAGTTAATGCCAGGTAGTCCGCTACCTGCCGGTCGAGGCGTTCTTTGAGGGTGGATCCAGAAGGGTTGTGGCGCTGCCTTGGACAGAAAAACATTTGCATGTCTGACGTTACAGACTGGCCAAAGGGCTTTGTCCTTGCAGGTGTGCTCGTGGCAGGATTACTGGCACCTCTGCCCCTGGAATGTTGATGAGTTCCTGAAGTGACATCACCCTTAAAAGCATTGTACAACATGTTTTGCAGGCTGGTTTGTAAATGCCGCATCTTTTCGGACTTGTGGTATGTTGGTAACATTTCTGACACTTTATGCTTGTACCGAGGGTCTAGTAGCGTTGCGACCCAGTACAGGTCCTTCTCCTTAAGCCTCTTGATACGGGGGTCCTTCAACAGGCATGACAGCATGAAAGACCCCATTCTCACAAGGTTGGATGCAGAGCTATCCATCTCCGCTTCCTCATTATCAAGGACTGCATCATCCACGGTCTCCTCCCCCCAGCCACGTACAAGACCAGGGGTCCCCAAAAGGTCACCACTAGCCCCCTGGGAAGCCTGCTCCTGTTGGTCCTCCTCCTCCTCCTCCACAAAGCCACCTTCCTCCTCTGACTCCACTTCTGGCACCTCTCCCTGCGTTGCAGCAGGTGCCTGGGTTCGTTCTGGTGATTCCGACCAGAAATCGTGTGCTTCCAGCTCCTCGTCACGCTGGTCTACAGCCTCATCTGTCACTCGTCGCACGGCACGCTCCAGGAAGAAAGCGAAGGGTATTAGGTCGCTGATGGTGCCTTCGGTGCGACTGACCATATTTGTCACCTCTTCAAAAGGTCGCATGAGCCTGCAGGCATCGCGCATAAGCACCCAGTAACGGGGGAAAAAAATCCCCAGCTGTGCAGATCCAGTCCTACCACCCAGTTCAAAAAGGTACTCGTTGACGGCCCTTTGTTGTTGCAGCAGACGTTCCAACATAAGGAGCGTTGAATTCCAGCGAGTCTGGCTGTCAGAAATCAAACGCCTGACTGGCATGTTGTAGCGCTGCTGAATGTCAGCAAGGCGTGCCATGGCTGTGTAGGAACGTCTGAAATGGGCCGACACCTTTCTGGACTGGGTGAGAACGTCCTGGAATCCTGGGTACTTGGAGACAAAACGTTGGACTATTAAATTTAACACATGTGCCATGCAGGGCACATGTGTTAAATTGCCTAGTCTCAACGCTGCCAACAGATTGCTTCCATTGTCACACACCACTTTTCCGATCTGCAGTTGGTGTGGGGTCAGCCACCGATCGGCCTGTGACTGCAGAGATGACAGGAGTACAGATCCGGTATGGTTTTTGCTTTCCAGGCACGTCATCCCCAAGACAGCGTGACAACGGCGTACCTGGCACGTCGAATAGCCTAGGGGGAGCTGGGGGTGCACAGGTGTGGAGGAGGAGGACCCAGCAGCAGAGTAAGAAGAAGAAGAAGACGAGGTAGAGAGCGATGGAGGAGTAGAGGTGGTGGCAGAACCGCGTGCAATCCGTGGCGGTGACACCAACTCCACTGTTGTTGTTGAGCTACCCATTCCCTGCTTCCCAGCCATTACCAAGTTCACCCAGTGGGCAGTGTAGGTGACATACCTGCCCTGACCATGCTTGGAGGACCATGCGTCAGTAGTCATATGGACCTTTGGCCCAACACTAAGTGACAGAGATGCGGTAACTTGGCTCTGCACATGTTGGTACAGGTGTGGTATTCCCTTTTTAGAAAAAAAATTGCGGCTGGGTACCTTCCACTGCGGTGTCCCAATTGCTACAAATTTGCGGAAGGCCTCAGAGTCCACCAGCTGGTATGGTAAAAGCTGGCGGGCTAAGAGTGCAGACAAGCCAGCTGTCAGACGCCGGGCAAGGGGGTGACAGTCAGACATTGGCTTCTTACGCTCAAACATGGCCTTCACAGAAACTTGGCTGGTGGCAGATGACTGGGAATGGGAACAGGTGGTCAAGGTGGAAGGCGGAGTGGAGGGTGGTTCAGACGGGTCAAGGAGAGCAGAGGTAGAGCAGTAAGATGCTGGACCAGAAGGAGTGTGGCTTTTAGTTTGCCTGTTGCCTTTGAGGTGTTGCTCCCAAAGTGCTTTGTGCTTGCCGCTCATGTGCCTTCGCATAGAAGTTGTACCTATGTGGCTGTTGGGCTTACCAAGGCTCAGTTTCTGACTGCACTCATTGCAAATTACAATGCTTTTGTCAGAGGCACACACATTAAAAAAATCCCACACTGCTGACTTTTTGGAAGTGTGCGATCTGGCGGTAACAGTAGAAGTTGGCGGAGTTGGCGGTATTGGCGGCAATGGCGGGTGCGTTGGCCGGCTGAACACAGGTGCCGATACATGTTGTTGCCCTACTGATCCCTGCGGGCTGTCCTCCCTGCTTCTTCTAAGTCTTATTCTCCTACTGCCTCTCTGACTCTCCGTCTCTCCATCTGAACTACCCTCCTCTTGCTCTCTTCTACTAGGCACCCACAAAACATCAATCTCCTCATCATCATTCTCCTCAGATGCATCAATTTCTTCTGACACATCACAGAAGGAAGCAGCAGCGGGGACCTCCTCCTCATCACTCATTATGTCCATCTCTATCGTGTTCTCTGCCAGAATTAAATCTGGTGTAAGGTCCTCATCTCCTTCATCTTCTTCTGGCAATAATGGTTGCGCATTACTCAGTTCAAGAAACTCATGGGAAAATAACTCCTCTGACCCCAGTGAAGAAGGGGCACCGGTGGTGGAGGAAGTGTTACGTGGGGTGGCCATAGCAGTGGAGGATGAGGAGGATGTTGTGGTAAAGTTAGAAACGGTAGAGGATGGGGTGTGCTGTGTAAGCCAGTCAACTACCTCTTCAGCATTTTGGGAGTTCAGGGTCATTGGCTTTTTAAAACTGGGCAATTTGCTAGGGCCACAGGATTGCATAGCAGCACGGCCCCTAGCACGGCCTCTGCGTGGCGGCCTGCCTTTGCCTGGCATTATTTTTAAAAAAACAACAACAACAACAAAAACTCAGTTGGTTTTTCTGGAAACGATAATACACACAGCTAGATGGCGGGTTGAAGAAAACACTGTGCAAATAATGCCTACAAAGTCAACGTATACACTACTACAGCGGTGGATACGGATTACGTAAAATATATGAATGCTGCTTGAAAAAAAGTAACTCAAGTGGTTTTTCTAGAGACGATAATATTATCAATATTTAGACAAAATGTGAACAAGGTCACACAGCTCGATGGCGGGTTGAAGAAAACAGTGTGCAAATAATGCCTACAAGGTCAACGTATACACTACTACAGCGGTGGATACGGATTACGTAAAATATATTATGGCTGCTTGAAAAAAGTGACTCCGGTGTTTTTTCTGGAGACGGTAATATTATGGATATTTAGACAGAATGTGAACAAGGTCACACAGCTCGATGGCGGGTTGAAGAAAACAGTGTGCAAATAATGCCTACAAGGCCAACGTATACACTACTACAGCGGTGGATACGGATTACGTAAAATATATGAATGCTGCTTGAAAAAAGTGACTCCGGTGTTTTTTCTGGAGACGGTAATATTATGGATATTTAGACAGAATGTGAACAAGGTCACACAGCTCGATGGCGGGTTGAAGAAAACAGTGTGCAAATAATGCCTACAAGGCCAACGTATACACTACTACAGCGGTGGATACGGATTACGTAAAATATATGAATGCTGCTTGAAAAAAGTGACTCCGGTGTTTTTTCTGGAGACGGTAATATTATGGATATTTAGACAGAATGTGAACAAGGTCACACAGCTCGATGGCGGGTTGAAGAAAACAGTGTGCAAATAATGCCTACAAGGCCAACGTATACACTACTACAGCGGTGGATACGGATTACGTAAAATATATGAATGCTGCTTGAAAAAAGTGACTCCGGTGTTTTTTCTGGAGACGGTAATATTATGGATATTTAGACAGAATGTGAACAAGGTCACACAGCTCGATGGCGGGTTGAAGAAAACAGTGTGCAAATAATGCCTACAAGGCCAACGTATTCACTACTACAGCGGTGGATACGGATTACGTAAAATATATGAATGCTGCTTGAAAAAAGTGACTCCGGTGTTTTTTCTGGAGACGGTAATATTATGGATATTTAGACAGAATGGGAACAAGGTCACACAGCTCGATGGCGGGTTGAAGAAAACAGTGTGCAAATAATGCCTACAAGGCCAACGTATACACTACTACAGCGGTGGATACGGATTACGTAAAATATATTATGGCTGCTTGAAAAAAGTGACTCCGGTGTTTTTTCTGGAGACGGTAATATTATGGATATTTAGACAGAATGTGAACAAGGTCACACAGCTCGATGGCGGGTTGAAGAAAACAGTGTGCAAATAATGCCTACAGGGCAAATAATGCCTAAAAGGTCAACTTATACACTACTACAGCGGTAGTAAAATAAAAAAAAGTAAAATAAAAAAAAAATGAATATTAAAAAAAAAAAATTAAAGTTGGTGCTGCTGAACTACTAGGAGCAGCAGATTAGCACACCAGTCCCACTCCCCAACACTGCTAGACTAATAGCACTGGGCTCTTATAGTAGTAGTAGTAGTAGTAGTAGTAGTAGTAGTAGTAGTAAAACAACAAAAAAATAAATAAAAGCAGTCCTTACAAGGACTACTGTTATTGCAGCAGTCAGCAGATGAGATCAGAAGCAGGACAGCTGCCCACTGCAGCTACATACAGAGCACTGCAGTAGAAGGTAGATTACTAGCCAGCAAAGCTACCTAAGCTTAAATGTCCCTCAAACCCCTGCAGACTTCTGTCCCTCCAATAACAGAGCAGTATCAAAACGATTACTAGCCAGCAAACTTTCAACTGTCCCTGAAATCACTAACAGGCAGCAGCTCTCTCCCTACACTATCTCTTCAGCACACACAGGCAGAGTGAAAAAACGCTGCAGGGCTTCGGTTTTTATAGGGAAGGGGAGTGGTCCAGGGGAGAGCTTCCTGATTGGCTGCCATGTACCTGCTGGTCTGGGGTGAGAGGGCAAAAAAAAGCGCCAACAATGGCGAACCCAAAATGGCGAACGTCGCGCGACGTTCGCGAACTTCCGGCGAGCGCGAACACCCGATGTTCGCGCGAACAAGTTCGCCGGCGAACAGTTCGCGACATCTCTAATGTTATACAGGGGGCCACGAGATGCAAGTTCAGTAAATGCCACATTTACAAAATACCACCCATATGCTGCACAAATCAGCTTACCTGCCATTGCTTAAAATGAGTTTGCAGACTTGCCCTTCTGTCGTGGTGACTTGCCACTTTATATTTGATGTACAGTTTATGAAGAGCGAGAGCCATTTTGTACACTGCAGTGTAAACTCCATAAGATATTCTAAAATTGAGAGTATCATTGAATTCCATATCATTCATATAAAAGAATTGACTTTCCATACACTTTGGAAGGAAGATGCTTGTCCTGTTTGGGATGATTTGTCCGGTGGTTGATAAATCACAATTGGACAACCGCTCCGAGATATTTGGAAAGAAAATTCCGTTTTCATACAAAGATGGATTTAAACCATGCAAAAATTCCCTAAATCCAGGAATCTCTCCTTGTTGGAAGGAAACAACCAGAGCACCATTAAATATTTTTCTATTTTGTGGATATGTTGTGTCTAACACTTTCAAGAAAGTTGAAGATACGATCCAGATTTTCTCTGGCATGTCAAAGACAGCAAAAAAGAACAGAATAAATTCAACAGATATTAAACTGGTTAAAATAACTATTACATTAGCTGAGCTACTGCGTAATGTCTTTTTAATTTTCATCGAATCTGAAGAAGCCATTGAATCACTGTTAATTCTAAGAAAGAAGGCCAAACAGACCCCATCTTTCTTCATTTCTCTCTCCAGATTTTTGCCTGCTAAGGGCTGAGTTTTATCATCAGATACAATGAGCCCGACCCATTTCCAGCCAAAGTGCTTAATCAGTCTCACAATTGCATAGATTTCAGATAATTCATCAGGAATAGTTCTGTAGAAAGATGGAAACTGTGCTCTGTTGTTGAACTTGGGATCTCTGGAGCCATAGCTGATCTGCAGAAAAATCAGCAAAGAGAAAATCATTTTATAAAGTCAATTGTAAAATAAAAGTGATGCCTGAAAGTGCCTACACGGTGGAGGTGCAAAGTGAGGAACAATTATCTGACAATTATCTATGAAATAGGACTTGAGGTTGTGAGGATCTATTTGGGTTTGTTTCACCAACTGAAATTCTTATTTGCACTAAGTTTACATGTTGATTATCTGCCTAATATACTCTAAGGGGCCTATTTATTAAAATTCAATTCATTTTTGAGATTTATCAATCAAAACAAAATTTGCATGAAAAAAATAAGCAGTTCTTTGTAACCATGAATGAAACAATGCGTTTTTCAAAGCGATTACGTTGTTTTCTGCCAATTCATAAGCTAACATTTATCCCATTCAAATATTTTATTTAATTTGGTAGTTATCAAGAAAATAATTGTGTTGCTCAAAAGCTTCTTTAGTCACCACTTTTTTGTTCCTATGACCGTTTTTTCCCCCAAAAATAAAAATCTTGCTACTTTAAACCTGTAAAGCTTTTTTTTAAAAAAAAATAAATAAAAAAAAACAGCCAATCGTGATTAAAAAAAAAAAAGATTGTGGGGAAAAAATCTATGTGAAAAAAAACATAAGATACAGGTTCATGCTTTTTTACATTGATTTCCCTGAACCCGATGCTGAAATGATAATAAATCTTCCTAATCTTCGATGATTTATTCTACACTTTGATCGTTTGAAAATAAGAAAGTAGGAATGGAGGCTTAGGAGCTTAATTCATCTTGTGTCTCTAGTAGTTGCTGCTATTCACCAGTTTGCTGTCAATTCCCAGGATGTCGTCCAAGTTCATGGATAAAACATATGAGAAACAGAGTAAGAAGAGCATAAAGCAACCAATCTTTAACAATTCTGTGTCAGTCTAAAAAGATGCTTTCTCAGGACCTCTGAACAAGAAAATGCTTCAATTGCTGCTGAAGTGGCAAGTCTATTCGACCCACTCATTGAACAATCCATTGATAAAGCTATAGAAAGAGTGGAGATCAGCAAAATCTCATAGCAATTGGGAAGTCATGACAAAAAATGTTCTGAACTGTAATGCATAGTTTCTTCCATCTATAGAAAATTGAATCTCTGGAAAAATGTACACTGGAACTTTTTCTTAAGGCTGATGATTTGGAGAATTGATCCAGGCGTAATAATTTAAGATTTATAGGAATATCAGCATCTCATAAAATTGATCCCTTATTTATGATTGCCACAAAAATAATCCCTCAAAAACTAGGGATCCCATCTCCCATACTCCCACAATGTTATTCTGCCAGGCAACTTTAATATGACTAGATGCTCAAGTAGTTTAAAAATGAAAGGTAGCAGGGAGATATGTAGGAGGTTATCAAGATTGGAGGGATCAAGAAAGAGATTTTTCAGTGACAAGAGCCTGTTTTGGTTGAGAACGAAAGATTCCAGTTGAGAGTGAGAGATTAAATCGATGAGTTAAGGCTTTGATTAGTCAATGGATTGGTACTGCAGAGAAGTTTTGAAGGAATGAGATAAAGCAGGCAGGTAGTAAGGTGAGAACGTTTTGAGACTTCCTCATCAGTCACAGGGGTGAAGAAGTACAGGAAAGACTGGGGAGTGTCACTCAAGCCTTAGAAGAAAGTTAATGACAACTTCTTGAGGCTTAGCATTCTGCTAAAAGAATGTTACTCTAATCTATCTATCCTCCCTATCAACTTGTAACAAATATAAGGAAGTCTCTGCCTCCTTGAAGAGTTGGCTTACTTTAAGAGATTCAGTCTTTGCCCAATATTCTAAAGTAAAGCTTGCTAATCTAATAATAATAATAATAATGTAATAAATAATGTAATAAAACTAACAATGTATTCGTTAATCTTTCTAAATGTTGGATAGGAAAGCTTTTCAAAGGGTTAATAAAGGATAAGATACTGGACTTCATAGCAAATCATAATACTATGAGTGTGTGCCAGCATGGTTTTATGTGTAATAGATCTTGCCAGACTAACTTAATTTCTTTTTATGAGAAGGTAAGTAGAGACCTCGATTCTGGGATGGCAGTGGATGGGATTTACTTAGACTTTGCTAAAGCATTTGATACAGTGCCACACAAAAGGTTACTGGTTAAATTAAGGAATGTTGGCCTGGAACATAGTATTCGTACCTGGATAGAGCACTGGCTAAAAGATAGACTACAAAGAGTGGTAGTAAATGGAACATTTTCTAATTGGACCAGTGTTGTTAGTGGAGTACCGCAGGGCTCTGTACTAGGTCCCTTGCTTTTCAACTTGTTTATTAATGACCTGGAGGTGGGCATTGAAAGTACTGTTTCTATTTTTGCAGATGATACTAAATTGTGCAGAACTATAGGTTCCATGCAAGATGCTGCCACTTTGCAGAGTGATTTGTCTAAATTGGAAAACTGGGCAGCAAACTGGAAAATGAGGTTCAATGTTGATAAATGCAAGTTATACACTAAATGGCAGTGTGTTGGGAGTTTCCTTAATTGAGAAGGATCTAGGGGTTTTTGTAGATAACAAGTTGTCTAATTCTGGGCAGTGTCATTCTGTGGCTACTAAAGCAAATAAATTTCTGACTTGCATAAAAAAGGGCATTAACTCAAGGGATGAAAACATAATTCTGTCTCTTTATAGGTCCCTGGTGAGGTCTCATCTGGAGTATAGGGGCAGTTTTGGACTCCAGTCCTTAAGAGGGATATAAATGAGCTGGAGAGAGTGCAGAGACGTGCAACTAAATTGGTTAGAGGGATGAAAGACTTAAATTATGTGGGTAGACTGCCAAGGCTGGGGTTGTTTTCTCTGGAAAAAAGGCGCTTGCGAGGGGACATGATTAGACTTTACAAGTACATTAGAGGACATTATAGACAAATGGCAGGGGACCTTTTTACCCATAAAGTGGATCACCGTACCAGAGGCCACCCCTTTAGACTAGAAGAAAAGAAATTTCATTTGAAGCAACGTAGGGGGTTCTTCACAGTCAGGACAGTGAGGTTGTGGAATGCACTGCCATGTAATATTGTGATGCTGCTTCAGTTAATGCCTTTAAGAATGGCTTGGATGATTTTTTGGACAGACATAATACAAAGGCTATTGTGATACTAAGCTCTATAGTTAATATAGGTATGGGTATATAGAATTTAATTAAAAGTAGGGAGGGGTATGTGTATGGATGCTGAGTTTTCATTTGGAGGGGTTGAACTTGATGGACTTTGTCTTTTTTCAACCCAATTTAACTATGTAACTATGTAATTATGATTATGAATGATATCTTATGATGTGAAAAAACACTCCCATCCAGTTCCCTTTCCAATCTGATAATAATCCGTAAAGAGGGTAAAAACCTTGCTCGAAAATCCATAACATTTAAAGTTCTGAAGAGAACTAGATTGGGGTGCCCATTATCTCCGCTCTTGTTTAATTATTCACTTGAGCCTTTAATTAGAGCCTTAGACAAACTAGAGGCATTTAAAGGTATTAAATTTAACAAAGTCCACCTTAAGTCTTTATCTTTTGCTGATGATTTGTTATTAATAGTACAAAATGTTAATAATTGATTATTAGACATCTTTAATCCACTCTGTCACGGTACAGAATTAATTCACATAAAACTGAAATTATGAATATTAATGCTTCATTGTCAAAATCCCTTCAAAAATTTTAATCTCAATTCTCCTAATCCACAATTTAAATACCTAGGGCTTTTCTTTCCCAAAGACTTTATTCACTAAATTCTGTCCCTGCTATTAAAAAAACATTAGCACTTTGCCACAAATGGATGAATGCCCTCTTACACCTTAAGGGAAAGTTTGCACTCTTTAAGATGCTGATTTTCCTAAATTGATATCCTGGTGATATTAAATTATTTTATTCGGTTTGATAAGAAACCCAAAATTGCCTTAACTAAATTATGAGCTCCTTATGCATTAGGAGGTCTAAAGTTACCAAACGTTAGCTCCTTTAACTTGGCCTCAATTTCTAGATACCTTATGGAATGGGTCTTAGGTGGTGATAAATTCACAACTCCTTCTCTGGTACTTTTCCACATAACTCATACTCACATGCTAGAGATTCTTCACTTGAAATGGAAATACATTCCCCTTGAATGTAAACTTAATCCATTGTTTAGGGACTCAGTTTTACACTTGGAAACTTTTATTTTCTAGTCATAGTTTTAATCATACATTAACTAATTTTATGCACATACAACTCCTTTGGAAATATCTAAGCCTGGTTATTCTTCCTTTTTCTTTCTTTCCAAGAAACATCCGTTATTGATTCGAGACTTTGTGGATCCTGTTAATCGGAATCTCCTTTCTTGGGCAAGTCTAAAGAATCAAACTAATTTGAAAATATCTGACCACTGTCTATATATGATTATTAAAAGTGCGTTCCTCTCGGTTTCGAATAAAAATTTGTTTGCCATCTAGAAATATTGGGTAGCGGAGGTGATAGATAATTTAGGTGACAACTTAGAGCTCTTAAATATTAACTATCTAGCTTGTAAATTTTGGGGTCCCTCCTCTGAACAAAAACACCCCCTTTCGGATATGGCTTTGAAATGGTTAAACTATCTTTTATGTGACATCACCCCTACACAGCTAACTTCATCAATTGTTAAATTTAATAAATGTTTTCTAATTTGGCAAAAATTAAGAGACGTTATCAGCTCAAAGTTAAAAAAATTCAGTTTTATCTCCAGTTTATGTCCTTTTAAACATTGCCCCCCCTATTTTAAACATAACCCCAATTTGATTTCAAACTTAATTTTCTGGTTTATGGGGGCTACCACAAAGGCCCTATTTCTGTATTGGATTTTAGAGTTTCTCCCTTCCATAAAATAAATTTTAGCACATTCAAACCAGCTATGCTGGCAAAAGGCCTTAAAAATTGAATCAGAAGAACCACATCTTAAACTTTTTACTGTTTACTGTTAATTGGTCTCTTTAATTAAAGAAGTTACTCCAGTTGGAGCCCACTTGGATATTTAGTCTCAATACATATAGATCAGAGGTGGGGCTGAATGGCCATCTGAATTTTCAAGCCTTTGTGAATAGATAAATACTCTCTGAGAGGGCTTGCGATTACCATTTGGACTCAATTATAACTTTTACAGGTAGCCCCACATCCAATAAGTTTGGAACAAGTTTTGTATTTTGTATTTGCAATTTTTTCTTTCCTTTTCCTTCTATTTATTTTTTTTTGTTTTATTTTACTTTCTCTATTACTATAAATATTGCGTTTACAGGCACTCTTCAATAATTTGAATCCTTTCCCTCCTTGGTCTGTGGGCTAGCAGATCAACCTGGGATCGGTGACTCAAACGTATTTTGGTAGTATGTTTGTTATGTATACAGCACCATGCCATGGTTTGTTTGAAGCCATCTTTAAAACCTAGATATTGCTGATATCCCTCTTTATTACCCTTGGGGCCAATGCATACCTACGTCCACGATTTTATAACTTCCCATTTGTGCTTTAAACATATAACTGTCACTGGGCGAACATTTAGAACGAGAGGAGACTTCCAGGATGTTACCATTTCCTGGATGATTGGATACAATTCAAACCGTATTACAGCTTCCAGCACCAAGATCATATGATGTTATCCTTAAATATTAGATAATTTCCGGAATTCCAGCCTCTTGACAAAGCCACGCTAGTGGCGAAACGGCTGTTGAGGTGCAGCGCCCTACCTGCCAAGTTGGGATTCCCTTTCAGAGGTCTGCTATGCGATAAGCAAAGGATGCATGGAGGGTCAGGTGACAAATTTGGCTACGTGGAGGTGTGGTGTTGAATGCATGGGATACTTGGTCGGTAACATATTTTATCTTTATTCACTGGCAGGCGAGCTTGCATTTGGGGGTATCCCATTGACCTCCTAGATACTTACTGATGAACTGCTGTTTCTAACATGGCGACTGCAACATCGCCATTTCCCTGCCATTTGGATTCCAACCCTGACCTGCCCACTTCGCACCCACACATATATTGACTCATATCCAGCACCCATATGGACATGGCCTCCATAAACACCCACTAACTCCCTGACTGGGGTGTCAAATCCCGCTCATTGGCAACACAGGCACCACATAGTGCTGTTATTCACTATTTTGGGAACTATGTGATTTTGCATGCACTTTTGGGACGCCGCGCACTGCAAATCTCGGGATTCATTTCATATAGGATTACAAAAGACTCTCTACTGCTACCTTCACTGAGTTGGGGGTTATATCATTCTGCTTTACATGCAGCTAATCCTAAATTATCTTCTAAAAGCCCACTGATTGATTCACTCTCACCTCATCTGCTAATTAGCGCATGAGGTGTAGCAATTGAAAGGGGGGGTCCCTCTTTACACGTGGAGCGCTGCTTGTTTTTAAGTTATTTTAATCATATTAGTATGGCATGGTGGTGAATAAATATTGTATAATGATAAGGTTTCTGCCTGTGCCAAAAAATATATATGAATAGGTACTACTTCAAAATAATTCCAAAAAAAATATTAAGTAAATCTTGGAGGATATACTCATAATTCACCCCAGTCCCAGGGTGTAAGTCCAAAACAACATTTCAAAATAGAAATGTGAGTACTTCCAACTCACATTTCTATTTTGGAATGTTGTTGTGAATAAATATTGCCTTTTACAGATGTTTATCGTATTTATGTGATTTTCATTATCATAGTAGTGTGGGGCAGAAGGGTTGGGGGGTTTAGGCCCAATTTTTGTATATATTAAAATTTTAGAGTTGTCACAGATTTAACTATTTTAATTTTTGGACAACATTAATGACTTGGTGTCATCATAAAACTTTTTGATGTTGTTAATCCACCATGCAAAGTTTGGTTTTATGTTGGTCTGGTTATTTAATTTTACTTTATGGGTTTATTGGCTCATTATCCTTATATAATGTAGTTATTGTGCTTATATTTATATAATTATATATATTATTTGTAAACTGCATGGCATATGTATTTATGTAATTTTATTGTACTAAACATGTTCTGTTCAAATGTAAATATTTTATGCTTTGGAAAATAAATATGATGAAAGAGCAAAGAAAGTAGGTAACTGCCACTTGGAAATCAACATGTCCACGTCATCAACTCAGGGATACCTCAGGGGTTGCATTAAATGATATCAATGATAAGAGGGCTTATTGGTCAAGTGCCCAAATATAAGTCATTGAAAGAACAATGCTCAATGTATTGATATGGCAGGGGACTGGTGTCTGTAGCAGCTAGCAATGGGGCCATTTTTCATTTATTCATTTAGATTGAAAAAGTTCTTATAAAAAACTAAAAAACTCAGTTGGATCTAAAAGAAGTTTCGCCATTTGGGAAAGACCTATTTACTGCAATCTTCATTACAGATTAGTTCCTGAGCCATTCATTCTATTCATTCACATGGAGAAACTTTGATCGGGCACACAGAGCTAAGACCTCAAAATATGAATTGGTTTAAATGTATTCACCCCCTGAGCACACTGAGTAAGTTAACATCAATTCATGTTTTGGTTTTAGAGCTCCATTGAGACTAGCATGCTTTATTTAATACAAAATATGTATTTTAAACACAGACCTGAGGGTATCTGTAGATTCCGGCAAGCCAAGCAATACAAAGAGAAGAAATTGAAGACAAATCTCCTATAAACCCCACAACCTTTCTGTTATTCCAGCAGCTGTTATTTGGAATTAGTTGTTGTGTCCCTGATAGAATACTAAATGTGCCTTCCAGTGACTTTTCTGCAATGTCACAAGAGTCAAAGATATGATAGCCCAAAGTCACATTAGGCAAGATCTCTGGATTCTTGTTGATCTCTCCAATTGTATAAATGAAAACCAATAAGTACCGGAACCGTCTGAATGAAGACCTGGGAAGGAGAAGGAAAGTTTTGAAACCAGGAAACTACAGATTAACTAATAATTATTTAAAGGATTTTAACACTCAACCTTAAGTGCTGTAAAAAAAGCAGACTCAATTCCTACTGGTAGAGGTGGTGAGAAGCTATAACACCCTAGATACCCTTTGTCCTTCAAAAACAGGTCACCTAGAAGCTGGAGAAGGTTTCAGCTTTGTATAGATCAAATTGCTAAAAATTATCCCACCTAGTGGTAGAAATGAGAATAGCACATATGCAGGAGAAATTGAACCATGACCCCTGACTAGTGATGGGCGAATGTATTTGGCAGGCGCGAATTCACTGCAAATTCCAGCGATTCACCGCTGGCGAATAAATTCATGAAACCGCCGTGAAAATTCGCCAGCGAAAATTTCCGCCAGCGAATTTGCACCGTCGTAAAAAAAACCAAAGCCGGCATAAAAAAAACGGATGCCGGCGCCAAAAACGAGACACAGGCACCGTTTCGCCAATTTTTCACTGTTTCCGTAATTTTGCTGGAAATTCGCAAATTTTTAGGTGCAGCGAAATGCCCCAAATTCTCCCATCACTACCCCTGACTCCAGATAACATTGAATGGGAGAAACAGTTACATTGTGCTGAAGTGTTTTTTTCTGAAGCCACAGCACTGGGTACAATGGCCTGAGAATGTTGCCTGCACAATTTTACAAATTAAACAAATACAGGTGTTACATATTACATTTAAGAAATTTGGGGGTTTATTTATTAAAATCTGAATTTTTCTCATGTTTTGCCACCCAAAATTTTTTTGTGATTTTGCCCAAAAAAGACAGAATTCTTGAGATTATAGTAAAACAAGATGAGATGGAGTATTTTTAGATTCTGACTTAAAACAGCTTCGGGGTATAATAAATCTTGAAACATTTTAGTTTTTTTACCTCAAAAGTTTTTTTTTTAAAAGCACCACCAGAAAAACTTGAGTTTAATAAAGAGAAAATGATTGAATTCTTGGAATCAAACATATCTTCCATAAATATTTGAAACAAAATTATAAACAAGAGCTTAGAAACTCAAAGGATTGACAGGAACCTGTTGAGATATTTTGTATTATTCACTCCCATAACAAGGTTGCCTTTTAAAGGTCCATTTGTGGAATAAAATATCATTGTGGTTTAACAAAGGTACAATGTAAAGACCAGTTACAACTAGACTCCCAAACCTCAGAGACCAAGAAGCTGAGATGTGCTTACAACTAGTGATGGGCGAAAAATTTGCGAATTTCGTGAAACGGCGAAAAATTTGCGAAATGGCGCTGTTTTTGACGCCGGCGTCCGGTTTTCGAAAAAAAAAATAATTTCGCGAATTTATTCGCTGGCGGCGAATCGCGCAAATTCGCAGCAAATTCGCGCCTGGCGAATAAATTCGCCCATCACTACTTACAACATTATATTCTGCCTATTGTACAAAAGTCCCATTTAATGGGGCCTTTAGCAAAGATATCATTCCTAGATCACTGACTTTGAAGCCTTAGCTGTTCACTTTTACTGAACTGGGTAGAGTTAGAATTGTATTTAGCTGAAGACTCAGCAGACTTACCTTTTCCACCTCAATGGTTTTAATAGTGACAACTAGTGATGGGCGAATTTATTCGGCAGGTGTGAATTCCCTGGGAATCAGCGTTTTTTGCCACTGGCGAATAAATTAGCAAATTTGCCGCGCCTTTAGTTTTTTCAATGCTGGGCCCATTGACTTTAATGGGCGCAAGCGCCAAAATCTGCGTTTCGCTAATTTTTCACCAGTTTCACGAATTTGCTGGAAATTCGTGGCAAATCGAAACAGGACAAATTCTCCCATCACTAGTGACAACATGAGTCCGTCGGAGAGCTGTAATTTTGAGCTTTTCAGGTTTAAGCTGATACTCCCTTCCCTTTTTATTCTCCTGTACATTGTATTTCCAAGCTGCTGTATTAGGGAAGCGTTTACTAATGATATGTCTTCTTCCCCTTTATAAGGTAACAATTGAGAATGTTAACCAACACATTTGAACTGCAGACTGTTAGTAATTTTTTTTTTAATTACCAATTAATTAACCAATTCATTAATAAAAGGTAAATTAAGTGAAAGCATAATGAAACATAACCGGGGTGTCCTTCTTTCTCCTTTTGTTCATGAAGCAAGGCAGGGCTGCTAAGAAAGCAAGAAATCCAGTAAAGACACAGAAGGTGAATGAAACTTTATAGGACCTGAATCTTTCGAGCTAAATTCTACTCTATTTTGCAGGCGATTTTGTCTGAAAACAACAGATTACTCTTTGCTTTCTCAATTTCTATTGAGATGATAGTGTCACTTTAAAATGCAGCTATGATCTTGTATATCCCAGTAGGCAACAGTATGAATAGTACAATAGAGTGCTGACAGAGACCCTTGGTATATCTGCAGGAATAAAGACCACTTCCTATATTTAATAAGTTAAGTTGTGGTTACTACGAAACACAATGATACACATGCACACGATGCAGCTATAACAACAAACAAAAATGTACTCACATTCCACATTTAGAAGGGCTTTGCTTCTCTTTAAAAAAATAACAAAATCCATACCGATTTAAGTCATTCAGATGGAAAACCCCCCCAACTATCAAGTCCCCTTCCCTAAAATACTTGGTATCACTGCTTCTGCTCAACTGGCACCCAGAGCTGCTAGTGGTTATTTCGGAAGCTGCAGGAAGTACCTGGAACATCAGGACCACTAGGAGAACCTTGAGCCTGATAGGAAATAAAATGCCCAATAATGCTTTTAACAATGCAAAGAAGAGATTCATTTTTGCTGAGCTGATGGTGAGACATCATAATGCAACAAAGACACAATAGCGTTGGCTAATTTATATATATTTCATCAATGCAGCTAACAATCACCTCCATGTTTATTTTTAGCATTGTTCCTTTGAGAAGCAATCATTCTTTTTCTTTTTCTTCTTTTTTGGCTCTTCCCACTATAGAGATAGTTATAGTATTTGTGTATATTGACAGTGCAAAGAATAATAGATGCAATCACTTAATCACTTAAAGCAGATGCAATAATTGGTTTATTAAAAGGAAATAGTATTAATAAATATTAATATTAAAGGTCACAACAGGGGCGTGGCCAGCATGCGCTTGTGGTAAGAAATGCCTTATGTCGCTCCTGCAAATATCCTGAACATATCCTGCTTTAAAGTGCACTTATGTGTACGTAACTGGAAGAATCGGCAGTGCCAAACATTGGTGAAGCCATCCTGACATTATGGGGAAACATTCTGCTGCAAAGACCCTAAAGATGGGGAAATAACTGAGCAGAAGATGAAGGATACAATCAGCTCATTCACTAATGGTAAGGCCCTGGGCACAGGTGGGATCCCCATGGAGTTTCATAAACAATATAAAGATACAATGGTGACCCGGTTGAAATCCTGTTATGAACAGGCATTTTCCACTGGGACCCTGCCCCCCTCTTTGACAGAGGCCCACATTGCACTAATTCCTAAGAAAGGGGAATCCTACTGTCCCATTTCCCTGTTAAACTGGGATATCAAAATATTAGCCAAAGTGCTGGCGGTACAATTGAACTCAATTATTCTTAAGCTGATTCATAGAGACCAAACAGGGTTTATGTCGGGGAGGGCAACCACCATGAATATCAGGAGACTCTTTGTGAATTTACAGTTACCCCATACCAACTCTGGCAAGAGGGTTATCCTCTCACTGGATGCCGCCAAAGCATTTGATACAGTTGAATTGTGATTTCTGTGGGAAACGCTGGCAGGGTTCAGTTTTGGGGACAAATTTATAAGTTGGGTGCAACTGCTGTATTCCTGCCCACTGGCAAATATATGTCTAAATGATTTCTGAACCCTTTCCACTAGACAGGGGTACCAGGCAGGGCTGCTCTCTGTCCCCTGTATTATTTGCACTGGCCATAGAGGTACTAGCCATAATAGTCAGGGTTCATGAGAGCATAGTGGGTTGTAATATGATCTTCCTGCCGCAACTACTGTACATATTTGCAAACTCCCCAGTCCACATACCATAAAAGGTCTTTACCCAACTAGACTCAGACACCAAGACATTTGTGTGGGCTGGGAAGTGCAGTAGACTTGCATATTCAGTCCAGCAGCTTCCAGGTTTGCAGGGTGGGATGGCCCTACCAGACTGGAGATCCTACTACCTAGAATCTCAATTGCAGCATCTGCTGCCATGGACTAAACAAGACAAAACAGATTCCTCCTACTCTATACTTAGCACATGTTGGGTTAACAAAGCAGTGCCACCACTGATATTCTTATTCAAACTCATTTTCGAGTGTGGGAGATTGCATTAACATTAACTTACCCAGTTTCAGGGGATCTCCCCAAACACTCCAATGTGGGAGAATGAAAGGACCCCTCACTTTAAAAACATAGACTTGCAGAACTTGGGAATGAATATACAGCCTAATATTCCTGAACTAGAGGATACGATGGCAAATATCTCAACTGCCACCATTCTACTCCCCTTACTGCTCAGGTATGCTGGGACAAATGTCACCCACACACTACAGAACACCAACATACTGAAAGTGATGTTTTTAGCCTCATTAAATCGGTCAGGGAAATCCTTGGCTAGAAATGCAGCAATGAAACTTAGTAGGGCCAATGTTCCTATATATCCAATTATACAGAAGAAGAAAAAGTCAGATCCTTCATTACACTGTAGAATAATAAAGTCTGGATCAGAAAGTGTATCAGCCTCTGGAAATGGAGGATTGGAGGTCATCCACACAGTTGAGATGATCATCACGCCTAAACAACATACAATGACTACTGTGATGGCCAGTTGGGTTCCTACATACTTCTTCAGTTTGCTCCCAGGCTTTGTGGAATTGAAGGCAATAATAACTGTGAGAGTTTTAGTCAACACAGATGAAACAGAAGTACTAAATATAACTCCAAACATTACTTGTCGGATGAAACAAAAGATTTTGCTTGGACACCCAATGAATAATAAAGTGCAGAGGAAACACAATATAAGAGAGATGAGGAGGAGACAGCTGAGATTTCGGTTGTTGGCTCTTACTATAGGAGTCTCACCGTACTTTATAAATATCTCCACAATTACTGCACATGTGGACGACAATATTACAGACATTATGGATAAAGTAGCACCCAGTGTGTTTTCATAGCCAAGAAACATTGCTTTCATTTGGGTGCAGCCATTTTTCTCATTATTAGACTTTTCATATTCAGGGCACTTCATACAATCCTGTGAATCTAAAATCAGCAGGAAAAAAGGAAAATTATTATGTTTGAGTGAAATGATAAATAGTTGTCACCTTTCTTAAATTTAAATTTTGGTTGTATAATAGGGATGGGTAAATTTGAGCCATTTCGTTTCGCCAAAAATTAGCCGCCGGCGAAATGTCGCAGACGCCCATTAAAGTCTATGGGCGTCAAAAATTTTTTGTTGCACGGCGAAATTATTTTGACGCACGTCTTTTTTTTTGGACGCACGCTGCCATACAAGTCTATGGGCGTCATTTTCTCTGTGAAACTAGGCGAAAAAATTCGCCTATAACTAATAATTCAGTAAAATCAGAAAGTTAAAATATACATAACTTCAATAGAAAGAGAGATAGACTGAATAGCATAGTGCAAAAAATGGGTACATTACCATCCTTCATCCTAGGGGGCAGATTTATCAAGGGTCAAATTTCGAAGTAAAAAATACTTCAAAATTCGACCATCTAATTAAAATACTTCGACTTCGAATATCGAAGTCAAGGGATTTTTTACTGAATTTGGCAATCAAATGATCAAAGTAAAATCGTTCGATCGAACGATTTTAGTGTACGATCGAACGATTTTACTTCCATGTGTGAGGACACGATGAACTATTGGATTCGAAGTTTTTTTAAAGAGACAGTACTTTGATTATCGAATATTTGAATATTCAAACAATTTTATTTCGATTCAAAGTAAATTCGAAGTCGTAGTATCCTATTCGATGGTCGAAGTATCCAAAAAATTACTTCGAATTTCGAATTTTTTTACTTTAAAAATTCCCTCTAATTCACTTAGACCCTTGATAAATCTGCCCCTAAGAAAGTGTCAAAAGTCTTTTTTCTGTGTACAGTATATTAGACTTAATAGGAGATAAACAGTTAGTTACATTAAGTTGTAAAAAGAGTTTGGGAGCAACACAAGCATGGAGAATTGTCCTGGGGTGCCAAATAACTGTGATTGACTAGACTATTTGGTAGATCCTATGTGATCATGCAATCTAAAGTAGGCTCTGTTTGCCAATTCACCTGGTTTTATTCAACCAAAATTTGCCTCCAAGCCAGGAATTCAAAAATAATCACCTAATTTGAGGCCACTGAGAGAAACAGCCAAGAGGTTGGTGAGCAACATGTTACTCATGAGCTACTGGTTGGGGATCACTGGTCTAAAAGAAGAAGTGCACACAATGATGGGTATTGATTTTGTATCCTACTTGTCTCCATAAATGGTCCACATTTATTTTAAATACGGTGATACCTGTGTTTTTTAGCTCTGAATTCATGAGGAGGGTCAGGGAGGAGCAACCTATCCATTCTCTAACTTTTGCAATAGTTACAGTAGGTTTGGGAGTACCAGCAGGCAAGGTAGAAAAGTCCTGTACTTACTGCCTACACATTGATTAGCATTTTCAGCCAGATGTAGATCGAACACTGAAAGCAATCAGTTGCCAAGTGTTGATAAATAACCCGCAGTACCTTTATACACTGTGAGCTACACCCCAGACATAAGTGCTCTCTGAATGAGTAATAAAGGGTGCGCTTATGTATCCTTCTTGCATTGGTGTTGGTGGTCTCTGTAAATGACCCCCTATAGTTTCTTTCCATTTCAAAGCCCTTAAACTGATTTTTTATATTCTAATGGTCACATCCCCATAACATTGTAACTGTAACAGCATGGAAAGACAAAATTGTAGAGGTACAAGGATTCCCCATTCTGGCTGCCCATGGTGTGATTTAAATGATTCAGTGGATAGATACACTGTAAGAACAGAAGATAAAGGGGATCCACAGTTTTGCCTACCTGTTGTGTTAGATATTTCACCTTCGACACATTGTACACAATTATAACAACAGGGAGATTTCCCTTCTATTTTAGATTTTCCGTATCCTGATGTAGAGGGTTTATTACACTGAGATTCAGGGAGCTGAGGGACAAAATACAGACATAACTGTAACTTCTTTCAGTGAGGATGAAAGTACTGTATTGAGTATATACTATGGGTAGCATTGTGTATTTCTGCCATTTAATTCATCTCCCTAAGGGAGTTATTTACTAAACACCGAATGCAAAAATCACGAAAAATGTGTGATATTTTTTTTTTTTTAGAAAATCAGACTTTTAAAAAATCACTACCCTGGCGTTGGACACTGAGCGTCAGGACACTCACGTCTTGATGCTAAGCATCATGACATCATCTTTTGGAGCGTTTTTTTGCCACAAAGATCCATTTAAAAGTCCCATTCTCCATTTTGAAAGTGCCCAAGTTGGCTTCAGTCTACTGATTCTGCCCAAGCGTTTACTCTGTCTTTGTATTCCTGGTTTTGACTCCTGCCTGACTCTTCGACTACCATTTCTGTCGCCTGCCTTGAACCTTTTGCCTGAATCTTGACTATGTCTTCACTAAATCCTTGCCGGTACCTCGTTTACGGACTTATTTCTAGTTACGCACTTTTACCTGTTTTTGGGCCCAAAAAGGGTGTTGGTGAACACCAGAATCCACAGGGTTTCCCTGTGCATTTGAGTATACCCATCACTGTGGAAGGTTTCTAATAATGTGATTGTTACAAGGAAACTCCACCCTCTGCCGAACACTATACAGAAGAGTGACAGGAAGTGATCATCAGCCTCTGGGCCAATGATATGCCTTATGCTAATAACCCAAACTGGATACATTGCCCTCTATGCAGTAACTTGGTAATAACCATTAACCCTATGGGTCCCTATACATCTTTACATGGATTAATATGTACAGTCTAACTTTATATTAACTTTTTAGGTGGAAGCTGCAGTATTCTAAGACGATTTGAAATTACAGTTAAATACTTATTTTCATGTTTATTTTTAAAAATATTTGTGGCATATATCCTGCAACTTTCAGATTTGGGATTTTCATTGTTATGTTGTTACTAGGGCTACATTCCCATACCAGCCAGGAAGGAATTTGAAAGTTTGGGTAAATAGTAGAAAGCTTGAAAGTCTCAAAGAACAACAACAACACTGAAACCTTACAGTCTATTTTCTTTTATAATTGCTGGGGTCAATGAGCCCCACAACTACTCATTTCAGTTGTAGTTTGGAAATAGGTCAAACAGAGAGGCTTATTATTAGAAATTAAAAAAAATAACGAAGACCAGTAAAAAGTCCTTAGAATAGGCCCAGTCATAACAAAGTAAGAGTTAATTTAAAGGTAAACAAAGCCTTTCATAGCTTAATAGGTGATTATTTAAAAAAAAGCCAATTACAAGCGCAGTGCAATATGCAAAATATAATTTGGGCAATTCTCCATAGCATAGATGAATGCTTTCAGTGTTCACCCTGCAGCTGACTGATAAAAGCTAATCACTGATTGGAAACCCTGGAGTTATGACTCTATGCAGGGAGGCTCCAGAATTCCCCAGACTTAAGAGACTTTACACTTGTACACAATTCAACAGAAGAGGCAGGATAGACACAGTGGTGCTTAGTGTAAATATAGGGAAGTATAATAATTGTGTCTTTACTCCAGCCCGTTTTAGCTCAATTGCACTTGATGTGGTAAACAAGCCTTATGGTATTTGTTGGCATCAACACTTTTGCCTCTAACTGTGATATTAGGGGGCAGGTTTATTAAAGCTTGTGTGAGTTTTTTATTCAAATTCTTATTTTGTATCGGATTTTCAAAATGTATTATTGTTAATTCGACAGTGGGAGTTGTAGAATTCGATTATCGGGTTTGAAAAATTAAAAAATTTTAGTTTTTCAATTCGACTATTCGATTCATCTCTTCAAATTCTACTATTTTAATTTGATATCCAAAGATTCAAAATTTAGCAAACGTTCACTCTAATGGCGTTATGTAATAAAAGGCACTAAGTTTGCCATGGGGCAGTAACCCATAGCAACCAATCAGCTGGTACCATTTATTAGTCACCTGTTTAAATGCAAGAATCTTATTGGTTGTCATGGGTTACTTCCCTTGAGCAAATTTAGTGACTTATATTACATATGGGGGTACCGTATAAACTCGAGTATAAGCCGTCCCGAGTATAAGCCGAGGTACCTAATTTTACCTCCAAAAACTGGGAAAGCTTATTGACTCGAGTATAAGCCTAGGGTGAGAAATGCAGCAGCTTCTGGTAAGTTTCAATCAAAAAATTGATGGTTTCTGCTCCCATTGGAGGTGCTGGCGTCTCATTTTTGGATGCCGGCGACCATTCTTGGACGCCGGCGAATATTCTTGGAGACTATTCTTAGACGCCGGCGACTATTCTTAGGCGCCGACGACCGTTTTTGCGCTTGACCCGAGTATAAGCCGAGGTAGAGTTTTTCAGCATATTTTCGGGGCTGAAAAACTCGGCTTATACTTGAGTATATATAATTATCTTATAAAATAATTTTTTTCTCAACTTTGACCTGCTGCGTTCCATGTCCCACTTTGAAAATTCGAATATTTGAATTTTTATAATTTGGACATTCTTTTTAGCCTATCTATACTTAGGGTTCAGTAAATGGTTAAAGGCTCCATGGAATGCTGAGAAACATTGGATTACCAAGTGACTAAGTGATTTTGCCAGGGATTGTAATTAATGCCACCTGACTTTCAGGTTGGATGTGTTTTAATCAATGAGCTAATAAGTAAGGGAAGGGGCATGTCTCCTACCAAGTTGATGATGAAATTGCACTTATGATGCCTCTCTAGAGATGTCGCGAACTGTTCGCCGGCGAACTTGTTCGCGCGAACATCGGGTGTTCGCGCTCGCCGGAAGTTCGCGAACGTCGCGCGACGTTCGCCATTTTGGGTTCGCCATTGTTGGCGCTTTTTTTTGCCCTCTCACCCCAGACCAGCAGGTACATGGCAGCCAATCAGGAAGCTCTCCCCTGGACCACTCCCCTTCCCTATAAAAACCGAAGCCCTGCAGCGTTTTTTCACTCTGCCTGTGTGTGCTGAAGAGATAGTGTAGGGAGAGAGCTGCTGCCTGTTAGTGATTTCAGGGACAGTTGAAAGTTTGCTGGCTAGTAATCGTTTTGATACTGCTCTGTTATTGGAGGGACAGAAGTCTGCAGGGGTTTGAGGGACATTTAAGCTTAGGTAGCTTTGCTGGCTAGTAATCTACCTTCTACTGCAGTGCTCTGTATGTAGCTGCAGTGGGCAGCTGTCCTGCTTCTGATCTCATCTGCTGACTGCTGCAATAACAGTAGTCCTTGTAAGGACTGCTTTTATTTATTTTTTGTTGTTTTACTACTACTACTACTACTACTACTATAAGAGCCCAGTGCTATTAGTCTAGCAGTGTTGGGGAGTGGGACTGGTGTGCTAATCTGCTGCTCCTAGTAGTTCAGCAGCACCAACTTTAATTTTTTTTTTTAATATTCATTTTTTTTTATTTTACTTTTTTTTATTTTACTACCGCTGTAGTAGTGTATAAGTTGACCTTTTAGGCATTATTTGCCCTGTAGGCATTATTTGCACACTGTTTTCTTCAACCCGCCATCGAGCTGTGTGACCTTGTTCACATTCTGTCTAAATATCCATAATATTACCGTCTCCAGAAAAAACACCGGAGTCACTTTTTTCAAGCAGCCATAATATATTTTACGTAATCCGTATCCACCGCTGTAGTAGTGTATACGTTGGCCTTGTAGGCATTATTTGCACACTGTTTTCTTCAACCCGCCATCGAGCTGTGTGACCTTGTTCCCATTCTGTCTAAATATCCATAATATTACCGTCTCCAGAAAAAACACCGGAGTCACTTTTTTCAAGCAGCATTCATATATTTTACGTAATCCGTATCCACCGCTGTAGTAGTGTATACGTTGGCCTTGTAGGCATTATTTGCACACTGTTTTCTTCAACCCGCCATCGAGCTGTGTGACCTTGTTCCCATTCTGTCTAAATATCCATAATATTACCGTCTCCAGAAAAAACACCGGAGTCACTTTTTTCAAGCAGCATTCATATATTTACGTAATCCGTATCCACCGCTGTAGTAGTGTATACGTTGGCCTTGTAGGCATTATTTGCACACTGTTTTCTTCAACCCGCCATCGAGCTGTGTGACCTTGTTCCCATTCTGTCTAAATATCCATAATATTACCGTCTCCAGAAAAAACACCGGAGTCACTTTTTTCAAGCAGCATTCATATATTTTACGTAATCCGTATCCACCGCTGTAGTAGTGTATACGTTGGCCTTGTAGGCATTATTTGCACAGTGTTTTCTTCAACCCGCCATCGAGCTGTGTGAGCTTGTTCACATTTTGTCTAAATATTGATAATATTATCGTCTCTAGAAAAACCACTTGAGTTACTTTTTTTCAAGCAGCATTCATATATTTTACGTAATCCGTATCCACCGCTGTAGTAGTGTATACGTTGACCTTGTAGGCATTATTTGCACACTGTTTTCTTCAACCCGCCATCGAGCTGTGTGACCTTGTTCACATTTTGTCTAAATATTGATAATATTATCGTCTCTAGAAAAACCACTTGAGTTACTTTTTTTCAAGCAGCATTCATATATTTTACGTAATCCGTATCCACCGCTGTAGTAGTGTATACGTTGACCTTGTAGGCATTATTTGCACAGTGTTTTCTTCAACCCGCCATCGAGCTGTGTGAGCTTGTTCACATTTTGTCTAAATATTGATAATATTATCGTCTCTAGAAAAACCACTTGAGTTACTTTTTTCAAGCAGCATTCATATATTTTACGTAATCCGTATCCACCGCTGTAGTAGTGTATACGTTGACCTTGTAGGCATTATTTGCACACTGTTTTCTTCAACCCGCCATCGAGCTGTGTGAGCTTGTTCACATTTGTCTAAATATTGATAATATTATCGTCTCTAGAAAAACCACTTGAGTTACTTTTTTTCAAGCAGCTTTCATATATTTTACGTAATCCGTATCCACCGCTGTAGTAGTGTATACGTTGACCTTGTAGGCATTGTTTGCCCAGTTTTTTTGGCCGCAGCCACTGAAGCACAGAGGCCAGAAAAAATATGCCATATAAATGCTGAAAATAGTCATTTTTTGCCATACGTTGACTCAACGTATATGGCAAAAAATGACTATTTTCAGCATTTATATGGCATATTTTTCTGGCAACTGTGCTTCAGTGGCTGCGACCAAAAAAAATGCATATTTTCTGCATTTATATGGCATAATTTTTCTGGCCTCTGTGCTTCAGTGGCTGCAACCAAAAAAATGTATATTTTCAGCATTTATATGGCATAATTTTTCTGTCAACTGTGCTTCAGTGGCTGCGACCAAAAAAATGCATGTTTTCTGCATTTATATGGCATAATTTTTCTGGCCTCTGTGCTTCAGTGGCTGCAACCAAAAAGTTTATATTTTCAGCATTTATATGGCATAATTTTTCTGTCAACTGTGCTTCAGTGGCTGCGACCAAAAAAATGCATATTTTCTGCATTTATATGGCATAATTTTTCTGGCCTCTGTGCTTCAGTGGCTGCAAACCAAAAAAATTTATATTTTCAGCATTTATATGGCATAATTTTTCTGGCAACTGTGCTTCAGTGGCTGCGTCCAAAAAAACTGGGCAAACAATGTCTACAAGGTCAACGTATGGCGAAAAATGACTATTTTCAGCATTTATATGGCATATTTTTTCTGGCAACTGTGCTTCAGTGGCTGCGTCCAAAAAAACTGGGCAAACAATGCCTACAAGGTCAACGTATGGCAGTTGTTTAAAGAGAACAGTAGATTACTAGCCAGCAAAGCTACCTAAGCTAAAATGTCCCTCAAATCCCTGCAGACTTCTGTCCCTCCAATACAGAGCAGTATCAAGCAGATTACTAGCCAGCAAACTTACTATCATCTGTCCCTGAAATCACTAACAGCTCTCCCCCTACACTATCTCTTCCAAGCACACACAGGCAGATTTTTCAGATACATTTTTGCCCTTGATCCCCCTCTGGCATGCCACTGTCCAGGTCGTTGCACCCTTTAAACAACTTTAAAATCATTTTTCTGGCCAGAAATGTCTTTTCTAGATGTTAAAGTTCGCCTTCCCATTGAAGTCTATGGGGTTCGCGAACCGTTCGCGAACCGCTCGCGTTTTTGCGCAAGTTCGCGAATATGTTCGCGAACTTTTTTTCCGACGTTCGCTACATCCCTATGCCTCTCAGTCACTGGGGGTGCTCTGCTTTATTGCCCCAGGAAAGTTTCACACCTCAGCATTGTGTTTGTCATGTTGCGGTGCAGCACGGCCTCACAACCAGATATTGATGAGGATCTGGAACCCCAGATTGAGGGGTATGTTGGCAGATGGAGGGATAACCAACCACAGAGAAGAGTGTGTTAGAGGCGCATGCACACTTTAGCTGTAAGTTTACCAAACCACACAAAATAGTTAATTTCTAGCATAAAAGGTGTGCAAGGCAAAAGAAGGCCACATATTTTGTTGGGCTCTTATTCCTAAATCCAATTTTTGGACTTGTGATTTTTTTACAATATTTTTACTTACCTTTTAAAGCATCTTATTCCACTGGGAATGTTGTCATTTGCTTTCCATTTGAACCTATGAGTCCCCCATTGTAATAATGTTTACTAATCAATCTAATAGAGTCTTTCTAGGAGCCTTTATCTATATTTACTCAACAATGACTGTGAAATTCACAAATACCTATGTCTGTTGTTTGGCCTTAATATGTTGGTCGAACTCTAGTCACTGTGTTTCCACTCACTTGCATTACCTCAGTGAGCCACTGGAAGCATATACCACTTGCACTGACTAGTTTCTATAATGGGTCTTTTACATTCCTTTCCATACAGTGCCCTCCTCCCAACTCGTTTGATTCATGTGTTCTTGATCAAGCAATCTGGGGCCTTCATAAGCCTGTTTCCTGCATCTCCCAGTTGCTTGGTCATTGTAGCCCACAAGCCTGATCCAGCCCATTACGCTGTTCCTGCTTGTTGCCTGCCTGATTCCTGTTTTGTTCCTTGCCGATTCCTGGTTCCTGATCTGAGTCTTTGCCCTTGTTCCTGAGCCCTGCCTGTTTTCGACTGATCTCCTGGTACTGACT